>NC_090267.1:99311662-99621014 GCF_040414725.1 Anabrus simplex | reverse complement strand
AAATTTAACCAGAATGCACCCTACTGCATTCAAGAAGACGGTGCTCATAACTTCCCATCAAACTTCGTTTTCTTGTCGGCGAATGTCGAGGGTACCATTTCATGCTCTTCCGGCTTATTTTCTGTTCATAATAATAAAAGCAGCTTTCACCACCTGTCATAACACACATTTGAAATTATGTACTTCATTTTTATACCACTGGAGGTTTTGAAAGGTGGTTTTTCACTGAATTTTATGATCTGTCAGTCAGCGTGGGACCATGTGTTACAAACTTTTCTATACCCTAACATAGCAATCATTTCATGCACTCCACTACAAGTTTCATTGCAATTTTACTTTGTAAACCTACAATGATTAATCAGTGCTCATATATCGATAAAATAGCTTGAAGATCAATTTTGGTTCTATCTGCTGTGGTACAATATTGTTGAGATAGAATGTAATGATGCATTTTCGTGCTTAATTCAGGAGAAGGAGACTTAATGTGTCTTGCACACAAAGCAAACCTGTGATTTCAAAAACTTGTGCCCAATAACTCTGCACCTATTTCTGATAAACAAAACACCAGCTTTTAGGTTTCGCAGAACACTAGTCCAAAGATAGGCATATATAAAAGATATCAAATTGCTGGGATCTAACGTTCCATCACGAACTTTGGTTAATCTCTCACAAAATAACCTAGTGGCAGCGTTACCTTTGTGTGAGTCATGCTCACCATATACACTTAAAATGCTTATAGGTTTAACAATTTTGTCGTTCTTTTTTGACTGATGCTTTTGAAACTCCTGTTCGTTGTGCTAGATATCTAAAATATTTTCATTATAATCCTCAACTTTTAGAAAGATATTCTGCACCTTACTTTTAAGAACAATGTGAAGTTGTTTCACAGGTTTTTCACACTCCTGAACTTATTACATTTATTCGCTATTTAGGGTGTATCAAAACTCAACAGCGAAACTTCAGAGATATGATTCCACATACTGAAGCCTTGAACTTACCATCGTTGATCGTCTGCCTCGGCTGCTTCCGTAGAGTAATATCGTTCCCTTAGATCTTGGGGTCGTTGCGAGGATTTTCTCTGTCACTTCATCGACCAAACGATTGGGTTAAGAGTAGAGCATAACTACTTAAAATGAGGAGCAAAAATGTGCTTACTAAAATACTTATTCAATTTCAATTTATTTATTAAATTGGCAAGAAGAGTCACTTAAAATTTTCACAAAATGTATTAACGCAGTCACAACGCATAATGTGAGTGGTAAAGTGTCCGACTCGTTGGCTGAACGGTCAGCGTACTGACCTTCGGTTCAGAGGTTCCGGGTTCGATTCCCTACCGGGTCGGGGATTTTAAGCTTAATTGGTTAATTCCTATGGCACGGGGTCTGGGTGTATGTGTTGTCTTCATCATCATTTCATCCTCATTACGACGCGCAGGTCGCCTACGGGAATCAAATAGAAAGACCTGCACCAGGCGAGCCGAACCCGTCCTGGGATATCCCGGCACTAAAACCCATACGACATTTCATTTCAGTGGTAAAGTTTCATTGAAATTTGTTTATTATTGTCTTTCAAAGAATGAAAACGTAGTGCAAAATTCATGGACAGCAAAAACCATAAAACTAGAATAAAACCTGAAAATCAGGCACCATTGATCCAAACGATAACCGAGAGTTAATCCACATGATCCGTGGAAAATCTGACCTTCAACAAGTAGAATTACAGATTTACATTTAATTAAGATTATCCACCAGTCTACTATCCTATTGGATATTGGAACATCCCCCGAATGGATCCTTAATCGAACCAAATCCACTATCAGTTGCTTTTGATAGGTTGCGAAATATTACTTGAAAGCATTGTGTTCATTGCAAGTTAACAGCAATTGTCTCAATCAAAAACAAAATTCCACCATGTATTGTCATCTCGTGACACCCTTAAGTTACAGAGGAATACTGAAACATGCATCACCCCAAACAGATATTCGGAAGGAACCAACAACACTTGATCCGATGGAATCTTACGTTACATCGTTCTGAAGGAACAAAACTGCGAAATGCAGGAAAATATTAATTCATTACGCATTTAAAAGAAATGCCAAACACTGAAATTAAAGAAAAGTGATAAATCACTTGTAAATGTTCTTACTAAACCAACTTACAGGTTATGAAACAATTACGTCGTTAAATTTGTTAAATACAAGTCCACAATATAACAGAAACAAAAGGAAATATTTCCACTTTTCTATAACATCGACTACAGATAAAAATCTGTCTACCTACACTTGTCCCATTAAACAGAACTACAAGTGATCGGCAGATCAACGTCTCACATAATGTGAATAACGAAAAATGAAAATAAAATATATTAACAGCTGACGAATCGAAGCCGCATTCGTTATGTAAATCCTACAAAAATCAACCATGGGTCAACACACAGCATTATCACACTATACCGGCCACCCGAACAATATATTTTAAAGTAAAGAAAAAGGAAATAAATATGAACAAAAGTTCATCGGACTTGAACACGCGCGGCTAAGCAGTAATGATCAGTTTCCATTAGCCAGGTTTCCTCGTGGACAACCCTTACATTCATGCCATTACTGATGCAAAGCTATTATGGGAGCACCTTCTGGCTAGTAAGAATTATGCCGAAGCATGGCCTGAATAGTACCTACTAATCCAGTATATTTAACATTCGTATCCACTACAGCAAACACTAACATCGTTCAAGTCGATTCGCAAAAATGACTAACCTATGACTTGGCTACGTCCAAACGACGCCCTAATCCTCTTGCTGAGCCAACGTTACACTGTCTACTCATCCATAAGTTATATAATACACGCAGCATCCTAAATCTATCGTTGATCCAACGTTATGGAATCTACATACTGCCAGGCGAAATATTTCTTTAACACAATGTCCGGATATTTAAACCTGATCCTCGTTGAAGCTCTAACACATGAAGTGAAATTCGCTACAAAAATGAACTCGAACCTGGAAATATTACTGTGTCTATTTCTTACAAAAAAACGTGAAATCAAACATAAACAACATGTTCGAATAGTTTAATCTATTTCTCAATACAATCTCAACACATGCAGTGAAGATCGCTAAATAAAAAACTCAACTCTTGTTTGATATTACGTAATATCACTGAAAACAATAATCATTACCATCACGATATTCACGGCACAAGTCGAAAGTGAGGCTCCAAACTGACCTTCCATGTTAACACTCCAAACGGGTGAACTGTCCATTAAAGTAACTTTTCATCAATCTACTCAAGTTATTATCATTCTAATAAAATTAATTTTTCACGCCCACAATGTATCTAGTCAGCGATATTTTCATCACGTAAAGATACAAAATAGAATTCAATGTACAATAATCAAGTATTACCTTGACCGTGTGTCATAATGTATTTTGTTCGTGAGGTCGGTTATCACAAAATGCACTTTCCTGGTATCAAATTGAACCGTCACTTAGACTTCACTGCCGTTACCTACGGTCTTACATAAAATAGTAATAATGGGAAAACATCAACTTGTACTTTAAATAGGCGTTACAACGCGCTCACTTGGATTTGACAACCTTTACATTCATTAATCGTTCTGGATTGCTACAGGACATCATTCCGCTTATACATCGTGTCTCAGAAATATTACATCTCAACCTATACACCATGTCACAAAAATTCCTCTCCGTCGAAATACAGGGCCTCTTATCCTCGGCATCCTGCTTATTCTACATCACTCATAAAACTATACTCATAATATTTCATTTCCATTAAAATCCCGTCTTCCTTCTTTGAAGCTTTTTAAAATACAATCGATCTCATGACCAAACAAATTTATAATGATCTCACAATTAACTTCTAAAACTTTTTCCTGACCTCAGAAGCAAAATAGCATAGCGTGATTTTCTGTATCACAAACACACGGTGTCACAAAATTTAAGTTTCTCCAAAATGCCGACTTATGATTTTCTTCACTGGATTTCGATATAAACCGCAAATCTCGCTTGACATTACTGGTGAACGCATAATTTATCATTTCAATTTCACCCTGGCGTGATTATTATTATTATTATTATTATTATTATTATTATTATTATTATTATTATTTTTATTGGATAATTTGATATTTTACTTTATCATGCTCATAACGGTTTATTTTATCGTTACCATTATTGTAATTTTATCGGCCCGAATATTATTTTATTGATTTTCATTGTATTATTTAACTTTTAAATTTTTCAAAAGAAATACCGGACAATTCGCATCGACAATGGGATAACAAGATACTTCCTCATCATCGCAATATACTTGATTATGAACGCCACATATACAACGCGATGTTATGCTTTATTAATTAATTAATTTAAAGGGAAAAGCATTTACATCTCTAACTACAAAGCATAATATTTAAATTAGACAGACCTGTAATTGTAGTCGTTTGGCGTGGCATTATCTCGGTTTCATCTTGTGCCAGCCCATCTCCGACTTAGCCCCTCATAATTGCAGGACACGTTCTTGCTTAAATATTATATTATAAATGCACCTATTCTGCACTAGTCTTGAAACAATACACATTGATTTTATGAAACTTAAATCATAAATTTTATTCTGTCCACATATAACAGTTAAACCTCCCAGCTTCATATCGAGAATTCAAGTGACGCAGTGTGCGGAAATCTCCAACTCCTTCTCCAGATTTTTCACAGGTGTGACCGACCGTGAGACACAAGCATATCTCGGCCAGCCCACAACAGTTCTCCCTTACCGATCACCAAAATCATATCGGCCGCAATAATTTTTTTACAAGAGCTATCTATGAATCTGCCGTCTCACTACGTAGAAGTTCAGGTATCCTACAATTATTTAACTTAAGAGTTATTTCCCGACCGTGGTAGATGTCGTAACTACAATGTTTCAATAGCTAATTTTGTCTTCGTTCACCATTTAGCACTTGCTAAAATATTCATCCCTCAAGCCAACTGGCTTTAGAGGTTTTACAAGTCCATTTAGCCCACTTTAAGTCTTCTTCTTAATGTAGCCTGACGTAGGTTCACCTCGGAACATAGAATGACGATTGACGCTCTTGGTTGAGGAGGGCGTATTTAAGCCTTTTATAGGGACGCTCTGCTTGGCGTTGTCTACTGTGGTACAAACGATGTGGATTGTAACTATTATACATGCTGCAACATGAGAAAGCTCACCTTTGCCGTAAATGAATGTCGTACCAGGATACCAAATAGCGTGTAGATTCATTTTAGAACTATAACAGATAAAATATCTTCAGTATACTCTGAATTAAAAACAATGCCATCAAGTTAATTCACGCACAACACAAAATATAATGATGCACCACGTTAGACTTGTTTACAAATTATGAACACAGAAGTCACATCCTTGCCTCCAAGCGACGTTGTCGGATCTCCAATGTCACGCTACAATACCAGACCTTATCAAGACCAACTACAATTATAACAAACCGTAACCCATCGGACATCGGTGGACGACATGAGAGGTTACAGGATGATTATTTAGGTCTATTCCGAGTCACCTAATGAAAGCATCACAAGTCAAACGTCATGAAATGCAACTCATTAACTCAAAATATGAATAAGTATGCAATAAAGCAACGTTAACGCGTAAATCTAATGCAATTTCAGCGGGAAAATGACGAAGGTAGAATTATTTTATCAACGTCCGGTTGAAACACACACACACACACACACACAATATAAAATAGTTCACGTATGAAACTCCGGACAGCAAATTAGATAAATAGATGTCAACGAATAATTTTATTAACCATACATGAAATACTACGTAAAGTCATTATCCACAACCCGTTTAGTAAAACCTACAAATACTTTTCTTGAACAAAATATCAACTCTCCACAATCCACTTGAATTGATGAGCAGGTAGAATGATATTTGTATGATAGTTTTGAACATCTAAAGCACCAGTCACCTTGAAACTCATCAGAATTGATGGCACATCATCCTCTTGCAATTTATAGGTATATAAGAAAAAGGTAATCCTCACTTCAACTCAGAAGAAATTGGGTTAGATGTCGTTTACGTGCATCCGTTGTAAAACACTGAAAATGATTCAATTACATCATTCTCGTACCTACCCATTTAAAAATCATATCTCATTCGTAAATAAGAATCACGACTTTTCGGATATTTTCGGGATTGATTTAATTTTGTAGTTAGGTGCGTTGGCTAATTGGGGAGAATTCTAAGATAGGCATCATTAGGCAACTTCAGAAGTTTGCGTGGCACCCAAACTGGATCAACACCTATTATGGCTACAATATCTTCCCTAACAATAAATTTGATATAAAAATGATTAATGCTCACAATACTAGTGCCACTTGGTTCGAAGATTTCCCTATAAATTCACCTAACCAATTTACCTTAATACTAGGTCTTTTGGAAATCTGAACACTGAAGCTTTTGCTCTGCCCCTACAGCCTAATTGGAGTTACACCCAGGCACACAGCACATACTACCCATCTGACTAAACTATAAATAATCTGCACAAGTAAGAGAAAATGTAAAGAAAACCATGAAGACAATCGCCTAATCACCGCCGGAATTGTTCGAATGCATGCGCTTTTTAACAACAAACGGATTCTTACGGCACTGAAAGAGGCTTTATAGCCTTTTAAAGGTTATAAATAGGTATAATTTTCGATAATCATATTCAAATTTCCGTAAATATTTGGTAAGAACACGACCTACAAAAATCAAAACAAATACATGCTAACACTCCAATTATCGCCATTGTGGGCAATTTCGATAGGTTGGTTAAGGTTTGTTCAAGACCACTACAATACCACACGCCTTAATGCTATTATCGATTGGCGGGATTATGGTGGAATTCGTGGTGGTCGTAAGTGATGTGTGGTTCTCACATGGTTATGCTTGTTTACATTGTGTTTAGAGGATAAGAAGTACTATCTCAACCGTGTTATTGAAGTATATACGCGCAGTCTTTAACGACTAATTCATATTGTGTAGTGTTAGAGGTGTAAATAATTGTGCGTAATAGAGCCTATTGTTGTCCTGTAACTGCTGTAGCATTTCCAAAAATGGGTCGTTTGTGCTGCGCTCTAGGTTCTAGATTAAATTATACTGTTGCAGATAGTTCAATTTTTAAATTCCCTGAATAAAAACTTCAAGGGAGAAATATATTAAGCAATATACACTGGGAAAATTGCCTCGAAGGCCAAACCGTGTAACGCATCAAACCAAGATTTCTGGATAGAAAATATCTCTTTCCTATAGAAAGTGGTAGTATTCTAGGAGACGAGTAGAATTTTGCCAAGTGTTGCGAACAAGATGTGATCTACTTTTAATGAGCTTACAACAAACTCCTGCTTCCACGTAACGTAGTAGGGGCCAATGACCTAGATGTTAGGCCCCTTTAAACAACAAGCATCATCATCATCATCATCATCATAACGTAGTAATGAAGAATGATACTGTTCGTTTTATTAAAATACACGATGATGGTAGATTTGACAATATCCATCAAGGAATGCCTATATCGAAGTATCGAATGCTTTGAATGTGAAGGTGTTTTCCAAGAAAATAGGTGTATGCCAACCGAGACCTTCTGTATAACAACTGAGATAAGCTGTACAACTTGGTGATTAAATTTACAATTACGAACATCTTTCCACCTCCAACAGGATTTATCTCGTCTTCTTCTACCACTTTTCCCACACCTTGTGCGATCGCGGGTGCAAACTTAGACGCACATGTGGATTTGACCCTGTTTACGACCGGATGCCCTTCCTGACGCCGACCCCTCCAATAGGATTTGTATTCTAGTGAAAATTTTAGAGAATGTCTTTATTCCTGATAGTGATGTGGATATAGTAAGATGTTAGAAAATAAAATTTGCTTTGGAATTATATTGAAATTATTATTAGTTTCAGCTTAGGGTACAAATTCCGCCAGAACTTCTGATATGGGCTGCTACAATTTCTTACACGTATCCAGGATTCTATCAGTTAATACAATGAACCAATATCATGACTCTATTTCATCATGCATATCTTTGATAGAATAGGTTCATAAGAATACTATTGAAGGTTGCTCTAAATTTGACCAGGGACTCCTTGTATCCCACATATATTGAGAGGCACAAAGTTGCTCTAGCTATTAGCACTTATCATATCATAACATAACATGACATAAGATTTTTACATAATGAGTGTAACTAACTGTTATTTCTGAGAACACTACCCAATTTCTGAATGTAATATCTAAAAAATAGTGGATCAACAGAGATGTGCGTAGCCTACACGATCACATTAACTTACTTTGAATTTTCTACCGTAGCAATTCTGTCTTAATATTTCCGTAACTGCTCAGTTAGGTTGCATTGATGGATATCGTCAAATCTGCCAAAATCGTGTACCTTAATGAAAGGAACGCTATTATCCTTTATTACAATGTGTGGAACTAGTTGTTTCTTGGATAAAATGCATCTATTGCATGTCATATTTATTTACATGTCGGTGTTGTGTTATTCGTATTTTAAACGATGCTAAGGTAATGCATTAACCTAACTAATGCATCCGTTCGTAATCCTCTTCTTGTTTATTGTGCATCATTCCCATTGTTGTCTACAAAGTAGCCTACATGTTTTTGACATTAAACTTGGTGTCTCTGGAGGAATGTAATCTATAGTTCAGTAATTATGAGTTTCGACTTGACGTTTGAGCGCTTCCTTTTGGCGGAGGGTAAGTGCATTAATCAACTGCCAATCATAGGCAGCCGATCGCTCCGATAGAGCGCGTTAGATTCCAGTTCCGGTTAGCAGTGTTGTCGATCTGTTGTTTACTGTAACCACGTGCTATCAGCTGTGTGTTATATTGTGCTCAGTTCTTTTGGCGGTCTTTGTGCTCAGTTGTTCATTTATATTTCGTAGTGTAGAGTTTGTAGATTTATTGTTTAGTGTTTTAATAGTATAGCGCGTTATATTGTAGTGAATAGTGTGTACCAAGGTACAATAGTGATTTAGTTTATGTAGTAGCTTACCGTTAGTTTAATGTTTCGTTCAGTATTATATAGTAGGTTAATTTCTGGCCCGTGTGTGAATTTCATATTCTATCATGTCGACGCCTACGTCTAAGTATGAAGCTCCCATGAGAAGAAAGCCGTTCGGACGCGGTACTCCACTAAGGAGCCAAGCCCGGAAAATTGTTAGCAATTGCCATTTTAACGCCATAGAACTGATTTGGGCCCTAGTGAAGGATTATGTAGCTGAAAATAACCGACTCTTCAGAGTTCCGGAAGATGAAAGACTTATTTTCGAAGCCGTAGGGCGTATAAGTGTGGAGGACTGGAGCAACGTTGTGGGACACACGAAATCCGAGATGATTAAAGCTTGGGAGAATGAAAGTCTCGCGGACGATTACAATGCCGATCGTGACTCAGAAATGGGTGGTGTGTTCCCTTTGTAGGATTATTTCCTTCCTTAGGGGAAATTGAATCTAACAGCAACGCGAGTGAGTAGAAATTTAATTTAATTTTTTCACGTTTTATCTGTTCGAGCATTGACATATTTCTACCTTGTAGCCTTATCCTAAATGTGTTGTGTATTGTTATTCATCGTATGCGAATTATGTATGTTGCTACAAAGAATAATTGATTATGGACATATTTCAGTATATGCATTTCCGTTCGTGTTGTGTATCGTAAATTAGCTGTTTGTATTCGTAGCATTTTGGCACCACCGTCTGACTTCCGGTTAACTGTCATGTCGAAACTCATGAAAACGGAACTATTTGTGAAGCTTCCACGTCGAAATGAAGCTATTTAGATGACTTCCTAACCTTGAACAGTCGGCAGCTGATCCCCCTATGTTGCCCACCATTTTGGTTTTGATATTACGATCTAAGATGTTGTAGTCGGTCTCGATTTGTTCAAATGTAAACATAAGCATGTGCAAAGCATGAGTATTTTTTTCTGTTGGTTTGGTTTATTAGGAAACGTTAGTGTATTGATGTTTTTATTGAAATTTGGTTTTAAAACTAATATGATACCGTATATTAGAACCGTGTCGTTCGTGTTGTGTACCCAGATGTAAATCATATTAAAGCAGATGCACTCACATTCATATCAACACCCGTTCTTGACTGAAGCTTGTAACTTGTGGGTAGTCACCAAAACTGAGCTGTATGACCATGAACGAGGGGGGACATCCGCAAAATGGATCCCTACAGACCAATAAAACTGTTGAAGCGGTTGTCAATTGATCGTGTATTTGAAACCAGAAATGATGTCTGGAAAAGAAATGAAAAGAACACTATTAACTGATTAATGAACAAGAGCAAAGAAAGAACTGGGGGAGGAAAAATGTAATATAAAACTTAGTCCCTCTCACCGGTAGCTACAAGGGAACTTTCACCACACAACGGATCCTGTAAACTGGTTACTCGGTCGAGCTTCGAGTAGATGACAGAGTCGGATTTGGGAGGGGTGACGAAGTGGAAGTGGTGAGTGGTAGGAGGTCCAGTGAGGAGCTGGTGGGGGCAGCTCGTACACTATTATGATCCAGTTTTTGTTTGCTATATTCCGGTATAAAAATATCAAATACAGTGTTGAGCTTCTCTGTAATTTCATTTAGGTTATAGTTTGGATTAAAATATTGTTTCTAAGTGAACGTAATATTTCTCCGAAATGATGAGCATTGCACCTTTTTTTCATGGTTCTCAGAATATTCACATCTTGACCGATTGTGGTAAATTGATGATCTTCATCCCCCATATGTTGAGCTATCGCCGAAAACGGATTATTTTGAGGCATTAATATATTCTAAATGTCTTGTACTAAAATTCCTCACAGTCTAGTCAATATACGTAGCGTCACAATCACTGCATTTCAGTTTATAGACACCGGAATTCAGGTACCTGTTACAGGGAGTTACTGTCCGCGGATTATAGAAAATTGAAGCGTTATTATTAGTAGTTTTAAAGGCAATATTCAAATTTTGTTTCCTAAAAACATTGGTGACCATATAAATATTGTTACTGTTGAGCTCTCGAGAGTCGCACTTATTAATGCCGCAGTGAACCATAAAATGGAATAAGATAATACGTCATGATATTTTAATGCAATTAAGTAGCACAAAAACTGCGGACTGCACGTCTCAGGATCATCAACCGACACTGACGAACATACTAAAACATTGGATAAACTCGCCTGTGTATTTATATAACGTTTCATCAACACAGATCAAAAGTTTTAAAGTGAATTGCAAGAACGCTATGGAACACTTCCAAGTTTAAGAACATTGTACTAGACAAATCAAGTGCTATTTATGAGTATAATAGTGAAGTTTTTAGTCGCAAATGCAGGTCATGTGAACTTCGACAATTGTTTTAAACCAAGGAAAACAATAACATATTTAATATCACAATACCATTATTTATTCAAATGACATTTTTTACTGATCTAGCAATGTTTTATACTGACAGTTGTGTTAATATTAGATAATACGGTATGATACATTATTACAAGTAACATAAAAAATGAGGAGTGCACGTCTCAAGACCAACAACCCACACTGATGAACATACCAGAACATTTGTATAAACTCACCTGTGTATTTATATAATGTTTTATCAATGCAGATCAAAATTTTAATGTGGACCGCAAGAATGATATGAACATTTTAAAGTTTGTGAACATTGTATTTTAACAAATTATATGTTATTTATAAGTAGAATAATGAAGCTTTAAGTCGCAAAATGCAGAGCATGTCAAATTCGATGATTGTTTCAAACCATGAGGAAAACACCTACCTATTAACATTATAACACTACTATCCATTTGATATGGCATTATTTACTAGATTTAGTGAGGTTTTTAATTATATGTTATGTCAATATTAGACAATAAGACCAGCTGAGGATGACCTCAAAGAAGGTCAAAAATGGTCCTGTATGTTAATAAGACTAAATAAAGTACTGATTAGGTGGAAGGTTCCCATCTTTATAATTGTGTATAGTCTGTTACTGTTCATTCTGATAATGTGTCCACAAAATTTCAATTAAAATGTTCAATTTTACAGTGGTTGTGTCCGTCATTCACTGGTTAAGGATGATAGGAAAAACTTAAAACGGTCCACCTTTTCAATACAAAAAGTTATATTTTATTTATAACATGTATTTGTACTTGGAACTAGTTTCGACGCTGTGTTTGCGTCATCATCAGCCAAAATGGGAAACAGGCAAGCATGTAGGCATTTGTTATACAAGGCGTTACATTAAACAATACACATCTTACAAGGAGATAAAAACAGGGACGAATATAGGAAACAAATGAATCGTTGAGAAAACAAAAGTTATACAAATTATAAATAACCTTAACCACACATCTTGCAGTGCGAAAGTGTTCTTCTTGAATGATTCCTGAATGTAAAACACACGCGCACACATTTCTGAGGAGCCAGCAGGCAGGACAAAGTAAAGTGAAACCTTAAGAGTTCTTCTGAGAAGAGTTCATCATTTTTCTATGTTCCGACTAACTAATGAAGTCTCCCTTGAGTTCCTGATAAACATATACAACAGGAAATTCTCCTTCACTCTCCACACTAGCTATAAAGAACAACGGTAAAATTTTAAATATTGCGCAGAGACGTGAAAGCATGATTTTGAACATGATATAACTCCTTCAGATAACCCAGTTTTTACACAAGGTGTTACATTAATTAATACACGTCTTACGAGGAGATAAAAACAGGGACGAATGTGGAAACACATGCATCGTTGAGAAAGCAAAGTTATACATATTAAAAATAAGCTTAACCACACAACTTGCAGTGCGAAAATATTTGCCTTGAATGATTCCTGAATACAAAACGTACGCGCACACACTTCTAAAGAGCCAGCAGGCAGGAAAAAGTAAGGTGAAACCTTGAGAGTTCTTCTGAGAAGAGTTCATCATTCTTTCTATGATCTGACTAACTAATGAAGTCTCCCTTGAGTTCCTGATAAACATACACAACAGGAAAATTAAACAATACACATCTTACAAGGAGATAAAAAACAGGGAAAGTTATACATATTAAAAATAACCTTAACCACATATCTTGTAGTGCGAAAATATTCGTCTTGAATGATTCCTGAATACAAAACACACGCGCATACATTTCTGAAGAGCCAGGAGGCAGGAAAAAGTAAAGTGAAACCTTTTCTAAATCAGGTGTATATAGGTTTTCTTGCCAAGACTGCAAAAGTTCTTACCTAGGGCAAACAGGACGCAGCTTTAAAATCAGATATGCAGAACATGTCAATGCCATAAAACACAACCGTTTTTCCGCGGTCGGTCTACATATAAAAGAATTTAAGCACAACTTTACTGAAATAAATCAAGATCTTGAAGTATTAGATATTCTAAACAAAGGTTCTTTCCTAGACGTCACTGAAAACCTCTATATTCATTTAGACCAATATTTCAATCCCAACCTAAACTTAAATGATATCTCAGAGAAACCAAAGATCCTATTCGACTTTCTCATTGAATTTTTCAAAAACATGAATATCCCGAAAAACAGATCTGTCTTTCAAATCATGCATAATACTTTGTCACGCCACACACTTTCACCACATCACCCTCCATACTTCCCCCCCTTCCACCCCTCCTCCCCTACTGCTCCTCCCCTCTCCCCTCCTAATCCAACAACGGCCGCTGCCCAGACCTAAACTATCCAACACGCTCTGTTCCTCTTCATCTCGCACCATAGCTTTACCGCCTTATGTCCCGCAATAAACATCATAGAAACCTGCCCCCACCCTACACGTAATGCTGCAACAATACATCACCAATACTGGCACAGTCAACCTCCAAACTCTCAACAATGTATTCCTTAATACCTATTTTATATTCTTGTCAAGCTGAATACCGGACCTATGAAAATTACAAGATTAATTTGTGCATCTACAGAATGGTTGTTAATGAAGCTATGTAATATAGAGAGAAATTTTCAAAGGTGGTTAAATGAAGAAGTTATATCATGTTCAAGATCATGCTTCCACATCTCTGCACAGTATTTAAAATACAATTTACCGTTGCTCTTTTATAGCTATTGTTGAGAGTTAAAGAGAATTTCCTGTTGTGTATGTTTATCAGGAACTCAAGGGAGACTTCTTTAGTTAGTTGGAACATAGAAAGAATGATGAACTCTTCTCAGAAGAACTCTTAAGGTTTCACTTTACCTTTTCCTGCCTGCTGGCTCTTTAGAAAGTGTGTGCGTGCATCTTGTATTCAGGATTCATTCAAGGCAAATATTTTCGCACTGCAAGTTGTGTGGTTAAGCTTATTTTTAATATGTATAATTTTTGCTTTCTCAAAAATGCATTTGTTTCTACATTCGTCCCTGTTTTTATCTCCTCGTAAGATGTGGATTGTTTAATATAACACCTTGTGTAAAAAAATTGGGTTAAATGAAGGAGTTATATTATATTCAAGATCATGCTTTCACGTCTCTACACAATATTTAAAATGAAATTTACCGTTGATCTTTATAGCTATTGTTGAGAGTGAAGAAGAATTTCCTGTTGTGTATGTTTATCAGGAACTCAAGGGAGACTTCATTAGTTAGTCGGAACATAGAAAAAATGATGAACTCTTCTCAGAAGAACTCTTAAGGTTTCACTTTACTTTTTCCTGCCTCCTGGCTCTTCAGAAATGTATGCGCGTGTGTTTTGTATTCAGGAATCATTCAAGACGAATATTTTCGCACTACAAGATATGTGGTTAAGGTTATTTTTAATATGTATAACTTTCCCTGTTTTTTATCTCCTTGTAAGATGTGTATTGTTTAATTTTCCTGTTGTGTATGTTTATCAGGAACTCAAGGGAGACTTCATTAGTTAGTCAGATCATAGAAAGAATGATGAACTCTTCTCAGAAGAACTCTCAAGGTTTCACCTTACTTTTTCCTGCCTGCTGGCTCTTTAGAAGTGTGTGCGCGTACGTTTTGTATTCAGGAATCATTCAAGGCAAATATTTTCGCACTGCAAGTTGTGTGGTTAAGCTTATTTTTAATATGTATAACTTTGCTTTCTCAACGATGCATGTGTTTCCACATTCGTCCCTGTTTTTATCTCCTCGTAAGACGTGTATTAATTAATGTAACACCTTGTGTAAAAACTGGGTTATCTGAAGGAGTTATATCATGTTCAAAATCATGCTTTCACGTCTCTGCGCAATATTTAAAATTTTACCGTTGTTCTTTATAGCTAGTGTGGAGAGTGAAGGAGAATTTCCTGTTGTATATGTTTATCAGGAACTCAAGGGAGACTTCATTAGTTAGTCGGAACATAGAAAAATGATGAACTCTTCTCAGAAGAACTCTTAAGGTTTCACTTTACTTTGTCCTGCCTGCTGGCTCCTCAGAAATGTGTGCGCGTGTGTTTTACATTCAGGAATCATTCAAGAAGAACACTTTCGCACTGCAAGATGTGTGGTTAAGGTTATTTATAATTTGTATAACTTTTGTTTTCTCAACGATTCATTTGTTTCCTATATTCGTCCCTGTTTTTATCTCCTTGTAAGATGTGTATTGTTTAATGTAACGCCTTGTATAACAAATGCCTACATGCTTGCCTGTTTCCCATTTTGGCTGATGATGACGCAAACACAGCGTCGAAACTAGTTCCAAGTACAAATACATGTTATAAATAAAATATAACTTTTTGTATTGAAAAGGTGGACCGTTTTAAGTTTTTCCTATCATCCTTCTCAGTTCAATACGGACAAAAAATGAAATTCTTAGGTTTAAATTCACTGGTTAATTAACTTCCTTGGGAGATCAGTGGTGGTCTCCGTCCCATGATCATGGGTTCGATTCCAACCAACAAAAGAGAACACTAAACATGAAAGATTGCCTTTTATTTTAGCAAATCTACCAATAAAAAAACTATATTGCTCCTATAATAGAAGCCCAGCAGTGTCTTCCTACAAGGATGTAGCAGAGAACAGGAGTGAAATACCAGCACTCTGTTACGTACATAATTAAGTCAGAAGTATGAGGTGAGGAAGTATACACGATGAGTAACGCATGGTTGATAGTTAGCAGTGGCGATCTGACGGACCGAAGCCTAGCACACCTATCTCTCCCGGTTCCCACTCCTATCTGATATACAGTAGCAAGACGCGTTGGGTGAGTCGACGAGAGCCTGGGTTGCAATATCAGTCTCCGATGCCTTGCTCTCAGAAATACATGTTCCGTTCTTTCTCACTGCTTTCAAGTTTTGTAAATGGAACAATGTGTCAGATGCTTACATTATAATGTGCTTTAGACCTCCATCATTCTCAACTGAGGTTTGGGTTTCACTGATAGCCTTGGTAGCCCTCAGTATACACCACTGGTATTGGTCATACCTGGAAGATAAAAAAGAAAAGCAATGAGAAGAGGAAAAGAAGAAAATGGAGAAAAGGGAAATTGAATTACAATTGAAAGATTTGGAGGAAAAACAGAAAAATTTGAAAATTGAAAGAGAAAAACAGGATGCTGAAATTGAAAGGAAGGAAGAACTTTTTCGTTCCTATCTTTCCTGACTGATTTGTTTTCAAATTTGAAAACTGATTTGAATATAGACCTAGACTAATTTGAATTCATTACATTCACCTACATTAGAAACACAAATTAATTGCTTTTGATCTCGAGAGTGCTTTAAATCCACATGGAATAGTATTAGATTGGTTTGGTAAAACACAATAATTTTATTTTCATATTTCCCAATTAATAAGCTAGTTGTACTTTGTTCCTTGGAAATGATAATATAAAGATATGTGTTAGGCCTACATGTTAGCTTTAAACAATTTGTTTATGTATAAAGTGCCATCAATGTAATTTTTTTTCATAAATAATTGAAAAAAAAGGAAGTGGAGAGAGAATTAGGCCAGCTATGGGAATTTTGAAGGCTGGAATTGCCTTTTTTTGTTCCTTGTAAAATATGCTGTTCGGCAAATTAAGTCATCACTCAGTTTTCGTGAGTCAGGGAAACTTGAGAGAACATTTCTGTCTATGAATACTAATCTATTTCATCTTGTGAACTATGGTAATAAATTTCCAAATAAGGGGATGTGTTTCTTTTTCGTCTGATACTAAATAATCTTTAAAACCCATCACATCATAACAAGATGCTCGTCAACTGACTACAAAAATAACATTTTTTGTCATATCTGAAGCCATTTTGAGTTCTGACTCAGTTAACTGTTAGGTTCTTCAGTCCGCCGAAACTAATTTTGAGTGATAAATTCATAAACAACTTGCAAAAGAAAACATATGGTAACAGTATTCTACCTGAAAATAAACAACGTAGGTAAAATAGAATACCATATGTAAAAGAAACAGGAAAAACATGTATGTTCAAGAAAAAATATCATGAGATTCAAAAAATCAAGATAAATCCAAGTACAAAAGTTCATTTACCGTTAAAACAGGATTATACAATAAGGTTTATGCAAATATCTTTCCTGAGTTCAGTAATACATGGAAACTGTTCTGAAAAAATGTTTCAGAAAAACAGAATTATATTTCTTCACCATAATAAAACATCAAACCTTGAATGAGCACCAATATGGTAAATTAAACTCTCACATGAAAAGTAGCACAGTCTCTGGATCTATTACAAGAACAAACATTTAAAAACAAAAAGACTTGGCATTCACAGTGACCAATAAGAGAAGGGATCTGTACTTATTGAAACACCATCCTGAAATGACAGGAGTTTCAAAACATGTTTTAATCTAGTAGACTAATACAGGATGGTGTATACTGAAATTAACAGAAGCATTGTCAGTTAAGTATGAAACTTCATTGTTTAGACTTATATCATGTCCAATAAAATATATTTTATTTCATTTGATGATTTGAAATGCCTTCTGCAAATTCATTTACATCTTCATAGAAATCAAGAATTTCATTACAGCAGACAGTGAAACTATTGGAACAGTGCAGTAAGGGAAGCCTGAGTGTGGTCATTCAGCCATACTTAGTACTGTACTGCAGAGATGAATACTGTTCCTAAATTATCTGATTAATCTTTCTTAATTTTCTCCAGCAGTAGCCAACTCAAATGGGGCAGGGGGAGGTGTTTACAATTCTACAACAAAGAAGACACTTATTGGCATTCTCTTACTAATATATGCCTTGAAGAAACGTAGGTCGATGTACAAGGGCCATCAAGAAATTAAGTTTCCCCTATTTAAAAAAGGAAGACAATGTATTTTCACAAAAAAACTTTATTGGCACCCAATACACCTATGTTGGAGCTATTTTTTTGACATAATAACCACCAGAATTGAGACACTTGCCATATCATGGGATCAACTTTTGTATGCTGGTGTCGTAGAAGTCTGCCCCCTGGGAATGGAACCAGCGAGTGACATTCGTCTTCAGCTCTTTGTCTGTGTGAAAATGCTGACAGGAGAACAGGGATTTCTTGAGGTGCAAAAAAAAATTAAAATCTCAGGGAGCAAGATCAGGACTGTTCAGTAGATCACCTCCCAGCTGAACTCCTGCAGAACAAGCGCCAATGCATATGTGGGCAAACATTGCCATGGATCAGTACAACACGTGCAATGAGCATTCTATGCCTCTTGTTTTGAATGGCCCATCGCAATTTCTGTAGAAAATTTATCACAGACCGAACCTCGCAGGCGGTGGGAGAAAGAATATGAGCCGCCATTTCGAGCCACTGCTGCTGCGCTACTGACACCAGGTGGGACTTGTCCACCCGGTATATGATTGCTACATCATATATCTGTTGCGCGTGCATGTATCCCTTTCAGACCTGAAAGAAAACTGGAAGTGTGAATTTTTGTTTGTACATCAAAAACTGACTAAAATCTAAAATGCTCTTGAATACATATATTTTTAGTTTACTTCACAAAATAAAAATTAACATCTGAAAAAAATCACACAATTGTGCATGTCAGGACTTCATTCACTACTTTAAAAAAATCAACTCAGTACTTGTGAATATACATAATATGTACATGATCAAATGTTCTATTTTACAGTGTGGAACAATTTAAAACAAAATCTTTGTTCAAACACAAGTATACATTACATTTCTTACAATGAGTATGAGTTTTGCTTTTACAGTCCTTTTGGTGGCAGCACCTTGCCGTCAGACCTGAAAGAAAACTGGAGGTGTGAATTTTTGCTTGCACATCAACAAAATACTAAAATGCTCTTAAATACATATGTTTACAGTTTATTTTACAAAATAGGAACTATTATCTGAAAAACAGCACCCACACAATTGTGCATGTCAGGATTTAATTCACTCCTTACAAAAAAAACAAAACAAAAAAACATTCTGTTCAGTACATGTGAATATACACATGTACATGATCAAATGTTCTATTTTACAGTGTGGAATGATTTAAAACAATAAAATCTTATACATTACATTTCTCACGTAGAGTATGAGTTCTGCTTTTAGTGTCCTTTTGATGGCAGCACCCAGCATTCCAGTATGCATCGCCTGTAGGGAAACCTAGCCTGCACAATTCTGCATATCAACATTCTAAACCTCATGGTATTACATACGATGTTGTATGTTCACAAATTATGTTCACTAAACAATTTACACACTTCATTGATTACATTCCTGTAGCCAGTAAAACTTCTACATTAATATGAATGCAATAAATAATTATTTACTTTTGGCATTACTGCTTCCCGCCATCTTGCCGACGAATTTTAAACTCTTCTTCCTGCCCCCTGGTAGTCAAGCACTAAACAAAAACAACTGAAGTACATGCTACATGTCCTGCACAAGCACTGCAGCCTGGTCTAGCACCAGGAAAATGTCAAATACGCTCAGACATAAATACGAACCCGCACAATTGTGTGTACATGGCCTGAAAGGGATATTTCCCCACTAAAAATGTTTACAAGAAAAGAAATAGGGAAACGTAATTTCTGGATGGCCTACGTATTTAGTTTCTGCACTATTCTCTGTCACCCAGAGACTTGAGCCCATCCAGTCTGACACTGAGCAGTCACGACTGACCATTTCACTGTTTTTAAAAAAATGTAATCTTTACTATTTTGTTGTTGTTTTTGGTTGACACATCTTGGTCAACAGCCCTAAGTACTTTTTTTTATTAGTGGTTTAAAGTCGCACATCACAGTGTTAGAATTCCACACGGTCTATGGAATAATTGTTCAAAACGTGAAGTAATGCAGACAACATAACAACTTCCAACGAGATTGTTTTGCCAGTTTACTTTATGTTAACCAATGTAAATATGCTTTCTATGTTGCCGTTATGGGAATAAAAGGCAAACAGGTACAGGGACAAGAGATATAGCATGAACCAAACACACACAGAAGGAAAGTCTCCATGCCCGCCCACACACTCCCGGCCTGACCCTGATGACTTGCTACAGAGGAGAATGAGGGGAGCAACCATATGTGCTCCTTGAAGGTAACAGAAGTACTGTAATATGTCACATGTAGTGCAACTAGAGCACATCACTATGCTATTTTCACTAATGTGATGTACATACCACATCTACTTCACAGCTGATATTGCTTGCAGCTATGAAAATAACTGTAAAACAGCATGCAACGAAAGTCCACAGAAACATTGGGATGGAATGCTCATTGAATAGCTCTATGACTGTACCCTCTACTGAACAGGGCCATGTTGAGGTGACTGAGCTCCTTTTTTAAGTGCTGAGGTTGACAAATTCTGCCAGCACGGTCGGCTAGCATCTTAACTACTCCATACTTTCGTCAGTGGGTGGTGGTTGGACGTCTTCTGAAAATAGCAGTCTGTATGTGTCGGCTTGCGGTACACTGTGTGTCCCAAATTTAATTCAGCAGTCTTCATTACCAGAACCTGAAGAAAAGGGAGTTTCCCTTCATTTTCTGTCTCTATCATGAACTGAATTTTAGTGTTAATACTATCCAGATGCTGTAGAAACAGCTGTAGTTGTTCCTTTCTGTGGCTCCAGATTGCAAAGGTGTCATCTACGAAGCGCAGCCACACCTTAGGTTTCAGTGGTGTGGTCTCGAGTGCTGTTTGTTCAAAATTTTCCATAAAGAAATTTACGATCACTGAACTCAGAGGACTGCCCATGGCGACACCATCGATTTGTTCCTAGAAATTGTCATTTCACAGGAAATAGCTTCTGGTGAGGCAATGGTCGAACAAGTTGATAATGTCTTTAGGAAAAATCTGAGCAATGTGGTCCAGGGCCTCATTCACAGGTACCTTAGTGAAGAGTGAGACCACGTCAAAGCTGACAAGCAGGTCATCGGCTTCTAACTGGATGTTCTTCAGGTTCTATGAAGTGGCCTGAATCTCTGACATATGACTGTGTGCCACCGATGTAAGGTTGTAGTAAGGTGGCCAGATGTTTAGCAATATTGTAATTCAGTGATCCAATAGCACTCCCGATGGGCCGTAGAGGTATATTGTCCTTGTGGATATTGGGTAAGCCATATAGTCTCGGAGGTAGCGACGGGATATTCGATTCATTTTAATGAATAGATTCATTTGATTCCATTCACGTTACTGAATTGATACTGTGAACCGATTCACGGCTCATTAGAGTCATCAATCCTATTGCATCTGTGTAGAATGTATTGATAAGATAGCAGCAACAACGTTCAATGCTTGCTGCTGCCATCTGGTCATCATTCTATGAACTGCTTTCCTATGTGTCATCTAACTTTCAGATTCAGCATTATACTTACTTATTATATTACAGCACAAAACTTATGTAGTTAATAATAATAATAATAATAATAATAATAATAATAATAATAATAATAATAATAATAATAATAATGATGATGATGATGATGATGATGATGATGATGATGATGATGATGATGATGATGATTACTGACATAACTCAAATTTTATACACTAGCCTACCTAATAGTTTTCCACGGTTCTCTGAAAGTCACAACTCACATATATATAGAGAGAGAGAGAGAGAGAATTAGATGTAAAAGTACATGTGTCCACAATAAGTAGCCCACATATTAAATATAAATCAAATAAATTGCTTTACGTTGCACCGACACAGATAAGTCTATTATATATAAAGCTTCATTTCCGTATTGATTGGTATCACCACATATCAGTACTTTTAATGTAAAGTATTTTAACAGGTATTTCATACCAGTATTTTAGTCCTAAGGGTTCATTTTAACAAGATTTTTACATGCCTGCACCTAACAAAACAAACAGTGTCAAGGTACAACTCTATTTTAAGACATAAAACAAGAATAGAAGGTGCTACAAACTTGTATTTTAGTATTAAGGATCCATGTCAACAAGGTACTATATACCAATATTTTAGTCATAAGAATCCAAATCAACAAGGTCCTTCTACATTTTTCATTTGAATGAACTATAAAAGTGAACAAGAAAACCTTATAAACCACTACATAAAATGTAATCAGGATACTGACATTCCAATAGTACATCTTGAAGACCCTACATTGGACTTAACATTATCAATGTGTACAAATGGAAAAATAATTCTACTTCATATTGTGTAATATAAATTGTAAAGTGATAACATGTAGAATAGCATGTACCTCCCAGAAAATGTACATACTTTACTATCTTAGTAATCAATTCACTAGCATTTTGTCAAATTGATGAATTATATTCAATGCAATACTTTTGACACTGTATGCAGGGGAACATAGGACCTATATACATAACAGCTCAAATAGAGTAGGCCTATAAATCTCATATAACACATATTTCCAAACTAAGATGTACCTACCAACATTCTAATGACAATTAAAAAACATTAATCATTATATGTGATGTTTTTGTTTGTGTATGTCTACTGAAGATGATCCCTTAGGGGTCGAAACCGGTCTTGACCTTATTTACCAGTTTGGAAGTAAATAAATTAGTGTATTGATAAGGTGGTGACACAGATAAGTCTTACGGCGACAAAGAGAATAGAAGAGATAGGAAACGGCTAGAAGTGGGAAGGAAGCGGTCGTGGCCTTAATTAAGGTACAGCACAAGCATGTGTCTGGTGTGAAAATGGGAAACCATGGAAAACCACCTTAACGGCTGCCGACGGTAGGATTCGAACCCACCAGTCCCCGAATACAAGCTCATAGCTATGAGACCCTAAACGCACAGCCAACTAACTCGGTCATCTTTGAAAATGCCTTTTTCTATCAGCAGATGATTTTTTAAAATCGTCATATTTTGTATAGGCTACACGAGATGTTAAGTAGCCCACTGGTTTTCTGATTAAACATCTTTTTATTTAAGCTATTGCTCAGTCTGCTTATGTACTCACTGTCCATGTACACTGGTGACCTCATGATTCGATTATTGAAGTATTGTGCAATGATGCAACATACAAACTGAGAGAATACCGAGCGGTTGTTCCGAATATAAAAAAGACAATTTTGAGTGGTCATGAGTATGACTCATAGTCATATGATGGGCTAGATAATAATGTTAATGGCTTTATGTTCCACTAACAACTTTTAGTGTTTTTGGAGATGCCAAGGTGCTGGAATTTAGTCCCACAGGATCTCTTTTACGGGCCAGTACATCTATCGACATGAGGCTGAGCACCTTCAAATACCATCACACTGAGCCAGGATCGAACCTGCCAAGTTGGGTTCAGAAGGCCAGCGCCTCAACAGTCTGAGCCACTCAGCCAGGCATGAAGGCTAGAGAACTGAGTTTAAGTAATTGTTGAACGTCCACTAGTTATAAAAATACTGATTGATTAAACCAATACGGTAAATAGAAGAACCTTATAGCCTACCTACTTACAAGCTAGGTACTTTGGAATTATGTTTTGATTACCTTTTTAACACTGCAAATAAATCCATCTATTATTTAAAACTCCCTGTAAGAAGAGGACAGTGAATGCAAGTGGGTATTATTTTCAGATGAGCTGTGCTCGAGAGTCCATTATAGCGTACGATTCTTTCAGTGTACCATGGCTCTGTATGTATTGCTTCAGAGGAAGTTTGGGTCCCTGCCAATGTCCAGTTTACCGATAATGAACCATGTGTGTGTGTTGTGTCTCACTGATCCGTGACTGCGTACGATTCTTTCATTGTGCCATTATTCACTGTGTCTTGCTGCAGCGGAAGCTCGGCTCCCCACTAGTGTCCAGTGTGCTGATAAGGAGCCGTGTGAATCGTGTGCCTCACTGAGCCGTGATTGTGCATGATTCTTTCAGTGTGCCATGATTCACTGTGTGTCGGTACATTGGAGGCTCCGCCAATGTCCGCTAGTGAGCCGTGAGTGCGCCACTCAGCACTGTCCACTGCGAATCTACTGAATCGCGTGCCGTGAACTAGCCGTTCCTGTAAAACGATTCACTTGGACACTTGAATGAATCAATACACTGCTTCGAATCATGCACTCAGTAGCCAACACTACTCAGAGGTAGACCTTCACTTTTGGAGGTTTCTCTCTTCATATTGTCTGGCAATGATGAGCTCTTAATAAAGTTGTTGGTGTTATGAAGAATCCGATAGGTTAGAACTTTCGGTAGTCTGCGGTAGGTCTCCAGGTCCAAAATCTCCGACATATTCGCTGTGTAATGCCCAATCAGATGGTAAATTGGGAATAGCAGCTTCAATCTTTGCAACAATCTCCTCCATGGGAATCAAGGTAGGGGTAAGTGCAGTGTCCCTCTTTAGCCAGTAGAGAGGTTTCCGCCTCTGACAGGCAATGGTTGGTCAGGTTGATGATTGTCCATGAGGTATCCAAGGCAGGCGTAGTCTTCGGCGCCGATTTAAACTTGGAACACACAGTGTACCGCAATCTTCAGAAGATGTCCAACCACCACCCACGACAAAAATATAGAGTGATTAAGATGCTAACTGACCATGCTAGGAGAATTTGTCAATCTCAGCACTTAAACGAGGATCTCAGCCACCTCAATATGGCCCTACTCGGTAACGGGTTCAGCCATAAAGATATCCAGCGAACACTCCAACTCAGACGTCCAACAACCAGGGAAGAAGAAGAGGAGCAGCTGGCAGCTAAAACAACTGACAGAATAGGGAAGCTACTGGAGTTCCATGGGGTAAAAACCATATATAGGCTAACGAGGAAATCCAGGAACTACGTTGGTCTGCCAAAGACAAGCGCCATCCTTTCTTGACAGCAGGTGTCTACAAGATCCTGTGCACCTGCAGCCAGGTGGAATTACAACACTACCACATTCCACTGTGAGCTTTGCTGCTATCGAAGTTAGTCAGAACCCTTGACAATGCCGAACGCAGTCTTTGGTGAAACATCGCGACTATCTCAAGCTCCTGGACCATGGCCTACAAGCCCGGAAAACACCGCCATGGCACTACAAAACGCAGCATTGCCACACAATTGAAGGAGCACAACAGACATAGCTGGCTGGGACAAGCAGACAGATCATCAGTTGCTGAACACTTACTACTAACAGGTCACAACACACAGTACAGCAACACCAAAGTATTGTCCACTACTGTGTCTTATCATACTGGCTACAGAGGAAAGCCATTGAAATCCTGAAGCACACCAACAGCTTCAACCGTAAGGAGGAATCTGAACGGGTAAACAAAGCCAGTAAGTTTGACATGCATTGTATGTAAGCTTTGGGAAGGCATTCTTTCTGATTATATTAGACATGTTTGTGAAATTAATAACTGGTTCGATAGAAGGCAATTTGGTTTTAGGAAAGGTTATTCCACTGAAGCTCAACTTGTAGGATTCCAGCAAGATATAGCAGATATCTTGGATTCTGGAGGTCAAATGGACTGTATCGCGATTGACCTGTCTAAAGCATTTGATAGGGGGGATCATGGGAGACTACTGGCAAAAATGAGTGCAATTGGACTAGACAAAAGAGTGACTGAATGGGTTGCTATATTTCTAGAAAATAGATCTCAGAGAATTAGAGTAGGTGAAGCTTTATCTGACCCTGTAATAATTAAGAAGGGAATTCCTCAAGGCAGTATTATCAGACCTTTATGTTTTCTTATATATATAAATGATATGAGTAAAGGAGTGGAATCGGAGGTAAGGCTTTTTGCGGATGATGTTATTCTCTATAGAGTGATAAATAAGTTACAAGATTGTGAGCAACTGCAATGTGACCTCGAAAATATTGTGAGATGGACAGCAGGCAATGGTATGTTGATAAATGGGGTTAAAAGTCAGGTTGTGAGTTTTACAAGTAGGAAAAGTCCTCTCAGTTTTAATTACTGCGTTGATGGGGTGAAAGTTCCTTTTGGGGATCATTGTAAGTATCTAGGTGTTAATATAAGGAAAGATCTTCATTGGGGTAATCACATAAATGGGATTGTAAATAAAGGGTACAGATCTCTGCACATGGTTATGAGGATGTTTAGGGGTTGTAGTAAGGATGTAAAGGAGAGGGCATATAAGTCTCTGGTAAGACCCCAACTAGAGTATGGTTCCAGTGTATGGGACCCTCACCAGGATTACCTGATTCAAGAACTGGAAAAAATCCAAAGAAAAGCAGCTCGATTTGTTCTGGGCGATTTCCAACAAAAGAGTAGCGTTACAAAAATGTTGCAATGTTTGGGTTGGGAAGCATTAAAAATGTATTTTTTAAAAAAACATCACATGTGGTGGTAAAAGCTTAAATTAATTTGAACCGATCATTTAAGCTTTTACCACCACATGTGATGTTTTTGTAAAAAATACATTTTTAATGCATGTCAACTGAAGATGACCCCCTAGGGGTCGAAACTAGTCTTGACTATATTTACCAGCTTAATGTAAATTAATTTTGTATTGATAAGGTGGAGACTCATATTTATATTGTTTTTTGTAAAGTAATATCTATCAATACGGAAATGAAACTTATAAACAACATAAGTGGTATGTTCCGGGCTGTCAGCGGAGAAATGGCGTGGAATGACATTAGTAGATGAATAAGTTTGAATGGCGTTTATAAAAGTAGGAAAGATCACAATATGAAGATAAAGTTGGAATTCAAGAGGACAAACTGGGGCAAATATTAATTTATAGGAAGGGGAGTTAGGGATTGTAATAACTTACCAAGAGAGATGTTCAATAAATTTCCAATTTCTTTGAAATCATTTAGGAAAAGGCTAGGAAAGCAACAAATAGGGAATTTGCCACCTGGGCGACTGCCTTAAATGCAGATCAGTATTGATTGATTGATTGATTGAAAGCCTGGTTTCCAGTCCTGAAAGCCTTAAATCTTGAAGGACAGGATGGCATTGCATTGCATTGGAATCTATAAACACCTGACCTAAGATAAGGGTTGGATTTATTTACAGTAGCTGCACTGTGTAAAACTTTGGTACTCTTGTCATCTGTGCGAAAAGATACCTTTACATTATTCTTTTTGAATATATTGGTGACTCTGTGAATGTTGTTATTAAATGCAAAAGTTGAATAGGAATTATGACTTGGTTTATCTTAAGTAAGCGTGGTTTGCGGATGATGTTTAATCTTATTGATTATGCTTTCGATGAAAGAGGCCTTGTAGCCATTGGCATAGGATATATTGCGGATAGTATTCAGCTCCTTGTTTAAATTAGCTTTAGACATAGGGATTCAAAAAAAAAGCCCAGTCTACGAGATTCCAATGCAATAACCGTGGCAGCACCTACCTAGGGCAAACTGGGCGCAACTTTAAGATAAGGTATGCCGAACACGTTAATGCAGTAAAATACAATAGATTCTCCACTGTGGGGCAACATATCCATGAGCTAAGGCATAATTTTACAAACTTGGAACAAGATATTCAAATATTAGAGACTTTGAGCAAAGGACCATTGCTGGACACTACTGAATTATGTTACATTCATATAGACCAATATTTTAACGCTAATCTCAACCTCAATGATATATCTGAAACTCCGAAAGTTCTCTTCGATTTCCTGATAACATTTTTCAAAAATGTTCAAATCCCAAACAAGAACTTAATCTTACGTATAATACACAATACACAATAAGTTTTCCCAATATTCGTTCCGCAGTCCACGCCCACCAGACTCTCTCCACACACTCGGCCCACATACATCGTCTTGACCCACCCCTACTTCCCCTCTTTAGCACCGTCCGATCATGCAGACCTGCTCAGAGCTTTCTCATTGTTCATAGTGCGCGGCTAGTAATAGCATCGTCTCTCAGCAGTTTGAGGTGAGTCCTACATGCAATTACTTCATCATTATGCCGAATAGAGCCACAACACACTCAACATTGGATCGTTAACTGCGTTTTAATATATTTATAGTAGAGGTGGGAACGGAGCGAGTAATACCAATGAGTAATCCGGTTGTAGCGGTAGAGAGCACCACTGATCCCCTCCGCTTACAACTGCAAGTACTCGCGGAGGACCAGAGCACAGTGTAGCGCACGACAAGTGTTTAACAAGGGGAGACCACGACGTTGAGATCACGGATTATCTTCAAATTTTGTACACTTTTAGTAGTCTATTAGGACAAGATAATGTGCAAATAGTAAGGCGTACTATTAAGGCGTTTTCAAGAAAATCGCAAGATAATTTTCGCATCGAATGTGTACCGGTACGATGCGGTCGCGAGCACGAGGTGGCGATGGTCGAGTGGTTAACGTTCAAGCTCTGTAATCGCTAGATCACTGGATCGAGTCTCGCTTTTCACTTTTTGTTTTTCAACACTGGGCATATTTTTTTATATATATTGCAGGTCAGAGCGTCCAAGTGCGAAGCAGTTCCGGGTACCTTACTCGATTTCACTGTCAGGTATGAGGGATTTCACAAATCACGACAGGCATACATTTTCAGAAATACTTTATGCATTGGGCCGTTTACTTGTTGATAATTATAAATGATTTTTTTTTTTGTAGTCCACCTCTGTCGTGGAGTGGTTA
Source organism: Anabrus simplex (assembly GCF_040414725.1). Classification (NCBI taxonomy): domain Eukaryota; kingdom Metazoa; phylum Arthropoda; class Insecta; order Orthoptera; family Tettigoniidae; genus Anabrus; species Anabrus simplex. The sequence goes on along the minus strand of NC_090267.1, from coordinate 99,592,103 downwards.
GTGTGATTGGCTGCCACCTCCAGATGCCCGGGATTTGATTTCTGGCTCTGCCACGAAATTTGAAAAGTGGTACAAGGGCAGGAACGGGCTCCACTCCGCCTCGGGAGGTCAACTGAGTAGATGGGGGTTCGATTCCCTCCTCAGACATCCTCGAAGTGGTTTTCCGTAGATGCCCATTTCTTTCTCCTTTGGGTAAATGCCGGGATGTAGGGCCCTACCTAATGTAAGGCCACGGCCACTTCCTTCCCTCTTCCTTGCCTATCCCTCCCAATCTTCCCATCTCTCCACAAGACTCCTGTTCAGCATAGCAGATGAGGTCGCCTGTTCGAGGTACTGGTCATCCTACCCAGTTGTATACCTGACCCAAACTCTCGCGCTCCAGGGCACCGCCCTTGAGGCGGTAGAGGTGGGAATCCTCACTGAGTCCGAGGGAAAAACCGACCCTGGAGGGTAAACAGATTAAGAAAGAAAGAAAGAAAAAAAGAAAGAAAGAAAGATATTTTTTGTTATGATATGCCAAATAACATTGGAAATCCAATAAAAGTTCATGCAAATATACCTTTTTTCAGTATATTACCTTTGAATTGTAATGTATATGAAAGAATTTGACCAGTGTTGAAAAACAAAACAACAAGCGTGACTCAATCCAGCGAGCCAGCGATTACGGAGCTTGAACGCTAACCACTCGACCACCACCGTTTCGCGCTCATTATCGCAACGCACCGGTACATATTCGACGCGAAAACTTCTCTTGAGATTTTCTCGAGAACACCTTAGTAGTACACCCTACTACTTGCACATTATCTTGTCCTAATGGACTACTGAATGTGTACAAAGTTTGAAGACACTCTGTGATCCAAACGTCGTGGCCACCCCTTGTATTCAGTCTTGTATTCAGTCTGTGTTTCTTAATTTGCGTCTATATTTCCTCCGCTTGTTGTGTTTTGTAGATAATGCAAAGCATAGTAGATAATAATTGTGGCATTAGTTTGATATTTAATCCCATTTTGAGATGGTAAGGTATTCATGTTTTAGAAAATTTAAGGAATTGCATAAATTTTTACAGAAATTTGTACCACAAATGCCACGAAAACCATCTGATGCATGGCAGTTCTTTGAAATATCGGGTGATAAAAGTAAGCAAAATGCAAATTTTGCGGCCGCATTTACGCGACGGGTGGTGGCATATCAAATTTGTGGGATTATATCAAGAGGCATCACAAGGATGAAATGAACAAGTCGGCTTCTCCAGCAGAAAGCAACATTGCTGTATTCAGCAAAATGGTTATGTTATGAGAAAAGGGCATTGAATTTATGTTGCCATACCAATAATGTATATAAACGTGCCGCCACATTTCACTTGGTAGTTTACTCGATACTACCGGGTGATGATGTCACAACTGCTCCACTCCGTCCCCAGCACTAATTTACAGGTTCCGCATTGAACCAGGAAACATTGGTTTCAAAAACATCATAAGAAGCCACATTAATGTTTCCACCTCATAGGCCTAGGACATAGAAAATTTTATCCAGAAAATTCCATATGACTAACCTTCATGTTTTTCAAGATGGTTCTGCAGTATACACACTGTAGTGAAATGGAACACAACATTTTATCAATCGCACAACAAATTTAAGAACTCTAGAACTGCTTGTTCATAAGGATATCATTTAACCAATGAACTTTTATTATACGACTGACTTGCAAGTCTTTTACTTGTCATAATAGTTTTTAATGAGTCAAAGTTTTAATTATAGATTTAATGGGTTTTGATACCAAACATTTTAAGACATGTCATGAATTTTAAGGTTGCCTATTTTCCGAAAACAGCTGAAGATTATGCAAGTACGCGTTGAAACTAGTCCTGTGAAATTTAACATGTTGTAATTGAATAACAGCATTAAAATTGTATTGAATAGGTGGAAATATCAAGTTTATTTATTGTATCTATATCTCACAAACTTTACAGTTTAAAGACATGAACATTGGTATTTGGAATCTCCTTTAAAAATAATGAAACACATATTTTTTTTGGTTTTGGAAAATCCTCTTAACAGGGGTGCAAAAAAAAAGATGAAAAAATGTTGAATACATTTTATAAGGATACTTATATCTCAAAAACTGAAGACGTTACAGACGTGAAAATTGGTGTTAGGAATCTTCTGTAAAAGTAAAGGAACACACATAATTCGTTTTCTGAAAATCCACTTAAGGGGAAGTGTTAAAGTGGGTGAATGTTTAAAATGAGCATATCTACAGTATATCCCAAAAACTTAACATATTACAGATGTGAAAATTGGTATTTTTAATCTCTTTTAAAAATAAAGTAACATGTATTATTTTTGTTTAAAACACACTTAAAGGGGGTAAAACAACTGAAAAAGGGGGTTGAATTATTTTTAAAAACACTTTTTAAAATTAGTTTTATTAGGATACTGGTGTCTCCAAAACTTAAGATATTACAGATGTGAAAATTGGTATTTGGAATCTCCTTAAAAAATAAAGAAACCTGTATTCTTTTGTTTCTGGAAAATCCAATTAAGGCAGAGAATAAATGAATTGAAAAATGAGTTGAATACTTTGTTTGAGGATACTTATATCTCGAAAATGAAGGATGTTACGGTTGAGAAAATTAGTATTTTGAATATGCTTTAAAAATAAAGACACGTATTTTGTGGCAAGGGAGGGGAGTTTGAATCAACTTAAGGGGGGTGTAAAAGGAGTTTAAATCTTTTTTATGAGGATACAAATAAGAAGTGGACTTAAAACAATACACCTCTAAGGGGGTTTGACTGGGGGGTGAGGAATGGTTACAAAAATATGCATTTAAATGAAACCATTTGAATTATGAAGTTAAAATTTCAAATTATATCCTAGGTGTTAAATAACAGAAGGTTTGAAACAAATTTAACCACTCAGAGAGTTAAATGGGGGTTAAGATCCGACAACATAATTATATATTCATTCCTTCCTCCAAAACAGTTTAACGTATGAAGACTAAATTCCAAATAGCGGTATATATTTTAAATCCTAGGTGCGAAATAGGAAATAATATTTTTAACATTCCACCCCTAAAGTGTTAAATGAGATTAGCTCTGTAAACGAAATTATTCATCTTTCCAAAACCATTCGAAGTACAAAGTTTTAATGTTATGAGAGGGGTCTTCTTTTTATGTCCTAGGTGTCAAATATCGTATACTGTACTTCATAACATTTCTCCTCTAAAGGGTTTAGATGGTGATTGACTCTCAAAAACACAATATCCATTCTTCCAAAACCATTTCAGGCATGAACTTAATTTTTTTTATGAAGGGTGGTCTTCTATATCCTAGATGTTAATAAATATTTAAAAACATTCACCCCTTAAAAATGTATTCATTCCTCTATTACTGTTTAACGTACAATATCAAAATTTCACTGGTTGGTTTAAAACATTTAAATTCTTCCCTATGGGGTTCAAACAAGTGTTAGGTCAGAAAATAAATAATCATTCCCCCAAAGCCGTTTGACATATGAATTGAGGGTATATTTTACAGGCTCAGCTGACAGTGGACTCTCTAAAATATAAAACTCTGAATAATAACTTCCAGTTTAAAACCGTAGCAAAGCACGGATATCTTACTAGTAAATCATCATCATTATGTGATAAGATATGGGACAAATATGTCACAGAATGTGAAGTTACGGTACTTTACAAATTATGAGTGCTCATACATGATCTAATTTAGTTCAATTTAGGCAAAGCATAAATTTATTCACCTTCTTACTAAAGTTGCTTTGTTATGCCAGAGCTATACAATCTTTCATAGAGACCATGTTTTCTTCATAGTCTACTTCTGTGACTATGTACCCTTTGAGTTTCCTTAAAAATATCTTCTCTCTCATTAAATCTTCCATTTATAGCTTCATGCAGTGAAAACTTTTACTTCAAATAGATCTTTAAATAGGACTGAAAGAGTATTTATTAAATGAGACTGTTTTAACTTTTAGATTATAGAATATAATGCTATTACCCAACATTACATTCAACGGACTCTAATTTTAAGGATCTCTCTAATCTACAGTTGTCTCATATTCCTTGAGCAACCCTTAATTTTTTGTTTCATCTTTCAGTACTACAAGATTTTGCAGTACAATGTCAGTCACCCAACCAGTAGACCACCTAGTTCAAGAAACCAATCAGCGCAGGTCTCTCCGTCTCCATAAAGCAGATACCACATCTACTAGTTATGCCAACACATGGCATTGCACAAAGAAAACCTCATCTTCATCTTGCACAGGAGCTGCTGTTGTAAAGGATAATAGTTCAGTTACGTGGGATATATGCTCTAAGGACATCCAGAGAGCATCAAGAACTCAGTCCACAAGGAGTGGCATGCCAGTAAATGATCTTTCAAGTGTCATCAATCAGACACTACGTAGCACACGTTATAACCTACGTACACTTCTATCTAGCAGAGAAAATGTATTAAAATCAAATGAACAAATTACCTGCGGGAATATGATCTCAAACTCGAGAAAAGGATCACTTATGCCACCACAACAGGAAAGTTGTAGAAGAGTAACCATCGACAATAATTGCTTCAAATGCCAAAGTGAAGAACCAAGGGTGCCTATGAACCTTTGCTTTAATGTAATACCTGTATAATAGTTTCATAGCTTCATTACTTACAGTAAGGACAGCAAAAACTATACTAAAAATATGTTCTGATGTTAGAGCAGTGAGATTATAATAGTTAATGAATTATGTCTGTGATAAATGTAACCAATTTTGACTGTATTTTAAAGTTGTATTCTTAATATTAGGGAGGGGCATTCTTCTCACTCGAGAATCTCAATATGGCAGCCAAAATCTCGAGAATCACAAAACCTTTTACCATTCAAAGTGAAGAAGAGATGATTGCCAATTGTACTTCCCCTTAAAACAATAATAATAATAATATGCATCAACTCAAAACACCTTCACCAGGCCTCTCTGAAGGCCACACACCACTATTTAAAAAAATTAAAATGGTGTGTGTCCTTTGGAGAGGCCTTGATGCAGGTCTTTCAAGTTGATGCCCATGGGTGACCTGGACATCTGTGAGAATGGGGCCATATCTATGATGATATCTAATGTTGAAGATGGCACGAACACCCAGTCTCTGAGCCAGAGGAAAAAATTCGTAGAGATTAAAATCCCCTACCCTAACCCGTGATCACATGGACCAAAGACCAGCATACTAACCAGTAAGCCATAGAGCCAGGCAAAATAATAATAACCCTATCTACTGTGTGTGTGTGTGTGTGTGTGCGTGCGTGCATGCGCGCGCGCGCGCGCGCGCGCGTGTGTGTGTGTGTGTGTGTGTGTGTGTATGAATCACAATGTACTATAAACATTTCTCTCTTCAGGTGTGGGTCTAAAGTTGTTTGTTTTTTTTGTTTTTTTTACATATAGTTTCAACCTTTCAGGACCACGCTTAACACTTGTCAGCCTTCTTGATTTCCAGTACTCCTTCATATTCATGAAGAGAGCAGTTATTCACTCTTCAGACCACTTTGCGCCAAGTCGTCTTCTCACTCCCTCTAGAAGATCCTTTTTCTTGTGTACCCAGGTCCTAAACTTACTTCTTTCTTGAAACAGTGTTCGAGGGACACCGGCCAAATCCTCCTTCACAGCAGTTGCTCATGAAATGGTACATTTCCCAGTCATAAGATGATCAAGAATTCTTCAAGATATTCTGGTGTTAGGTATTCCAGACTGATGGCCGTAAAATATAAGACGGTGCTTCCCTATAACAAGCGAGAACTTTTCACATTTAGAGTACAGCTTTGAATTGACTGCATCCTTCATTGGGCCAAACAGATGGAAGTGAGAAGGTGCAAGATCCGGGCTGTAGGGTGGATGACGAAGATCAGTCCATGGAAGTTTTGTGAGCTCCTGTTGGGCATGCAGACTTGTGTGAGATCCTGCCTTGTCATGGAGAAGGAGAAGTTTGTTTGCATTTTTGTGGCTACGAAAATGCTGAAGTCATTTCTTCAATTTCCTTAGAGTAGCACAGAGTTGATTGTTTCACCACGAGGGAGGACATCAAACAGAATAAACCTTTCAGAGTCCCAGAACACCATAGCCATGACTTTACCAACTGAGGGTATGGTTTTGAACTTTTTCTTCATCGGAGGGTGTGGAGCCACTCCATGGATTGCCATTTTGTTTCCAGTTCGAAGTGATGAAACCATGTTTCATCGCCTGTGACAATGTTTGACAAGAAATGTCACCTTTAGCCTCATAACAAGAAGCAATTCCGCACAGATGTTTCTTCTTTGCTCTTTATGGTCCTCTGTTAGGTGTCAAGGAACCCAGAGGGAACAAAGCTTTGAATACTCCAACTGGTGGATAAGTACGTTCCAACATTGCAGGTATCACAGCTGTGTGTGGCCAGCGGGAGATCAGACAGGTTTGCTCGACCTTATTGTGATGATGAAACGCACCTTACACAATGAATTACCATGCTTTTGTCCACTGCCAGGTCTCTGTAGACATTCCGCAAACGCCTATGAATATCTATGATTCCCTGGTTTCCCGCCAAAAGAAACTCAATAACTGCTATCTGTGTGGTACATACCTCCGTTATAGGCTAGTTATAGTGCTGCTACCTCTCGTAAATTAATGAAGACGAAGCGGGAATATTCAAAGATGTCCCAAACAAAATTCCAAATTTTTAAAACCGAAATTGGCGGAGAAATAAAATGCATTGCATTATATATTTAATGACCCTCGTAAATAAACACGTGCCAGTCCTGAGGTCTCTGAAGTCCACGATTGGAATTCAAGTAGTGCAGAGTGATATAACAAAGTCATAGCAAGTAAAGGTATGTACAAATTTTCAGATTTTTAAGGTTTGTAGTATAAGAGTGATACTAAGTTAAAGCCCTGCGTTACATTGTACCCAGTTAGTCGGGGTGGCATCTAAAACTGGGTTGTATGATTAAATACCCGTGGATGAAGCTGGGAGTAAATGTGTTAAGAGGAAGTACAACTAGGCAACCATCTCTATTAACACTAATCAGGAGGAAACTGGAAGAGGTCTGACACTTCAAATAATTAAGATATCACCAAAAGAAAAGGAATAGCCATGAAGGGAGTAAAAATGAAAGACTCCTTAGGCCTCATAACCTAATACTGTTAAGGTCAGAAAAGAACAAGTTTTGACAAAGGGAGGTTCAGGTATCCATCAAGGTTAGTATATAACAGATTACCCACAATGGCTGGTTTGCGGTCATTGGCTATTCGAGTGTGATGTCACACAGATACCTGCTCTCTGATTGCAGGAGCACTTTCCAAAGGAATTTAGTAATTGTGATATGTTTTAACCAAACAATTATTACGCTTGAGGAGGAAGTGGAAATCAATCAATCAATCAATCAATCAATCAATCAATCAATCAATCAATCAATCAATCAATCAATCAATCAATCAATTAATCACTACTGATCTGCATTTAGGGAAGTCGCCCAGGTGGCAGATTTCCTATCTGTTGTTTTCCTAGGCTTTTCTTAAATGATCGCAAAGAAATTGGAAAATTATTGAACATTTCCCTTGGTAAGTTATTCCAATCCCTAACTCCCTTTCCTATAAACGAATATTTGCCCCAATTTGTCCTCTTGAATTCCAACTTTATCTTCATATTGTGATCTTTCCTACTTTTAAAGACACCACTCAAACTTATTCGTCTACTGATGTCCTCCCACGCCATCTCTCCACTGACAGCTTGGAACATACCATTTAATCGGGCAGCTCGTCTCCTTTCTCCCAAATCCTCCCAGCCCAAACTTTGCAACATTTTTGTAACGCTACTCTTTTGTCGGAAATCACCCAGAACAAACCGAGCTGCTTTTTTTTGGATTTTTTCCAGTTCTTGAATCAAGTATCCTGGTGAGGGTCCCATACACTGGAACCATACTCTAGTTGGGGTCTTACCAGAGACTCATATACCCTCTCCTTTACATCCTTACTACAACCCCTAAATACCCTCATAACCATGTGCAGAGATCTGTACCCTTTATTAACAATCATATTTATGTGATTACCCCAATGAAGGTCTTTTCTTATATTAACTCCTAGATACTTACAATGATCCCCAAAAAAGAACTTTCACCCCATCAATGCAGTTATTAAAACTGAGAGGACTTTTCCTATTTGTGAAACTCACAACCTGACTTTTAACCCCGTTTATCATCATACCATTGTCCACCGTCCATCTCACAACACTATCGAGGTCACCCTGCAGCCGCTCACAATCTTGTAACTTATTTATTACTCTGTACAGAATAACATCATCTGCAAACAGCCTTATCTCTGATTCCACTTCTTTACACATATCACTGATATATATAAGAAAACATAAAGGTCCAATAATACTGCCTTGAGGGATTCCCCTCTTAATTATTGAAGGGTCAGATAAAGCTTTGCCTACTCTATTAGCTTGTGTGTCCCCTATACCTGCTCAACGGACTTCGTAAATAACAGATAACGAACACAGTAATGTACAATACAAGAGCTAATCGTGTCATAAGACCGTGGTTATTGTTAATAGGATTTTAGTGGCCACACTATGTTACTGAAATCCAATAAAGTATTCTGAGTTAAACAAAACTGAGAATTAAATATGATCAATAAACAAGCAAGTGAATAAAAGAACAAACAGTTCTATTATGATAAAGTGACTCTCACCTCAACTGCTAAGTTTCTTCATTTGCTTTATCTTCTTGACTTTCACCTCCATAACATTGAAACATTTGGTTCCACTTTGTCGTTTTTCCTCACGTTTGTTAAAAATTTTTATACGAGCATATGTCCTCATTTCCACCAGATCACTACTTAAATTAGGATCACTTGCACATATTAAAGAAACTAGGTTCTATATTACTTCCAACCCTCTTCCGACTGTAAGTCCGTGATAAGAACAGAAACGTTTCTCCATATCTCGTACAGTTTGTGACCACTCAGCTGTTGGCTCTGTAATACCACTGTATGACAGACTTCAAACCCAGGACTCTGAAGAATACATACTGTCGTATGTTCCTCCTATGTCTGTTTGGGAACCTAAATGTGGATGAGTGCTTTTGTGTTTCTTAGCCATCCAATCTGCAATGTAATTTAAACCTTCGACCTCCATTTCAGGGTCAGTTTCACCGGCAAATTTTGGAACAGTATCATATTTGCCTTCTTCAAAATAGCTTTCAGTAAGAGAATATTCTAACTCACGACACGTTATTCTGCACTTCCTCAGCATTTGTGATGAGAGATATTCATCAGAGGTAAGCCATGTGTTTGGTGATGAAGGAATCTTACAAAATGTTTTAGCACTCTTTCGATTAACTTAATATATTTATTGAATCTTGGATTCCATACAACGCTAGTGTATTCAAGTTTTGTTCATACAAAGGCATTATAGAGTGCTATGAATGAATTCATCTTCGTAAACAGTTTAGTGCTCTGTATGATAAATTCCAATGCCCGGTAGGCCTCTCCTGTCATCTTGTTTACATGAGCAGTGAAAGTAAGACCCTTGTCAAGCCAAACGCCAAGGTCACTGACTTGGTAAACTTCCTGCAGGGCATTTGAACCCAGTTTGTATGGAAATATAGTTTTATGCTTTTTTCGGGTGAATGACATTGTTACACATTTTAAGACGTTAAATTTTAATTTGTTCATATGGCTCCACATTAGAATATCATCAAGGTCTTTTTGTAGTAAGAAGCGGGGCCGATGACCTAGATGTTAGGCCCCTCTAAACAACAAGCATCATCATCATCATTGTAGTAAGAAGCAGTCTTGTGTTGAGCTAACCGGTTTGAATATTTTGAAGTCATCTGCTTAAAGGAGACAGTTGGAATTTTTTACATGTTTAGGTAAATCATTTATGAAAATCACGAACATAATTGGGCCCAGGTTCGAACCCTGAATGATTCCCGAATTTACATTATATTCCACTGACAAATTTCCAGGGTACTGAACGTATTGTTTCCTATGATAGATAAGTACTAAAAAATTTGAGCATATCTTGCAGCGTTTATAAAAGTAGGAAAGATCACAATATGAAGATAAAGTTGGAATTCAAGAGGACAAACTGGGGCAAATATTCATTTATAGGAAGGGGAGTTAGGGATTGGAATACTTACCAAGGGAGATGTTCAATAAATTTCCAATTTCTTTGAAATCATTTAGGAAAAGGCTAGGAAAGCAACAGATAGGGAATCTGCCACCTGGGCGACTGCCCTAAATGCAGATCAGTATTGATTGAGAATCCAAATATAATTAATTAGTGGATAGTCTGTAATAATCCAAATCTACTCAGTTTATTTAACAATATATCATGATCCATGCTGTCAAATGCCTTTTCAAAATCTGTGAAAACAACATCCATTTGCCCCATATTATCTAATTGTTTCAATATATCCTGACACAGGTTGACCAGATTTGTAACTGTAGATCTCATGTTGCTGGTCAGATATTAGTGGTCCAATGTATAAAATAATCTTATCATAAAGAATAAATTCAAAAACTTTTGCAAAAGCTGATAGGATACACACTGGTCGATAGTTTTTAATTAACAGCTGATCACCTGATTTTAGTATGGGGCAAACCCGAGACTTTTTCCAAACATCAGGAAAAGTTTGTGTTTTAAGAGCAAGATTATAAAGAAAATATAATGGCTTCCTAAGAATTTCCGCACATCCCTTTACGATATATGGAGGTATCTGATCCAGACCTGCAGGTGACTTCGGCTTTAAATTTCTCAGTGCTCTGTCAATGTCTTCCACCGTTATTTCATCGATGTGTAAAGTTTCTGAGTCCCTAGTATTATCTGTGGGAACATTGTACAGAGCAGTGTGTCGAGGGTAGACTGATCTGAAATACCTAGCAAACCCATCCACAACTGAATCACCACTCTTTAACTCCTCATTATTGTACCACATATTATTACAAGTTCCTAACTTACATTTTCTACATTTTACATAAGACCAAATTTTTTACAATCATGTACAATGGTATCTTCGATGGTCGTTACATATTTCCTATAAGCTTCTCTTGTGAACCAGGAGGGGTATTTATTAAGCCTCTGTAAATTAGACACTGGAATGTTTCTCTGCAATACCATGTACAATTAACTGTAAAAAGTATTTACTGCCGAATTCCTTAATTCCATGAATAGCTTCTCAAATTTAGCTTTCCTAAAATTAAATTTTGTCTCATATTTTAGTCTGAAATTCTCTATAGCATTTTTTAGTTGTAAATTTAATTTTAATGAAGGTTGGTGTTTGTCTTCTGGTAAGAGAGGAAATGTGTCCCTGGAAACTTTTAATTGCATGTAATTGGTAAGAATTAAGTCAAGGGTTTTCCCATTGCAGTTTTGTACAGTGTTATGAGATGTTAGTTTGAAAATATTCATAAACATATTTATCATCTGACATTGACTGTTACCATCATAGGGATTGAGGTCTGTACTTGTTATTGAGGGAATGTTAAAGTCACCTGCCATGATCACATTATTACCGTAAATTTCATAATGGACTTCTAGCCACTCTAGCACTTCCTGGTATGACTCAAGGTTAGAGGCGGGGGGATGTAGACAGCACAAACAAAACAAATGTTTCCCTGTAGTTCTAATTTTAACAACAAGGCCTCTGCCCTATGTGCAAAGCCTTCAGCCTTGAGGACCTTAATGCTTTCCTTCACTGCTATGAGCACCCCACCCCCTCTCCTGCTGCTATCTCTGTCTTGTCTGTAAACTCCGTATCCAGTGCTACAGACCTCACTGTCATATATAGGCTACTATCATTAAGCCAGGTTTCACCTGATATACGAATATCTACATTATTACATAGTAAACGTTCATTAAACGAGTCTAATTTGGTTCTCATTCCTCGCAGATTCTGATAGTAAATATTTATCAATTCTAGCTCACCCTCTACAGTTTTTCAAGGTCTTTGGTACAATTAATAATCATTACTGGTGAACCCTTCCTCATTTTAATAGTTCCATTTCTTACCCATAAGAAAACATACTGTTTCTCCCTCCTCTTCTGACGGGCAGTAGCTAGAAGCTTCCGGAACCAGGCTTTCATTCACGTACACAATGGAGTCTCCAGGGAGTCCAATATGATTCGTAGAGAGGTTCACCCGGCGACGTTTGACGGGTTTCTCCTTGTTAAAGCGCCGCACGAATTTCAAGACTGTCGCTCTATGTTCTTGGATGGGTTGTTTAGAAAGTCGGTGGCACGCGTCAACCACCTCGTCCTTAACTTCTACATCCAGAGCTCTTCCAATCTCCTTTAGTTTCTAGTATATTTTCATTTGGGCACTTAGGAACATCCTGTATTTCAAGGGTGTTCCTTCTGGAATATTGTTCTCCCTCTACAACATGGTACTCCAGAGTCTTCACTTTGGCATGCAGATTGATATTCTCCTGCGTTAAAAGTTCGATCTTGGCCAAACACTGAGCTATATCACCCTGCTGTTTCTTCAGAAGGCTGGCATCATCATCAAGTTTAGTGTGACACAGTTCTAATGAATTTTTTTGGTCACTCTCCCTTTGATCCTGTACCTTTTTCATCTCTTTCATTTCTTCCCGAAACTTGTTAATAAGTTTGATCACATGAGCAATTGATGGAGATGTTTCTTTGTTACAATATTTACATGATTCATTACTCCTTCCATCGACACTGAAGCACTTCATGTGGTACCAGTTTTTACACGTTTCGCAATGTACTTTGGCTCCCTTCCCTACCTCCTTCTTACATTCTGCGCACAAGCCCACAGTGACTAGAAGGTAGCTCCTTCACTTCTATTTACAGATATCACGTTAATAACTTATCACTTTTCAGTATTTACACTTCCTTCAAGCATCAAAACCCACCTGGTTTTGATACAATTAGGAGAATTTTCTGCTGTACGCACTTAAAATACACAGTTTTTAGGAGCTCTACCTATGCATGGTTTCACTCTGCCACCATCTTGTGCTGCCTATTTCGCGGCTGTCATTCTTAACCAGAGCTTCCACAGGTTCCTTCGAGATAACTTTACCATCAGAAAATTTTAAGCCGGTGTTGAGAAACCAGTTCCCAATTAGCTTCAACAGGTGAGGGGTATCTGCAAAGAAGTACACTTTTTCTGACATCTGTGGGTTCAAAAACCATGTTTTTGTTTCATTGATTCCATATGCTTTCCACAAGCCTTCATTTGCTGCGCCCATGTCACAGACACATGCCATAATTTTGTAATCTATTTCCAAAAGACGAGAAACCAAATTGTCTAGCACGTCTTCTGTCATCTTTTTATCGAAATCGGTGTAAATTACTTGCTTCCAATTCTTGAACAGTCCTCTCACCATCGGAGCTTGCAATTGTGAACTGGGGACTATAATTTCATCCTTCAGTGGGTCATTTGAAAGCACTTTTAACGCGCATTTCATAAAACTGGAGGACTGCAATTTTTCGTGGTCTTTATACGAGACAGCAGCAATCGTCATCATACACAGAATATCTTCCAGGATTCCATTTCTATTTTGCATGTCAATTTTTGAAGCCCATTTTTCCAGCGTTGAAAGTCCAGGCAGAGGATAATGCAGTTTTTGTCTCATATAAATGTAAGTTTTCTTCCCTAGATACCTTAAAGTGAAAGCCGCTGATATGTCTTCATCAGTCTAATTAACGTGTTTTTGATGGTTTGTGAGTATCTTTATTTAATTTTTAGTAAAAATTATTTCAAACTGTTTGCCAGATTTGTATGGATGCTCTGAACAGAATTTTTTAACCTCATACATTTAATTAACTCCTTATGCAAATTACTTATAGATACGTGGCTTTGATGTAATATACTTTCTGCTGTCTCTAATTTCAGTTTAAGGACATTGTTAGATTTTTTTTTTCCATCTAACTGTTTTTTCAATCTTTCAATTTCCTCGATCAGGGCCATAGTATTATCACAGACCTGGGCAGGTGGAGCGGCTGGAGGAGGTGGTGAACTTGCAATAATTTGTTATGTTCTGAATCTTTTAACAATTTGTCAGCCATTTTTCTATTGCCCATCCTTTCCTTTCTTCTTAATCTATCATGTGACACTTCTTCTATGCTATGCAAAACACCCAAATTTCTAGGGGGAACAGCATCTTTCTTAAGCATTTGTTTGGGAGGAAGCCCTAACAATTTGTCCTTTAGATCCCTTTCAAAATCGCTATCAGAAAAATGTTCGGAACACACCTGGCATGAATCTGCATTCCACTTTCCATCACGCCTAAATCTTTGGATCCACTTCTTCCTTAGTTCCTCATTTTTGGGAAACTGAAGTATTTGATATGACGTTTGGAGAGATTTTTCCTGGTTTTCACCCAGCTGTTATTGCACACAGCAACCGTACACCTCGTACCAGGCATGTTTATATGCAACCCGAGACAAATCAATTCAAGTAAAACATAAAACAACACAGGCATAAGAAAGCAGCTATTCACCACAAGGACTAGTCATTGAAAGCACCATGAAACTATAAAATCAAAACTGCAACTCACTTGCACATACTAAAGAAACTCACACACTACGCACATACAGTATTACTGCACTGACTTTTAGCGAGACTGGTAGTCTAGGTTACTAACCTTGGTGGTGGGTAACTGGCCGACGTCATAATCGAGCATAGCTGAAGCCCTCCGAACGTAGAAACCCCTGTTCTGTTATATACTGACCTTGGGTATCCATATACTGTTGAACATATGTTGATAGGATATGTCTCTCTAGATTTGCAAGAATTTTGACAGTGTGTTTGTCCAGAGCTCTTGTGAGCTCAGTCTGTTTGCCAACATTGATAAGTGTCCGGACATTAAGAGTTCCTATATAAAACCTCTGTATGAGCCTGACTCTTCAAATTGAAAGATCTTCCGACTGATCCTTGAGGTTAAAATACATAAATTTCCTTTTTTTAGTTCCGTATTGACTTAAATTGCAAACCAAATTGATTCCTATACAAGGAATGATGTATTTATTCATGTTTTCAATATCTCATAATTTTAACTTGGTAAAAATTACAAATTGTAGGACATATTTTAGTCATTCTTTTGACCTTCCTTAGCTACAGATGCATAAGGCTTACACAAAATATAATATTCACATTAAAAAATATCTAATTAATATTAAAATTATGGGAAACATGTTGTTGCAGGTCAATAAATGATGTGTTGTTATTATGAAAACACTTATGTGTGTTACAGAAAATAATTTATAACAATAATACATTGTATCTCCTATGAATGGTAAAAATAAATTACAAGATCAGTTTTGACAAAGGGAGGTCGGGTATCCATATACTGTTGAACATATGTTGATAGGATATGCATCTCTAGAATTGCAAGATTTTTGACAGTGTGATTGTATGTATGGAATGTATGGATAACAGCATATTTAGTAAGTCTATTGGAAATTTCTCAAACTAGAATATTATATTAGGGATGGAATTTTAGACAGGCTTTTCTTTCTTATAGTTTAGGTTAGAGTGAAGAAGCACAACTTTAGGGATTTTCGAGGACAGATGGAAATACTAGCAAAATTTAACTGACATGATCTCTGAATTGGAGGATTTTAGTAAAATTTTATGAGATGCTAATTTTAATAAATTGATTGTATTTGTATGTAATAGACAAGGATGACATTTTAAGAAAATTGTAAATAGAATAGTGTAATTTGAGTGTTATTTTATGACATTTATGATATATTTTATTTTAATTATGACACAGATTTCTATTAAGAGATGTCTAGAACTTTGGTGTTTGATGTGTAATAATAAGTAAAGAGCTCCAAGAGATAATTGGTAGTGAGAGAAAAACCTGCTGAGGAAGAGGACAGTAATGTCCTTGAAACATGCACGGTGTACGAGGTGATAAAATATAATGAATGAAATAACTCTTGACACTGTGATTGTATGTATGGAATGTATGGATAACAGCATATTTAGTAAGTCTATTGGAAATTTCTCAGAGTAAACTAGAATATTATATTAGGGATGGAATTTTAGACAGGCTTTTCTTTCTTATAGTTTAGGTTAGAGTGAAGAAGTACAACTTTAGGGATTTTCGAGGACAGATGGAAATACTAGCGAAACTGATTTTTATCGAAGGTATATTTATTGGAGCAGTGATCCTTAATGCTCGCATTAGG
Organism: Anabrus simplex; assembly: GCF_040414725.1. Taxonomy (NCBI): domain Eukaryota; kingdom Metazoa; phylum Arthropoda; class Insecta; order Orthoptera; family Tettigoniidae; genus Anabrus; species Anabrus simplex. Next base: position 99,575,915 of record NC_090267.1, on the reverse strand, counting down.
TGCACCACCCCCAGAATTTGTAGCACTACGTTTACTGCTCACTCTGCGGTCCTGGATTCCCTCATAGAGGTTACTGGCTGGGGTATCATTCTCATTTTGTACTTTTCCCATAGTGTTGGACTCATGTGTTGAGAAGGTAATGAGCTTGCGTCCGGGAGATAGTGGCTTCAAATCCCAGCCCTGAAGATGGTTTTCCATGGTTTCCCATTTTCACACCAGGCAAATGCTGGGGCTGTACCTTAATTAACGCCACGCCCACTTCCTTCCAACTCCTAGGCCTATCCCATTATCGCCATAAGACCTATCTGTATCGGTGCGACGTAAAGCGACTAGCAAAAAAAAAAAAGTGCATCAAAATTATCTTTTGAATTTGGTGTTGGAAAAGCTGCAATTTCCAACTGGAAAAAAAGCCATGGTACAATTGAACAGTTTTGTACAGCATTGTCATTGGTCATCTTTGGAGCTCACCAATCATCAAAACTGTCAAAATTTGGAAAACTTGATGAAGCACTTTAATTATAGTTTTCACAGGAGAGGCAAATAAGTACTCCATTAAGTGGACCTCTTATGCAGAAAAAGGCAATTTAGTTAATTCAATAATTGAATGAAGATTGTTTCGTTCACTGCCAAGATTGGAATATTCAAATGTTGGAAGAAAACACACGGAATATGTCAGTTAACAATAACAGGAGAATGGTTATTGGTTCATAATGCTGATGCAGAAAAATACACTGACTGACAGAGCAAATGCAACACCAAGAAGGAGTGGTCAGAACTTTATGCCAATTGCAGGGTAGACTGACGTCACTGAGGTATGCTCATGATGTGAAATGCACCGCTGTGCTGCGCACGTAGCGAACGATAAATGGGACACGGCGTTGGCGAATGGCCCACTTCGTACCGTGATTTCTCAGCCGACAGTCATTGTAGAACGTGTTGTCGTGTGCCACAGGACACGTGTATAGCTAAGAATGCCAGGCCGCCGTCAACGGAGGCATTTCCAGCAGACAGACGACTTTAAGAGGGGTATGGTGATCAGGCTGAGAAGGGCAGGTTGGTCGCTTCGTCAAATCGCAGCCGATACCCATAGGGATGTGTCCACGGTGCAGCGCCTGTGGCGAAGATGGTTGGCGCAGGGACATGTGGCACGTGCGAGGGGTCCAGGCGCAGCCCGAGTGACGTCAGCACGCGAGGATCGGCGCATCCGCCGCCAAGCGGTGGCAGCCCCGCACGCCACGTCAACCACCATTCTTCAGCATGTGCAAGACACCCTGGCTGTTCCAATATCTACCAGAACAATTTCCCGTCGATTGGTTGAAGGAGGCCTGCACTCCCGGCGTCCGCTCAGAAGACTACCATTGACTCCACAGCATAGACGTGGACGCCTGGCATGGTGCCGGGCTAGAGCGACTTGGATGAGGGAATGGCGGAACGTCGTGTTCTCCGATGAGTCACGCTTCTGTTCTGTCAGTGATAGTCACCGCAGACGAGTGTGGCGTCGGCGTGGAGAAAGGTCAAATCCGGCAGTAACTGTGGAGCACCCTACCGCTAGACAACGCGGCATCATGGTTTGAGGCGCTATTGCGTATGATTCCACGTCACCTCTAGTGCGTATTCAAGGCACGTTAAATGCCCACCGCTACGTGCAGCATGTGCTGCGGCTTGTGGCACTCCCGTACCTTCAGGGGATGCCCAATGCTCTGTTTCAGCAGGATAATGCCCGCCCACACACTGCTCGCATCTCCCAACAGGCTCTACGAGGTGTACAGATGCTTCCGTGGCCAGCGTACTCTCCGGATCTCTCACCAATCGAACACGTGTGGGATCTCATTGGACGCCGTTTGCAAACTCTGCCCCAGCCTCGTACGGACGACCAACTGTGGCAAATGGTTGACAGAGAATGGAGAACCATCCCTCAGGACACCATCCGCACTCTTATTGACTTTGTACCTCGACGTGTTTCTGCGTGCATCGCCGCTCGCGGTGGTCCTACATCCTACTGAGTCGATGCCGTGCGCATTGTGTAACCTGCATATCGGTTTGAAATAAACATCAATTATTCATCCGTGCCATCTCTGTTTTTTCCCCAACTTTCATCCCTTTCGAACCACTCCTTCTTGGTGTTACATTTGCTCTGTCAGTCAGTGTATGTTACTGAATTTAATGACATGGTGGCTTCAGGAAATGAATTATTCCTCACAAGAAGTGTACAACATTGACAAAACAGGTTTAAATTTCAAAGCACTGCCCAATAAAAGCCTTGCATCTGCAGAGTAATCTTGTGTGCCAGGGTTTAAAATTAATAAGGAATGTGTCATGGTATTAACATGTAGTAATGAACAAATAAATTTCCCATAATGATTATCAGCAAATTGGCAAACAAAAAAAAATACAAAAAAAAAAAAAAAAAGCAAAACAAAAAAAGAGGACATGATGGATGAGAACTTTTAGAGAAATAGTTGGAAATACAATTTTGTTCTCTCAGTTAAATGTTTTAGTGCAAAAACTGCTCCATCACACCCAGCAGAGAGGGAATTAACTTGCGGTGAAATAGGAAGAATTTTCTATCCCCTAATGTTACAGCAGTATTGTAGCCAGTGGATCAGGGCTTTTTATAAAATATAAAACTTGCATATAAAAAGAAGCTTCTTAGGTCTCTGTGAGTGACTACCTACTTACTCTGCTTTAAAAACTGAAGAAATTGGATATTAAGAATGTGGTTTGCTCGGCAGCTGAGGAATGAGACGATGTCAGTGAGTAGTTCATGAGAAAATCATGGAAAAAAATGTAACTAAGTCTCACATTCACTGAAAGTCCAGGGGAAGCTGTGGCTTATATTTGTGATGCATAATAACCGTTCATGTTTAGTTAAAGTATAAATAATAACCAAGCTTCATTATGAAATGTATTTAAAAAAATAAAATAATGTTATCAAATTCCAGTTCAGATTACCAAGGTTCAGTTTAGTGGAACTCTACTGTAGTAAGAAAAATAATATCATTTTATATTGATTTGATAGTAGTACACATCCATCTAAAAATAAGCAGAAACTGACAGGCTGTAAACTTTTGCAACTACACAGATGAGTTCAAGTTCACTAAAATTGTATTTAAGGTACTAATGGTGATAATGTAATGGAATTGTTAACCCATTGTTCCACATGTTTCTATACTTGCACTGCTGTATATTTTATTTCCCCCAGAAGTTTGTGTGAACTTGATATATTTGTTTTTATGAAATAGCAACAATGTATAATTTACTGCTGTAAATGAAATTTATGAACAGTTGCACAAAATTAGTATTTATGTTATGTGAATAATAAATTAAGGTGCAATAATATTAAAAGTCTTCCACACAAAAAAATATATCCCAAATTGGCTTGTTCTGATACATCACATCACTGTATTCAACATTGTAGACTTTAGTAAATACAACATAATTGTTTTCAGAAACAAATATGTATCTGTATCATTACTATTTGTGCTAGGTTCAGAATGTTGGATTACGAGAAGAACGTTCTCGGCAACGAAGATTACCATATAAGTTACTGGGAACCACAGCTGAAGATTTGTTCATTAAGGCTCATGAAAGGAGAAGCAACAAAAATTCACCAAAACAAGACTCTTTATCAGCAATACGTAAGAGGAGGACTGGATCAACTCTCGTCCAGAACAATGCATGCTTAAATACCTGCAGATCAACACCTGCTTCCAACAGAACACAACAAATGGAGCCAACAGTGAATATTCTGAAATCTGAAAGTGTGGATAACTCAAACCCAACAGAGTATTTTGAAATAAAAGATGACAAAAGATTAAACAAATTTAAAATTAATGAATTATTTGTACAGATGGTGCCCAAGCAATGTTCTCAAATCCCTAACACAATGTCACACAGTGCCTGTGATAGAAAGAAGGAAGTTGAAGACACCAAAGTACATATGGATAAACTTAATACTGGTCAGAGTATGAGCTTGGAAGACTTGTGCTTCTCTTTTGAATCTGTGGGTCAGAACAACCATGAGAAACGAAGTCAACAAAACAATTGTTCGGAAAATAATATGCAATGTATTGTTGATAACTTTGATAAAATATTTTCTCTGCCTCCCAATCACTTACATATCAATCAAACAACAGGATCATCTCCAAATGATAATCAGAATTACATCACCAATAACACAGATGAAGGTTTCAAAGAAACTTTTTCCCCAGGCAGTTCTGAAAAGCAACAGGTTAACGAGGAGGAAGAATTATTTGAGATTAACTCATCAATAGTAGAAAATTTTGAAGAGAACTGTACACCACTTCCTCTGAATTTAAGTCATCCAGGTCTTTTTATAGATATACAAACTTTACTGTCAAGCTATACAGTCACAGAATCTGATGAAAATGTAAATTCAGAGCAAGGATTAGAACATATCTCACAGTGCAAGACTGCACATTTAGTAAATATGGTTTGGAATAGAGGAAAGAGAAGAAAAAGAAATCGTACTGGTTGGCCACATTATAAAAATAAAAGGCGACCAAAATGAAAGTATCTCAGTTTGAAACAGACATAGGAATTTCCTCAAAGATGTAGCTGTACAATTTATTACATTTCTTTCAAAATTACAGAATAACTAAAATAATGATCATATTATTATTATTACTTCATGAAAACCTGGATTTGTGATTAAAGTGACCTAGAATGACATAATAGCAAAATTATTAAATTTGTATGGCATTTTAGAAAATACACTCATTTACCTATGAACATGTATGAAATAGGAAGGAATATAGTAGAGAACAAAGATTAAGTGTTACTTCAACTGATACAACTCAACTAATCTAACAAAGTTTTGAATTTGAACTGAAACCTTAAAATCCTACGTCAGGCTTCTAAATGGAAATTCAGTATTAATAGGCCTATGCAGTATTTTCTTGTAGAGTTCCTGAAAGAGCAGAAACATTTCATCACTGCTATAATATACAGAGAAATTTTTATTTCTAAAAAATGAAGAGTATTTGCAAATTATGTAACAGGAAGTAAACAGAATTGAATTCTACATTTCTGTCTTGAACTGCAATGAGACATAATGTGCAACCAATTTACTTTCCTTCTGGCTTTGTGTGTCATGCAAACAGTAATGTTACAACTTCATGAAAATATTCAAGACTCTATTCCTTGATATGAAATGACAACAGTACTAGTTACAGGAACATTTTTGGAGTTGTGTAATTCATGATATTCCAACAGACTGGAATAAAATTATAACATAAATGAAACGAAAAATATTTTTATTCACTTCTTCTGTAAAACTCGATTAACTTTCCCTTTCAGACTATGTTGTATATCTTCAAAATAAAATGTTATTATTACGGAATTTTTCTGCATGTTTATAACTTTTCAGTAGAGTTAGATTTGGAGGGTTTCAAATGTCTTTCTTCAATTGCATAAGAATTATATTTAATGGATATTTTATGGAACATTAACTTAAAAATTGCATAAAGTATTATTTTCCAGAATTAAAAAAAGTATATTTTCAGTAATAATGATAATGGCAGGGATTTTGATGTGTTTTCTTGCCTTCTAAATAACTTCAGCCTAATGTAAAAATAAGTATCATAGATACTCTTTGTATTAGAGTACTTTCTCTTAGGCCAAAGTCTGGCTGAAACATGATGCTGACCAGAAAACCCTCATTGTAAATGCAAGGGGTGGTGAAAGTGTAAACTCATAACTTTGACTACATCCACTGATCACTGGATCAAGTGTCCTTAGTCTTCTTTATAGAGCAGACTAAGTAACATGTCAAATACATTTTCTTATACTATACCGTATATTTATATATGTAAGTTCTAAGCTTGTTTAAACCTAAAAATGAATTTTTAAAAATTCCAATAAGTAATTACAGAAGACACCTCTGTTAATGGACGATAATAGAATAAAATCCCTGGCAACAGGTAAAGGGAATGTCATATAAATCTTTCAGTTATGAGAAATATTCACCTCCTTCTAATATTATAAGATATACAAGATCAAAAGAAAACTTTTCATGAACGAGAACATCTATATACATACTACTGAATAAACTTTTCCATGTGTATTGTTGCATTATTTCTTCAAAGATCTGGATAAGATTCAAACAAATTTATAGGGCATTCCAAGAAGGTAAGAAATGAATATTTCATTAAACTCCAAAAGTGGTTTTGATAATAATATTAACTCTTGAGGAATCGGGCGGGGTAAATTTTTGCCGAGAAGAAGAAAGACCCAGGTGTTACATTGTGAGGTTATTTTTCATGAGCTTGAGAACTCGCCTACTTTCAAGTGCACTTCTTCAGCACTTGTCTTATTTTGATTCATTTTTCTCCAACAATTAGTTCTGCTGTGATAGTTGTCTTATGCAATTGTCGCCATGAATGGAAAGTTATTAACCCCGCTCATGCCTGTCTACTACCAGTAATTATTGTAGTTCTCATTTATTGTGTATTGTCGAATAGTGTGATATCAAACATGAACTGAGGAAGAAGACTGACGGATCAAGAAATTGAGGTTTGTTTTGAAGCGTCAGACAATGAAGTTGTTGGTGGAGACACGTCTTCATCAGAAGAGGAGAGTGTACAAGACAGTGATCATGATTCAAACTCGATACAAAGTGCAGAGAGTGATCAAAATGATACGTCAGAAGATGAAGGTAGTTCACACTCTGTAAACATTTCTGAAGATGACATTCCTTTGGGAATAAGACATTCCTCAAAAGGGAAAGATGGTACAATCTGGTATAAAGAACCTCCAAATATTAGAGGAAGAACACATGCTTGAAACATTGTAACAGAGAGACCTGGAGTAAAACACATAGCTAAAACTGTGACGACTGCTGGCGAAGCTTGGAGCTTATTACACTGACTGACAGAGCAAATGCAACACCAAGAAGGAGTGGTTCGAAAGGGATGAAAGTTGGGGAAAAAACAGAGACGGCACGGACGAATAATTGATGTTTATTTCAAACCGATATGCAGGTTACACAATGCGCACGGCATCGACTCAGTAGGATGTAGGACCACCGCGAGCGGCGGTGCACGCAGAAACACGTCGAGGTACAAAGTCAATAAGAGTGCGGATGGTGTCCTGAGGGATGGTTCTCCATTCTCTGTCAACCATTTGCCACAGTTGGTCGTCCGTACGAGGCTGGGGCAGAGTTTGCAAACGGTGTCCAATGAGATCCCACACGTGTTCGATTGGTGAGAGATCCGGAGAGTACGCTGGCCACGGAAGCATGTGTACACCTTGTAGAGCCTGTTGGGAGATGCGAGCAGTGTGTGGGCGGGCATTATCCTGCTGAAACAGAGCATTGGGCATCCCCTGAAGGTACGGGAGTGCCACCGGCTGCAGCACACGCTGCACGTAGCGGTGGGCATTAACGTGCCTTGAATACGCACTAGAGGTGACGTGGAATCATGCGCAATAGCGCCCCAAACCATGATGCCGCGTTGTCTAGCGGTAGGGCGCTCCACAGTTACTGCCGGATTTGACCTTTCTCCACGCCGACGCCACACTCGTCTGCGGTGACTATCACTGACAGAACAGAAGCGTGACTCATCGGAGAACACGACGTTCCGCCATTCCCTCATCCAAGTCGCTCTAGCCCGGCACCATGCCAGGCGTCCACGTCTATGCTGTGGAGTCAATGGTAATCTTCTGAGCGGACGCCGGGAGTGCAGGCCTCCTTCAACCAATCGACGGGAAATTGTTCTGGTCGATATTGGAACAGCCAGGGTGTCTTGCACATGCTGAAGAATGGCGGTTGACGTGGCGTGCGGGGCTGCCACCGCTTGGCGGCGGATGCGCCGATCCTCGCGTGCTGACGTCACTCGGGCTGCGCCTGGACCCCTCGCACGTGCCACATGTCCCTGCGCCAACCATCTTCGCCACAGGCGCTGCACCGTGGACACATCCCTATGGGTATCGGCTGCGATTTGACGAAGCGACCAACCTGCCCTTCTCAGCCCGATCACAATACCCCTCGTAAAGTCGTCTGTCTGCTGGAAATGCCTCCGTTGACAGCGGCCTGGCATTCTTAGCTATACACGTGTCCTGTGGCACACGACAACACGTTCCACAATGACTGTCGGCTGAGAAATCACAGTACGAAGTGGGCCATTCGCCAACGCCGTGTCCCATTTATCGTTCGCTATGTGCGCAGCACAGCGGCGCATTTCACATCATGAGCATACCTCAGTGACGTCAGTCTACCCTGCAATTGGCATAAAGTTCTGACCACTCCTTCTTGGTGTTGCATTTGCTCTGTCAGTCAGTGTATTTACAGAAGAAATGATAGATCAGATAGTAAATTATACTAACATTTACATAGATATGAAGAGAGAACAATATTCCAGGGAACGTGATGCCATTATAACCAATGCAGACGAGATCAAAGCATTATTTGGAATATTGTATATTACTGGCATAATGAAATCTGCACATCTGAACACGAAGGACATTTGGGCATCAGATGGCACTGGTATAGAGCTCATAATTTGCACTATGTCATGGAAATGGTTCCATTTTCTGATGAATTCTCTTAGGTTTGATGACAGATCTACTCGGGATGATAGAAAAAGAGTGGATAAAATTACACATGTGCGGAAAATATTTGAAGCTTTTGTAAGAAACTAACAATCTGTATACACAATCTCTGAATATACAACTATAGATGAGAATTTGGAAGCATTTCGTGGCCGCTGTAGCTTCAAAGTATTTATGGAGTCGAAGCCGGCAAAGTATGGCTTAGAAATCTTCACGCTTATGGACTCTTATTTAAAGATAAAAATTTCATTGTTCCATATTGAAAAGTATCACAGTTAAATTGAAATAATAAATATGGTAGTTCAACCTATTCAATTGTATTGTACTGAATAGGTTGAACTACCATATTTATTATTTCAATTTGACTATGGACTCTATCTCATTTTTCATATCGAACATAGAGATATATACGGGAATGCAACCTGATGGCCCCTACGTAATCAGTAATGCTGCAAGTGACGTTGTCAAGCGACTGATAGCTCCCATATCATTGACTGGAAGGAATATAACTGTTGACAACTGGTTTACCAGTATACCTTTAGCATAAGATCTGCTCCGACATCATAAACTGACCCTGGTTTGGGACTCTCAGGAAGAATAAAAGGGAAATACCTAAGGAGCTCATCGAAGTAAAGAATAAACCAGTTTATTCCAGTGAATTTGGTTTCAGCAAGGACAAGATGACCCTTGTTTCCTATGTGCCTAAAAGGAACAAGTGTGTACTCTTGTTATCAACAATGCATGACACTCCTTCCATAGACCCAGAAACTTGTGAAGCATGAAAGCGGGAGATGAACAGCTTTTATAACAAGACTAAAGCAGGTGTCAATGTTGTAAACCAGATGAGTCAAAACTACTCAGTTAGCCATAAATCAAACTGTTGGCCACTAATAATTTTCTACCTCTTGTTGAATGTAGGGGGCATGAACACACAAGTAATTGTGCAGAAAAACACAAATATAAAAGTTACTCGCCATTCCTTCCTGAAAGACCTTGAAAGGAGTCTATTGGATGACTATCTCAAGAAGAGGGTAACAATCAACACATTGCCGAAACCTCTTCAGGAAAAAAGAAAGCATCTAATTGGATCTCAGGAATCAACTGAACCAGTAACCATAAGGAAAGGAGGAAGGTGCTGCTTGTCCTAGAGCCAGGGATCGCAAGACTACGAAGTGCTGTGTCAACTGTGGGAAGCCAATCTGCAAGGACCATGTGGTGGAGTCCTGCCCACAGGGTGTGTCAGTGAAGTAAAAGTGTGTGTAGGATCATGTGCTGGGAGTAATGTCCGGAAGGTTTCTCAGTGAGACAAAAAATGTGCCTAAGTGTGTAAATAAGTGCTGAGTATATATTCAATGAAAAGCACATTCATAAATCATATGTACATAAGTGTGTAGTGCAGGTGTTTCAATAAAAAGCTTATTGATAACGACAAATAGTCTGGAAGATTTGTCAGCAAGACAAAAATTTTCCCAAGTATGTAAATAGTGTTTAGAGCAGATATTTCAATATTAATCTTACTCATAAAAACAAATAGTCCAGAAGGTTTCCCTATGAGACAAACATGTGCCATGATATATAAATAAGTGTTTAGTGCATATTTTTTAATACAAAACTTATTCATAACTCATTGTAAATAAGTTTTTGGTGTTCAGTGCACAGTTTTCAATTAAAACAAGCTTATTCACAATGACAAATAACTAGTCTAAAATGAAAATAAGTCAATGGCAAAAATTTACCCCATGTGAGTCCTAACGTAAATCACGCAGGTGCGCTTCCTCAAGGGTTAATATTTTTCTAGCTTTTCTGGCATTTATTTCTAGTTCTGGTCATAATTTTGTTATTTATAGTGTGCTTTCTAATAATAACATACAAGTTCATGAACATGGGTCAAAGCAGAGTACCATAGCTTATTGAGTGGCTCTTATAATGAAAATTTATGATTACAAAACAAGGATGGACATTAGCTTCTTGGATTAATGTTTAGCATAAATGCCTTTGATTTAGAAGGCCCTGGGTTTGATTCATAGCCAGTCCGAGGATTTTAAATGCATTACATTAATTCCTTTGGCTTGGAGACTGAGTGTTTGTTGTAATACAAGTCTTCATTGACATTCACATTCATTCACATGCAACACTACCAACCACCATAGAAACGCGCAACAGTCCTAACACTTCCCTCTACATCAGCAGTTCTTAACATTTGAGAACAATTTTACTAGGCAAGGGCCCAGTCCCAACAAATTCAATATTAATAATGAAGTATGTCATGATAAATAATCTTAATACTCTATGAACATGGTGTTACAGGTTCACTAATTAATTGTCAATCATTGGATTAATGGAATTCTGTAGCATGTTGTAGATTTCTCAAACCAACATCATTACTTAATTTATGCTAATTTTCACTGACATATTATCCTATTGTGTCCACCATAAACTTACAAAATTAGTAAAATTGATCATTGTATTATTAAATTGATATTAATGGCATTGTAATTAGGTGTCCGTAAATTCAATAGTTGTAGCAGAAATGATGTCATATTTATTCATTATGATAAGTTTTAGATGTAGTTTTTATCACAAACTACTCTAATTCAGGGACTGAAGTTTCAACTTTATTAAAAGTCATACTCAGCCTACAACAGAAAAACATGCTAAGTCTTCATTGAGTTTAATTTCATGTTTATGTACAATTACAACTTAAAACTGAAAAGAGAAATCATAATATGTGCATCCTGCAATTGTTCTCCATAGCTTGCAGAGATGGTCCTTAACACAGAGAATCTGAATCTGTACTTATGATGAATAACAAAAAGAAAAAAGGAAAAGAAAAAAAAAGATGGATGTTTTTCTGTTGTATTTGTAGCTGAGGTTGACTGAATTGGAGTAATTTGTAGTAAAACTTCATCTACAACTTATCATAGTAGTCCATGTACTTATGAGAGAATAAAGAACTTTTATTCTGTGTGGTGCTGGCAGTTTTCCCCTCCTTTTGCATGTCCTGGAGATTGCTCTGTGGACTTGAAGTGGATAAATCACTAATTGCTGCATCACAAACACATTCAGTACATTTTTCAATACCAAAATTAAGCAAAGTCCTTTGTCTTTTATTCATATTAACATAAAAATATGTACACGTGAACACATTAATGGTGTCCCAATGTAAACAATCAACACTGCCCCACTCCAGTATTGAAAAGGAGGGGAGGGAGTGAAGGGGTAGTGTCGAAGACCACTCTAGTACAAAACAGGTGTGAAGGGGTAGTGCCGAAGGCACAGTGACTCACCTTCTCGCTTAACGCATGCATTGCTGCATGTAGACAGCCCGCTACAAGACTTTGTTGTGATAGAAATGGGTACAGCAGCGGATGTATTGAAATACAGTATTAGGTAACCTACTCTGATAATTACGAGGTAAAGGATGTTTTTAACCGAAAATTATTTGATACATTCTATAAACAGAAAATTAGTATGCTAAAATAAGATGTTGATGTATAAATTATTCTGTGTAAGCATTTCTTTATAAAAATAACTAAAGATACATTTTACTTCATGACCAATAAGCAAATACATATGAAAAAAATTCAATTTCCATAAAATTCAAAGTTGTGTCTTAAAATATACAACATAAATGCTGTTATTGCAACATCTCAATGTAAATAATTATTATAAAATTAAGAGATTTTTAGACATATCTTATCAAAAATATGAACGTATCGCACTTTGCTAGAAAATGTATAAATAAAATAAACGTAAGTTACGGTAAAATAATAAACATCATGCACTATCCATAGTTGGGCTACATACTTTCAAGAAAAGAAAAATGGAAATTAAAACTAATTGTGAAATGGATATTAAATAACTAAAGAGTTGTGTCATATACTGGCTTTGCAATGAGTGTAGGTGATGGGTTCATACTCCCTTCCAGAAAATTAATAATCGGACCATGCCCCGCTCCTCTTTATCACTTGCTCTAGCCGCTTGGGAAAATCTATGAGATGTTGGTAAAAGTCTGGTTCATTCCTTAGATTCACCCAAACTCAACGGCAGTGCATTAACAGAGCCGCTCTTGTCCTCTCCTGACCTGGAACCTACATGTTCACCATTCTTGCCCAAACATGTTCTATTATGTGTAAGTCAGCCGACTTAGGAGGCCAGTAAAGCACGTGAATGTCAGGATGCTGTTTGAAGAAATCTCTGGTTACATGCTCAGTGTGAACAGAGCAGTTATCCTGCACAAACCTGATAACGGGAACTTCTTCTATGGGGTAATTAGCCCGAACACTAAGAAGAACAGCACTTTCTAAAATGTCCACATATTCACAAGCAATCATATGTTGAGTGACCTCTATCAATTCTCCTGGACCGGTACCACTTATCCTCCCCAATACGCCACATGTGAAGCGACCTGACTGATTAGTTACCTGGACAAAGGGCTCTTCATAACGCTTTCCAACTGGACTCCAGCACTTCAGCTGTTTACCTGGATCAGAGCAAAATACCTTTTCATTCAACCAAATTGTAATGTCCTATTTCTGTTGTGGAGTAACACTTTCTTGTAGTGCAAAGCCTACATGAAGTTCTCTGTGGATAGGAAGAAGTCGCCCCTTTTTCGTAGCTCGGCGATTGTAAATACCTGCAACGTGGAGTCGGCGATTCACGGTAGTCCGGCTTACTGGCAATGCCAATGCGACAATTGCATTACCGATAGTCGCAAACGGAGAATTGCCCATAGTTTGAACGATTCCAGCATCCTGTTCTGGAGTAGTTCTTCTTGCTAGTGGCTGTACTTCACACTGACACAGACAGGTCTTAGGGCGATGATGGGATAGGAAAGGGCTAGGAGTGGTAAGGAAGCGGCCGTGGCCTTAATTAATGTACAGCCCCAGCATTTGCCTGGTGTGAAAATGGGAAACTACGGAAAACCATCTTCAGGGCTGCCGAAAGTGGGATTCGAACCCACTATCTCTCGGATAGTAGTTCTACTACAGGGTGGCACATGAATAGTTGACACATTTGAAAAGCAAATATAAAATCCAACTTATGTACTATGTTGTTGAAATTTCGCGCACACCTTCCCTGTTTCATGGAAATATCTGTACAGGTGACACTGCTGCTTTGTCTTCAAATGCCTGCATTCCAGTGAGTTTTCTGCCATGACCGACCATGGCCGACTCTCCGTTCAGCACCACGCCAAAACAGTTATATTTTATTGTGAATCAAAAAGTGTTACGGCGACACAAAGGAAATTTCGAGCTGTGTTTCAGACTAGGAGGGTACCAGCAAGGAACACCACCCTTTGCTTATACAGAAACTTTGAAGGACAAGGCAGTGTGAAGGAAGAAAAGCGACCACGTGCACCAGCAGTTCGATTTCCTGAAAACATCGCTGCGCTGAGGGTTGCCATGCGACGTAGCCCACACAAGTCAACACGGGGAACTTCAAGAGAAAGTGGAATATCACGCCATTCAGTTAGAAGAATGTTACACGGTAACCTTCAATTGTACCTGTGCAAAATGACTGTTCTACAGAAGCTAACAGATCTTCACAGGCAGAAGAGTTTACAATACGTCTAATGGACTAAAGATAAAGATGAAGTACTGTTTAAACCTTGGTTCTCTGATGAAGCCTATTTTCATCTCAACTGGGCAGTTAATAAACAAAATGTGCGGTTTTGGGCTACAGAAAAACCAGACATTATTACGAAAGAGACATATATGGAGAAAAAGTGAGTCTGTGGGTAGCTCTGTCATGTTATGGGTTAATTGGCCCATTTTTCTTCAGTCAGACAGTTAATGCATAGCGATAGAAGGACATGCTGGGGAATGAATTCATGCCTCAAATTCTTGCTACCTCTATTCATACGCAGTGGTTTATGCAAGATGGTGCAACACCTCACACAGCTAACAATGTTCTTGAGTTTTTGAGGGGAGTATTTGGTGATCGTGTAATGACTCTTCGTTACCCACAGTACAAAAATAATGGCGGATTCCTCTGGCCTTCTTAAAGCCCAGATTTAAATCCTTGTGATTTCTTTTTATGGGGCTGTTTGAAAAAAAAACTCTTTGCTTCAAGACCTCAAAGCCGCATGGAAATGCTTATTACATAAAATCAGCTTCATGGTCCGTATCGCACTTCAATAGATTCACAATTAAGTATTTATTTATTTTCCACCTAGTCGATACAGTGATTGCTTAAGGCAATTTTTAATGGTCAAAAGTGGTACATGTTTCGTATATTATCAACATCTTCAGCCACATAACACTGTTTAGATGAAAAATATATAAAATTGACAAAGTAATGCTTTAGAGGAAGTGTCCTTAAAATTAACATAAGATTGACAACATTAAAACAAACAAACAACTCAAGAGAAAATATATAAATTATTTCTACAATAGAAAGCAGTCATCAAGGAAACACTTGTACAATATTCCATAGAGAAATTGTCCTAATAAATATTCTTTTCTTAATAATTCATGAAAAAAAGATCAATTTATAAATTAAAAATTATACAATTTATAAGTAATTATCGAAATGAAGAAATCTTGATATCACAGTGCGGCTCTTATTATTAATGTAGATGAAAATATAACTAATTCCTAGTTGTCAAATCTTATTAAGCCTGCTTTCCTTTGGAACAGTAACTCCTGTCATTCTTGCACAGTTTTGCGCCGGGTGTAATATTGATGATGCATTCTTCCTTGCTCTTGCACCTGAGGAGGTGGAGGAGCGGGGGATATAGGTGTGTCAAGAACTTCCTTGCTGTCACCTATAGCTTCAACTGAGGAGGAATAAGTTGTAGGGCTATCTGTAGGTGGAGAAATTCCAATTCTTTTTTCGTGATCCTTCTCAAGCATTTTCAAATATACTAGAATTTGATAATATAATGGATTCTTATATTCTACAGCCTCATTAAGGTTATCATTTTTCTTTACAAGTTGGTCTAGATGAATGTATAGGTCTTTATATGTGTTCATTAAGCTGCCCTTTTTTAACTTTTTTATGATGGTCAGGTCTTGTTCTATGTTGGTAAATTTATGACCTGTGGCAGTCATGTGTGATCCCATTGCTGAGAATCTTCTATGTTTTTCAGCATTCACATGTTCCAAATATCTAACTTTAAAATTGCGGCCAGATTGTCCTATGTATGTATTCTTACATTCAAAGCATGTGAGTTTATATATTCCGGAATCAAAAAATTTATCTTTTTCCGAAAGATTTATTGTATCATGGTTGAAAATACTATGTTTCATGTTGTTATTGGTGGAAAATGCAATTTTGAAATTTTTTCTCGTAAATAAATTTGTTATTACATGAATGTTTGGATGTTTCTTTTTTTTTGCTAATGGCTTTACGTCGCACAGACACAGATAGGTCTTATGGCGATGATGGGATAGGAAAGGCCTAGGAGTTGGATTGAAGTGGCCATGGTCTTAATTAAGGTACAACCCCAGCATTTTCCTGGTGTGAAAATGGGAAACCACAGAAAACCATCTTCAGGTCTACCGACAATGGGATTCAAACCCACTATCTCCCGGATGCAAGCTCACAGCTGCGCGCCCCTAACCGCACAGCCAACTTGCCCGGTCAAATCTTTCTTCACCCCGTTCTTGCAATATTTCTACCCACCTCCAAACTGTCTTAAGACTGCATGGTATTGCTTCAGCTATTGCTTGGGGGACCATGTGAACCTCCCACATGCCAATAATATGGCCTCGATTCACTTGTGATAAGATAGGAACCATCTTAAAGTGTTACAGTATATTACAAAATGTAGGCCACCATGGAATACACACACTGTGCCTTCACCACTACCCGTTCACTCCCTTCCCCTCCTTTTCGGTACTGGAGTGGCCTTCAATACTACCCCTTCGCTCCCTACCATCAGCGCCCATATGCCAGTTTGTAGGGGGAGGCCCAGATCTGGGGGTACGTAGTATTTTTAATAATTTGGAAGATAATGGCAACTTGTATTCTGTGGTAGAATAACCCACGGTGTTCCCTGCCTGTTGGTGGGGAACGATACTACCGCTTCGACATAATACTGACTTTTAAATCATTTTCTTGAAAGGAAAACACCTGACTAGGCTAGATTTTTGCCTTTTTTCTGAGAGCTGGGGGGGGGGGGGGCAGGCAGCCCCACCTTACCTCCGGGTATGGGCGCCCTTGCTCCCTACCTTCCAGTACTGGAGTGGGTCAGTGTTGATTGTTTATCTCGGGACACCATTAATGTGCACGCCTGTACACGTATTACTTTTAAAACATCACACTATTTGGGTTTTGAAAGAAGCACTTACACATTGCAATGTGAGGTTGTGAAGATACAGTATTCACGACAACTACTCAGTGTCAAGAACCGAATCCCAACTGCCTTGATCTTCAAAGTGAGAACCATATTTGTTTATACTTCCCAACTAAATGGGTCACTGACTTCTGCAACAGGCATTATTTTGTTCAGTTTTAAAAACAGAAGATTTGCTGCCCATTGTTGTAACTGGTATTGTTGAAAGATTTCTAGGTCTGAAAAATCCCAGTCATTCAAAAATTAGTGGCTTAGTCACTGATATTTGCTAGACAGATATTATTTAAATTTTAAGAATATGATCTGGGTCTGTGCTTTTCAACACAATCACAAAATTCATTCCCCTAAGAATATTTCCATTATAAAATATTTATTCATGCAAAATGCTTAGAGAAGTTAAATGACAAATTCCAGGAGGATATTGTGTGGCGCAGAGGTTGGCATGATAAAGGGCATCCAGCCATAGGTCTTGGCTAAGTCTACATATGTGACCCAGATCACACCCAAGACCCCATTAAGGTGTGGAAAAAGTGGCCGAGAGAGAATAGGAAAGGACATCTTCAAGAAGGTCCAAATTGCAGTCTTCCTTGTATGAAGATTGTTAGGATTATTTAATCCGTTGAACAATTGGACATTCAATCTCATAGAGCTCTGTATAGATATGAAATTTTTCAATTCTTTTAATGCTATGAGAAATCTCAAAACTATAGAAGACAGAGTCCCATTTTCAGTCAGGGATCATACAGAAATGTTCAGGAAAAAAAAAGAATGCCATAGAATGGAGTACCATTATGGAAAATCCTTCGAGCCAGATCTCCAGTTCGCTTCTGTCTCTCTGTGTTAAGGACCATCTCTGCAAACTATGGAGAACAATTGCAGGATGCACATATTATGATTTCTCTCTTCAGTTTTAAGTTGTAATCCTTATCAGTTGGTATGAGCTCCAGACACAAGAACTTGGGAAAATCCTACTTTTTATAAATTTTCAAAATCTTCCTCCACTTGGAGGCTGCCAAAGATAAAGAATACACAAACAATTTCATTCAAAAATAAGTAAATTATATCTCAGTCTGGCGAGTATAAGTGATGTCTGAGTATCAAAAGAGAACCCCTGAGCACTTTCAGACCCCAGTCGATGAACTCCTTGGTACTGATGTTAAGGGTCTTCATCAGTTCTATCGTCTTCTTAGGGACTGTCCCTCTCGCACCGATCATGAGACCCCTCACTTCTACAGTATGTCGTCCAGTTTGTACTGTATTTATTCTTATAATAAGGCACTGTAGGCAGGTAGTTAGACTTCTTTTCACGGTCCACTTCGTCTGGTTGGTCGGAGTGTGTTTCGAATCTTACTATGGGGTCTAATATATATCCTTCCTTCCCTTTGATTGAGATCATATCAATCCTTCTCATGCTGCCATTCACTCCAAAGCCATGGACTTCCTCATGCACTTGAAATCCTTTCTCACGGAGCGTCTGTGTTATGGATGACCTGCTGTGATGTCTATTGTTTCGAAGAGCTTCACCGAAGGCACAGGAACCCAGGAAGTGAGGTAATGTTTCAGTCTCTCTACATCTTCTGCAGCGGTTACCATCAAGGAACCTTCCTGGTACAGCTCTTACAGGTGCAACATTACATGCCGTTTTCAGCACATCTCTCCACTCCGTGCTAGAAAGGCCATCATGGTTTCTAACCCAGCGGTTTGCAGGTGGGAACTCCTTGTACAGACACAATCCCTGATCTTTACTTCTCAACTGGCACCATTTTTCAAATTCAGATTCTCGTCATTTTTTTTTCTTTTGCTATTTGCTTTACGTCACACCGACACAGATATGTCTTATGGCGACGATGGGATAGGAAAGGCCTAGAAAGTGGAAGGAAGTGGCCGTGGCCTTAATTAAGGTACAGCCCCGGCATTTGCCTGGTGTGAAAATGGGAAACCACGGAAAACCATCTTCAGGGATGCCAACAGTGGGGTTCGAACCCACTATCTCCCGATTACTTGATACTGGCCGCACTCAAGCGACTGCAGCTATCGAGCTTGGTGTAATTTATTTCTGAGTTTCTTGGTATCATACTCACCATGCCTGTTCTTCATATCCTCAGATTTACCATTTTTGTTTAACTCAGTTAAACATCTGTTAATTTCTTCATCTAGGTTTCTGGTGGCTTCAATATATTGGTTCTCCTCCCGTTTCAGAATGTTGCAGCTGTTTATATTCAGAATCAAGGCTTCCCAGCTTGCTCTAAAAACACCTAACCCTTTATACCATTTATCTGACTATATCATAGAATCCGGAGTGTCAGTAGGAAGGGATAAGATCTCCTTTAGCGTACTCTTAACAAGTTTATCGGCATCTTTCAAAAATCGCCGTGGTATTTTACCTGCAGGAACACAGAGGACAAACTGAGGACAAACGTAGGGCAGACTGAAGAATTTAGAATTGAAAATTTCTGATCCGGATGAAGCCAGGGACAGGATGATAGCGAGGTGAGTTTCTGCTGAAGGAGTGTCAGTGATTTCTTGGAATGAAATAACATAGTATCTGCATAATTTACCCCTATTTGACACACTCGTTCCTCGAAATACATTTAATCTCCATTAGCCCTTCATTTATTTATCCTCTACTGATATTAATTGTACCGGGTGGTACACCTCCATGCCGCTAATTCAAACTTTGCGCCAGTTGAAACTCCTCTACTGGAGGAAGTCTGAACTTTATCTACTGTGTTGATTTTTTAGTTTCTCAGAAGAGGTCACTACTTGTAAATTTTGAAGTTTCTGAACTGGGTCGTTTTCGATGTATTTTTGTTTTGCCTGCAGTAAGAAGTGTGGACATTCTCTTCCAGATGGCACTTCTGAAGAAATACAATTATGCACCCTAGTGCGAAGTGAAAGAACTATGTTTTTGAAGAAATTTTGTGTTTATAAGTTTGTTCTTTGTTAAATTTCTTTCAGTTATTGTTTATGTTGGCAATATTAACCCCTTCCTTCCGCCCGGTTTGAATTTAGCCAATCCCGAATTTCTTTAATTAATTTATGACCAATCAGGTGTATCTTCTTCAACTTGGATATGTTGCTTAACCCTAGCCAATAAAATTCTTGTGGGAGGGTGTTCTCATTCCTGAAACGCCTCGAACTTTCCGCGAGAGTATATAAACTGCTGATTTTCGGGTCTCCGCGCCACTTCAGTAACATCTTTCAGTGTGTAAAGTATGTAGCAGGGGGCGGGAAGCGCCTCTCTTTCTTCGGGCAGCAGTTCATCCACAAGGTAATGGCCGTTTAATAACTTCTTTTCTTGCTAGCTCAGCAGTTTAACTCTCGGGGCAGGTCCGAAGCCTTTTACCATGTAACTTTCCCTTAAAATGTAAAGACACTCGGTATCAATTCTATCTGTTTAAACTATAAATTGGGATAGAGAGTGCTTAACCCTCTCGAGCTCCCACTCATATTGCTTTGAGGTGAACTTATTTTCTCAACCGTTTCTTCCAGTCTAGCGTAATGTAAATTGTCTTCTCATATAAGTCACCTCTTTAGGATGGGATTAGCCCTTGCATTAACGGCCTAGTGCCAAGTAGGTTTTAAACAAAATGTATTAGGAGTGCAAGAACGCCTCCTCTCAAGTTGATATTTTAGAGGCCATATAACTGACCTGTTTCCTTACTTAGGCCTCAGGGGCTCTGAACTTTGGAGCGTGGGTTGGCGACCACGAGGCCCTAAGCTGAGTCCTGGCATTGCTTCCACTTACTTGTGCCAGGCTCCTCACTTTCATCTATCCTATCCGACCTCTCTTGGTTAACTCTTGTTCTTTTCCGACCCCGACGCTATTAGGTTTGCGAGGGCTAGGGAGTCTTTCATTTTCACGCCCTTCGTGGCCCTTGTCTTTCTTTGTCCGATACATTCATTCTTCGAAGTGTCGGATCCCTTCCATTTTTCTCTCTGATTAGTGTTATATAGAGGATGGTTGCCTAGTTGTACTTCCTCTTAAAACAATAATCACCACCACCACCACCACTTTCCTTACTTAATAGGCCTCAGTAGGTTGGGTATTTTTTTTTTTACTCCTGTTTTCATGTCCTTCGAGGACAACTTGAAAGTGGAGTTTGGTGTGGCCTTTGATAGGCCCGAACTTAAGAGCAGGTAGCTCTTTCTTAAATTTTGTTTCTGCGCGCCTCGAGGAGGCTTTACGGTGTAATTGGGAGCAAGTGCTCCTGGGCATGATTGGGGTCTTCTGCCCCTTTGTTGAATTGTGTATATTGTAAAGTTGGGCTTATAGCTCAAGAATTGTGTGTCTGGCTCTTGGAGCCCAAATCCTGTAATCATTGTAATTGTACATTTTCGAATTGTGATTCGGCTACTGAGTACCTGTTCTATTTGTTATTTCTTAATCTTTAAAAGAAAATATAACCTTGTTAAATTTTATCTTAACTTTAATTTTGTATTTTGGGACTTGTTCACCCCCGCACCTTCTTTCACCTCTGCCGTTCCACAGATACCTTGGAACATTAATAACTTTAGATTTTTCAGGGTTTATTGTTAGACCAAGTTCACGAAACCTTTGTAAAGCTAGTTTCGTCAGTTCTATTGCAGAGTCTCGTTTTTTCTTACAATAACGGTATCATCTGAGAAGCCTAATATTGTTAAAGGTTGCAGTCTGTTGGCAAGAGAATAACCATGCATGTTGCATAGTTCTTTTTTGCCAATTTCTTGAAAAATGTGATCTGTTGAGAGATTTTATAAAACTGGCGACAATGGGGATCCTTGCATTATGCCACGGCATAATTTAGTGGGATTCGTTTTCTTGAAATTGGTCTGGATCTGAGTTGTATTATTCTCCTGAAGCTTGCAAATTATATTGCTCAGCTTGCTTGGCGCAGTTGACGTAGCTAACGTTTTCCTTAAGTGTAAATGGCCCACGTTGTCGAAAGCCTTGCTTATGTCTAGGAAGACCAGAGTAACATCTTGTTTGTCATGTTTTGCTGAGTTTAACACAGAACTGAGTAAAGCGGTGTTTATGATGGTGTCAGGTGATATGGTGAATCCTCTTTGGTGTTCGCTAAATTGGATGTAACTCCTTAATCTTGCGTCGACGACCTTCTCGATGACACGACGAAGGACTGAACATGTAGTGATTGTCCTCCAGTCTGACAGTTCTGTTGGATCTCCATTTTTAGGTAACAAAATGGTGCACAACTTTGTGATCAGCAATGGAACATGCCCTGTCTGTAACATTATCGTAGCAATTTTAGCTATGATAGTTGATGCCATATCATCTTTGACAGCTCTGACTAGAACTCTGTCAGGTCCACAACCATTCGTTTCATAGCCAGGATTACCTCATCCTTGTGCACCGTTACATCGAAGGTTTCATCTTGTACAGCGCGTTCCCTTTCAGTCATCAGGTCGTCGTAATGTTCGCGTTCACAGTTGTTAGGTGTGGCAAAAGTGGCAAAAACAGTATGCTGTCATATTATCTTTTTGATTATGTTGCTGAATGATACAGTCTGACCAAGGTGGTTTACTCTCACTTAATCCAGGCAGTCACTGTTGGTGCTTACATCTTTTTCCTAGCTGTTTATCATGAGTTTTGTCCTTTTTTTGGGTTCATTTATAGGCCCACCACTTTACTATATTCATCAACTCCTTAGAGATTTAACTAAGTTTATGTTCAGCCCACCTACTTTTAACTTGTTGAAGTCACCATGTCCTGAATTCCAATCATTTTCCTTGCTTCTATGTTCTTCTAGGAGACTGATGAAGGGTTTCTGCAACATTGGATATTGCTGTCTCACTTCTCTTTCCAACCTGAACAATCTCCTCTTTGTCCTTCTTACCTTTGCTCTAATATTAAAATGAAGTTAGGAGAGTATTCATAATTTCATTGTTTTCTTCAAATTATTTTCTTTTCAGCACTGTTAATACTGATGTTCTGTACTAAATCAATTGCTTTTGTATAGTTAATAAAGGCTATGTAGATTTCCTCATTGTATTCAGGCACCTATTCAATCAACTGAGACACGGTCCATTGTAAAGTAATGCCTTCGAAATTCAGCTTGGTCTTCTGGTTGATCCTTTTAGTGATTATCTTTGAGAAAAAATTTAGATCACTGATATCAAGCTGACTGGGTGGTAGTTGCTTATATCACCCTTTTAATTTATTTTTTATGTAGCAGTATTACTGTACTCGGCTGTCATTTGTCTGGTACAACTTCTGTCTGCTAGTAGGCTTGCTAACTCTTCTACACCTAGCTTTATACAAGGAGTATAATTTAAGACTTTGCACTTTTGCTCACAGGCTGCAGGAATCCCCAAGTGAGCACCATATGGCTTGTGTCAAGCTTGATGTGAGGTCTTGACAGCTGACAAAGCAGTTCACTAGTAACTATTGGAGTTTTAAGGTGTTTTGTGAGGTTATTATCACGATGGATAAGAACACTACAGAGCAGACAATATTTTTGGCCGAGTGTTATTTGCACAAGAAGAATAAACCAGTTAAAAAGTGCCTTCAAAAATTCCGTAGACAGTTTCCCAGTTCTACAGTACCATCAAAATATTACGTGCAACAACTCGTTCACAAGTGGCATAGTACTGGTTCTGTAACTAATAAGAAAAAGCAGCAAGGGAGAACAGCTCTCACATAGGAGAGGTTGGAAGATATACAGGCAAGATGGCAAGTCAACTCACATAAGTCGCTTTAGGGAGTAGCTGGGGAAACTGGTATTTCACATTCATCAGCGTGTAATGCAACAAAACGATTACATTTACGATTTTACTGGACTCATTAGTCCATAACATACAGCCTACAGATTTCATTGCAAGAAAAAGATTTTGCAATTGGCTAATGAAGTGTCTGGAATGGTATTGTGGATCCGAACTAACTTTTTATGAGTTTCATGGTTTCATTTGAATGTACATGTCAATGCACAAAACAGATCTAGGATACAGAGAACCCCCACATTTTACAGCTGATGGGCACGTGAGTGTGTAGAGTATGCCCCATGAAGCTATGGATCCTGCATGTCAACAAGGTTGTGTCCAGGCGGGAGGGAGCTCAGTTCTGGTCTGGTAATGGTAATACAGTAATGGTTGCAGGAAGTGTTTGACGATGATCACATCATTAGTAAAGGCTTATGGTCCCCTCATTCACCCGATTTAAGCACCTGCGACTTTTATCTATGGGGAAATCTCAAAGGAAACGTTTACAATAATAATCCTCGAACTGCTGTTGCCCAAAATATTTTATCAGGAGGGGGTGTTTCCAAAGGGGCTTAAAGCATAAAACCTGATATATATATGGTTGATCACATGGCTGGATATGGAACTAAGGAAAAAGGTGCATGACCTTATTATCTAGGATTGTTAGTTTATTCTGTAATTATCTGATCAGGTTAAAGATAACATAATAACAGAGGTAAAAAATTCGAAGTTTTATTCAATAATTGTAGATTCCATCCTGGATGTGTATCGCTTGTTATTCATTACATTTTGCCAGGTGACACTCTGGTTGAACATTTTGACAGCTCCAAGTATTAGCATTGCATCCTTTTGCTTCTGTACCACACTCCTGAAGTCATATATGTGCTGTCATTTCTTGGAAGTTTTAAAAAACATGTAAATCCAATTTTATTACAGTTTTATTGCACAGATGATCAGTTATAAATCAAGGGATTTAAACAGCCTGTAAGCATTGGCTCTAATAATTTTCAAAAATGGACTTTGTGGACTGACAATGTTTCTCTCTGGAAATATGTGTAAAATATTTAGATCATAAATAGTGTTATATCGGTTTCCCGCTTCTCTTTATAATAACAAAATTGTCAGATATTGATGCCCACTTGAACACACTCATTCATCAGCAAATGATCCATCAATGTCACTGTGTTTTGGTGTATCAGTTAGTTTTGAAACAAAGCTTTGATAAAGGTGAAGATAAGCAGTTGGGATGCATTTGCTGTTCATTGATCTTGGACAATGTATGGATTGCTGGTGACTTCATTACCCTAATTAATGTGACCCACTTGTAATGTCCCAGGATGACAACTGCCTTCCTCTACATTGCTTCTGGATGGAAAAACACTTTGCTTCTTCCTAGTCAATGTACTTGTAGTACACTTCATATGGTTGCCTTTCTATGACAGAAATTTCCCTTACTTTACTCTGCTTCACATCACCTTATTGGTGTAATGCATACTTTTGCTTCTGCACCACACTCCTCAAGTCATATATTAAGTGCTGAGTCATTTCTTGGACAATGTATGGATTGCTGGTGACTTCATCATCCTAATTAATGTGACCCACTTGTAATATATCAATAACTTCTTTGCACAACTTCTTTAATGAGACATGGAGTCAAAAACAATAGGACAAAAATAAACAGAATGTCACTTGGCAACCGTAACTAAGTAACTACATACACTACATCCCTCCATCAAAAGTTTAAAACAAAATAATAATAAATAAATATTTAATTACAATAAAAGCCTGTTGGGTGGTTTTATAACCCTGCAAGGTCTTGACAATGCATTACACAGACTTTTCTTTTTTTGCTAGTTGCTTTACGTCGCACCGACACAGATAGGTCTTATGGTGACAATGGGATAGGAAAGGCCTAGGAATGGCAAAGAAGTGGCCGTGGCATTTGCCTAGTGTGAAAATGGAAAACCACAGAAAACCATCTTCAGGGCTGCCGACAGTGGGGTTCGAACCCTCTATCTCCTGAATACTGGATACTGGCTGCACTTAAGCGACTACAGCTATCGAGCTTGGTACGCAGATGTTTTCCATTAGTCCTTGCAGCACTCTTTCTCTCTGCTTCTCGTCCTTCACTTGTGCATTAACTGGTGTGTCTTGATTCAAAGCTGATCCTTTTGGATCCACTTCAACAATTCCAGCATTCCATCATCATCATCATCATCATCATCATCATCATCATCATCATCATCACCACAACCATCATCACCTTTATTTAACATCGCTGTAAAATTTTCCTATTCTAATAATCTGATCAGTGCGCCTCTTCCAAATTACATTTTGGTGATTTACAAGCTAACAAACATAGGTTCTTCTTCCTAAAACTTTAGTGATAATTGCTCTAATCCATGATACCATATTTAAATTTTGATAATCCCTAACGTACACCACCTCCCCTTCATGAAAAGCTACATCTCTGGTACCATGGTGAAACTGAATTTGGCTTTCTCGATATTGCTCTACAAAGGATTGTGATGGAAAATGTAAGTGAATTTTTACTCCGTGACCTAAAATGCGTTTAGATGGAGTTTTGCGTGTAGCACAGTGAGGTGTGGTACTGTAGGAGAATAAATATTTACTTATTAAAGAAGATATACTTTGGCTTTTTTGCTTAGGGTCACATAATAAGTTCTTTGAATTCACTTTGAAATATTTCATGCTGTTTTCAGCACTTCCATTAGTTGAGAGGTGATAGGATGCAGACGTTCTGTGGATAATCCCATTTGTCTCACAGAAATGTTTAAATTCTACTGAAGTGAACTGGCTACCATTGTCTGTCTGTGATAACAACATTAGGGAGTCTGAAACGTGCAAAGCAATCCCTCATTACCTCAATAATTGATAAAGAATTAGTCTTTGACATTTGATAAACCTCTAGCCACTTAGAAAACACATCAATAAGAAGCAAATACATTTTCCTATTTAGTTTAAATTGTCCCAGAAAGTCTAGATGAATGCGATCAAAAGCATGTTTAGCTTCTTCAAATTTTACCAATTTTGCCTTTTAGCATAGCGCTCAATATCTCCATCTATTCCTGGCCACCAAAAATATTGACGAGCCAGCATTTTCATCTTTATAATTCCATTGCGAGCACCATGAATCTCTTCTAAGAAATGCTCATGGAATTTCTCAGGCACTATAATTCAATATCCCCACATTAGATCAAAATGAATTTCATCTGACCTTCTTAAAAATGGCTTTAAATCATCATTTACCTCTGCAGGCCATCCACTTCTGCAATACAAAGCAACTAAACTCAATATCTTGTCCTCCTTTAACTTTTTGCATATATCCTGTGAGTTTATAGATAATTTATCCCGAACTATAAAATTGAAATAATCCAGTTTATCAGTTTCACTACTTACATTTGAGGGAAGCCGAGATAATCCATCGACTGCAGCATTCATGCTTGAGCTAACATGCAATAACGAGTAATCAAAACCACTCAGTATAAAGCCCATCTCTGCAATCTACCCGCTGCGATTTGAGGGATTCTCTTCTTTTTCCTAAATAAAGAAACTAGTGGTTTATGATCGGAACAGAGAATGAATTTCTTACCCATTAAATATTGACTTGGAAAGTAAGTAAAATAACTCTGATCCTTAAATCTGGTGATAGTTCGAAAATTGAGAACTACAGAGTTATCTCAATAATATGTGCTCCAGCAAAGCTCTTTGAACAAATACTCTATGTTAGAATATTTAATCATATCAAACCATACGTATCAGAATTTCAGCATGGGTTTTATCCCAA
The DNA here is from genome assembly GCF_040414725.1 of Anabrus simplex. Lineage (NCBI taxonomy): Eukaryota > Metazoa > Arthropoda > Insecta > Orthoptera > Tettigoniidae > Anabrus > Anabrus simplex. The sequence goes on along the minus strand of NC_090267.1, from coordinate 99,548,541 downwards.
ACGTTCTACTACGACTAATCTTATGAACTTTATTCAGGATATTTCTGATTCAATGAATGAAGGGCTTCCTATCAATGGAGTTTATACTGATTTTGCAAAAGCTTTTGATAACATTGATCATGGTATACTTTTGAGTAAATTATCATTATTTTTTTTATCTTCTGAGTTTCTGAAATTAATTTCTTCATATCTATTAGACAGAAAACAGTTTGTATCTTACGCACAAAATACTTCATTCAAATTCAAAGTTAATTCTGGAGTCCCTCAGGGCTCAAACCTTGGTCCATTGTTCTTTTTATTATTTATAAATGACTTACCAAAAGTAATAAAATATTCAAAATGCTTACTCTTTGCTGATGACCTAGAGATTTATAAGCAAATTACCGGGTATGATGATGCTATGGAATTGCAAGCTGATCTGAACAACTGTTACAAATGGTGTGTTGCAAACAGGCTTTTTTTCAATATTAAAATGTGTTTTGTGATCACATTTTCTCATAATAAAAATGTGACTGTTAATAACTACAGTATAAATGGTGAGATCTTGCAGAGGTATAATTTAGTAAATGATCTGGGTGTTATGCTTGATTCAAAACTTTCATTCAACAGTCATATTCACAAAATTACAAATAATGGATTTAGACAATTATGGTTTATTATTAGAAATACTTGGGAACTTAGGGATGAATATACGTCAAAAATCTTATTCAGTCATCTTGTTAGAAGTAAACTTGAATAAGCATGTGTAGTGCAGGCTCCTCAGTACATGTGTACAATTAACGAAATAGAAAAAATACAAAACACTTTTTTGCGATTTTTATATTTTAAAAAATATAACCGATCATCATATCATCAAAGAGTTTCTTATAGAACTCTATCAAATGATGAATTTGGTTTAATGCAGCTCAGTACATGTAGAATATTAGCTCAACAGATATTTCTTTACAAGACAGTTAATGGAATATTAGGTAACTGAGAGTTTCTTAAAAGAATCAACTTCAATACCAAGAGGGTAACTCTTCGTTTGAGACAAACATTTTACTGCCCCTTCTCAAGCACCTCACATCATAAAAATTCACCTGTTGTAAAAATGTGTGAAGTACATAACAGAATATCTTCAGACAGCCGACAAATAGATTTTGCTTTATCACTTCCTTTGTTTTCAAAAATGTTAAAACAATATTTACATTATGATGAATTATTTATTGGTGAAAATTAATTCAGCACTGAAATATGACGTATTTAATGCCATGATTATTTTTCAAATGTATATGTGTTCGTGTATTTGCTGTTCTTATGAATATTTTTCTTTTTTTCTCTGCTTATTTGTGTTATCTTCCTTAACTTTAATATTTTATATGTTTGTATGTTTTATTGAAAAAGTGTTTAAATTATTCTTAATTTAGTCAAGGCAATTTTGGTTTTTTAATTGTTAAATATTATTTTGTACATATAGGTACCATTTATATTGAATGTATTTTGTACCATCCATTGTAATTGGGGATATACCCTGTTATGGATGTATTAATAAATAAATAAAATTTACTTACAGCCCAGTAAATAGCCAAAGCTTCCCGATGGATGTCCGAATATCTTAGCTCTGTAGAGTTTAATGATCGAGAGGCAGAGCGCATGGGCCTTTCACTCTTATCAGGATACTCGTGTGAAAGCACTGCCCCTAACCCAACCTTTGACGCATCGCAAACCAATTTGAGAGGAAGACTGGGATCAAAATGAGCTAGGCTCTGTTCAGATGCTAACAAGGATTTGATCTTTTCGAAAGAATCGTCACACTTGGTATTCCATTTAAATTCTGATTTTGCTTTTAACAGCTCATACAAGGGATTCAATACTGTAGACAACCCCAGTACAAATCTAGCATAATAATTCACCATACCAATAAAGGCTTTCACTTCAGAAGCATTTCTGGGCCTTGGCGATTCCCCCATGGCACGGACATTTTCAGGATCTTTACGTAGCCCTGCTTTATCTATAATATGACCTAAATACTTAAGGGGGGACATGCATGAAATCACGTGCAAATATAATGATTCTTCAAATCCACAATTTGTAAGGTACATAACTGAAATTCAGTACAGAGGTTAAGAATGGTTAAATGCATCTCTTCACTATTTTTCATAACTTAAGCAAAATTAAATTGAAGCGTTTTGCAATTTATAAATTTTATGACCCCGTGATCAACAAAGGTACCATTTTCTCATACACTTTCCAAGAAATTGTCAGGAAAACTGTACAGTGTAACCTCAATATGTGTATAAATGACTCCACAGAAGCATTTTTAAATCTATATATATAAAATAAGAGTTTTATCTGTACATTGGTCAGAATTTGAAAAGAATTGTATTTCTGTATCGATCATGTCCGCAGTAATAAGAAAATGCAGTTTTTACTTTTCCGTAATTTCTGTCTGTCTGTCTGTCTGTCTGTCTGTATGTATGTACACGCATCACGAGAAAACGGCTGAAGAGAATTGAATAAAAATCGGTATGTAGAGTCGGGGGGGTGAGCCGCTATAATCTAGGCTATAAATTATTTTATTCACGCTGAGTGAAATGGTAGTTTAGGGGAAAGCCTAAAATTCAATTCTCAAATATTTATATTATTAGTGGTCATATTGATAAATACTACATAACTGAAGTTATATAGAATTAATTTTCTGATCATTTACGTCTTACGCATTTTTACCGTACCAGCTATGATAACACAGATATTCATGAATTTGTAGTTTTGTTGCTAAGTCTATAACGCCTAGCCACGAGAAAATGGGTTAACAGAATTTAATGCAAACCGCTATATAGAGTCGGGGAATAAGAAACTGCAATCTAGGCTATAAATAATTTTATTCGCCCGAGATTAAATGGTAGTTTAGGGGAAGGCGCCTAAAATTTAATTTTTAAATACCGGTACCTATGTTATTGGTGCTATCGAAAAGTACTACATAACAAAAGTTATAGACAATACCATTTCCGATCATTTATGTTTCATTCGGTTTTACTGTACCGACTATGATAAGAGTGGTATTTCAGAAGGCCTACAATATCGAAAGCGCATAACACTGATCAACAATAACTTTACATTGACCATTGTTTGTTGTGATGTTATTCGTTTCTTATGGTGCCGCTCAACTCCGATAGATGGGATTACTACTGCGTACCGAGTAAAACAGCCCGACTGAACATTGGTGGGAAATAACTGGGGAGTTGGAAAACTTTCTTCTTTAGCATGCCATTCCTCTGATTCATGTACCCTCCATGGCTCAGACGGCAGCGCGTCGGCCTCTCACCGCTGGTAACCATGGTTCAAATCCCAGTCACTCCATGTGAGATTTGTGCTGGACAAAGCAGAGGCGGGACATATTTTCTCCGGGTACTCCGGTTTTCTCTGTCATCTTTCATTCTAGCAACACACTCCATTCTCATTTCATAGCATCTATCAGTCATTAATGTATCACTGGGAGTGGCGACCCCATCGTACTAATAGCCTATATATATGCTTCATTTATTACGTCCTTGACCCGGTCAATGACTGGAAAACAGGTTGTAGGTTTTCATTTTCATTTTCCTCTGGTTCATACATTTTCTGATACTGCAGGTACGTAACACACTGGTTCGTCATAGTATTCCAGTTATTCGATCCCTACTCTGACGCGCTATTTTGAATAAGCTGTATGCACACTTACGGCAGAGGCTCACTTAGTAGTAGTAGTAGTAGTAGTATGACCTGGTCTAGAATTACCATTTAAGCCTATTTCAAATTATAGCACCACAATTCACTAAATAACTCAAAAGTCAACCCTGAAAAGAGCCTTCTTCCTCTTCACTTTTATTAAATTCTACATTCATTTAATTCCAAATTAGCAGAGAAGAGGGGGTTTCTCCTCTGGCTTGGAGGAAAAAATTGCCCCCAAATCAGATAGGTTTTTCCGTTGCCATTGTAGTGAATTGAGATTTTCCGACTCATCGGGTACTCCTCGGAAACAGATTAGTAAAAAGGCATAGTTTTTGCCCTGGGACTCTCCACTATTCGCCTTCCCCCCCATGCCACCCCGCACCGCAGAAAAAAGACGAAGAGTGTTCACGGATCAGAACTGTCTGCGACTTGGTCATTCCATTCATTTGATGAAGTATTTCATATGACAGTATTGCTTTTAATCGCGCCATTCCTACTGACGTCATTGCAATGACCTGTGTTCATTTCAGTTGGAAAAACCACTAAGAGAGTCTTTCTGAGGATGTAAAATGGCTGGTGGAGAGTGAGTGTCTGCCATTATAATGAAAATTCCCCAACCTGGTGGTGACTGATGGTAGGCAAGCGAGCCTATCATTACAATGAAAATTCCCTAACACAGTCTTCATATGAAAAAAGACGTTTGGTGACTTCCCCGTCACGTTTCTAGGGTAACGTTAAGAGCCATGCAATTTAATACAATCTTGCTCACAACGTGTACACTACCTAGCCTAGACTTCTGTATACAATGCAGAATTCCATAGCGAAGCACGGGTACATCAGCTAGTACAATGATATTTAATTAATTTTATGTTTAATTATTATGTAAACTGAAAAAATATTCATAAAAATCTATATTATTTCTTGTATATCTCGGCATACAGGAATTATATTAAAATTTTGCCCTGTGTATATGTTTGTTATACACACAGCAATGGGGATGCCAAAAATCATGGCTCTCTCTCTTCAAGTTTCTGAGAAAGGTGTACTTTCATAACGGAAATGGTGATTCTGAGAAAATGCACTTTAAAGTTGAACTTACTTTTTCCTTGCAATTCTGTTTATTACAAGGCTCCAGAACTGTACTGAGTGTTCTCCTGTCTTTCAAGACTTCTCTTTTGGTTTCTTGTTTTGTGCCTTCTTTGCTTTACCAGGCCTTCAACTGACTTTTCAGCTGCAGAGAGGCACTGTAAATCTATTTTTCTCAAGATATCTTGAGTGAAAATTCCTACCTTAAAGCCCATTATCTCTGATACCTTCATACTCACTAAGTTCCCGCCAATAAATACAAGAACTGTATCATATGTTGCAATTCTGACAACTGCAGCAGATGAAACTGTGGTTTTAGGGTATCGTTTCCTTACGATTCAATTTAGAGATTCATTTGGATTTGGGTTTTGCCAAGAACACACTTATTGAGAAGTTCATGATCGGCCAGAAACTGGGCACGAAAAGGAAGTCTATTAGGAATGAAAATACCCTTATGATTGCTCTAAGCCAGCATCATTTTAGTTTCATTTAGTGGGATTGACAACATCTAGGATACATTTTGGAAGCCTCTGCTTGTGGATGTAGGGGTTATTATCTCTCTGAGCCTGTAGATATTTACAGCAGCTAATGTGGCACAGATTACGAATGGGTTGTTCATCTGTTGACACCATGTGAAAATATGCATTCCATACAGTTCTTACTTCGGACCTAACTTCACCCCTGGTTTGTTTCACATGCCCTGTGTTCACTAACTTCTGCAAAATCAGTTTATTTAGTCTTCTATACACTCCTTGTGACCATAGCATTATTGAATGATGAAAGAATCAAACACTTGCGTAAACTCCGTCAGCAGCAGAAGGCAAAACAAGAATTTATTGCTTCTTCATAAACAAAGCAGCTGGTTTGGTACTGTTGCCAAGATGCGGAACACCGTCATAGATGATATATAAAACCAAAGAGTATGTATCACAGCCTTCTAGATGTATTCTGTGCAAGTTTGCTTGAAAGAAATCCACGGAATCGTTCTTCACCGAGCTAATATTGAAGTGATGCTTCAAAAGTGGGTGTGGCAGCAAGGCTTATTTTTTCAGAGAGTTCGGATGCGATTTCATCCTTGAAACTTTGGGAACATATTGTCAATGAGTTCTACTAATAAATAAAAGATTATTTGAAAATTGACATTTTGGGCCCATTTCATGAAAGTCCCCCCTCAATTTCTTTTTGAAAGAAATTGCATTTTGTTGAATTCAATGTAAACCCTGCTTTATCAAGACTGTAGAAAAACCTCACTTAAATTTCTCCAATGTTCTCTGTTTCTACCTGTTATAGCTATATCATCTAAAAAAAATGATTACTCCTTTAGCTCCTAGCAAAACCTTCTCAACGACCTTTTGGAACAATGCACACGCCGGCTGAGCACCAAAAGGAAGTCTATTAGGAATGAAAATACCCTTATGATTGCTCTAAGCCAGCATCATTTTAGTTTCATCTGTTAATTCTGTTGGTTGTAAGCCTGATAAAGTTTTGAGAAAAATTCGCCCCCTTGAATCGCAGCGAAAAGATCGTCAATTCGAGGCAGTGGATGTCTGTTATCCTCCAAGTACTTGTTTATAGTAAGCTTATAATCAACACACAGTCGCAATCGACCATCAGGTCATATCACTGGCACTAGAGGTGTCCCCCATTCTGAGTTATCAGCTAGTGATATAACGCCTTCTTTTTCCAACCTTTCTAGTTCCCCATCCATTTTAGCCTTGAACGCAAATGGTACCGGCTTTAGTTTGAAAAGCATAGGTTTAGCAGAACTATTTATTTTAAGCAAATTTTTTTTGCAATGAAATGTACCCAACTTTTCATTAAATAAGGTATCATAATTACCAATGAGCTTATCAAGGTCTTTATCAATAATCACAGCATTAACAGGGACCTCCAGTTTTGTATAGTCAAGTAACTATCAAATCTCTGCCTAACAGGGCCCTATTTCCTTCATCAACAACTATCATCCTAGAGTCGGCTAATATTACTATAGCATATACCGTACTGACTTCAATTTCTCCAACCAGAATAAGCACATGGTTGTCGCACATCCCTAAACGAATGTTAGTAGGGTGTATTTTACACTTACCAAATGTTCCTTATAAATACTCTTTGGAATGACAAATTCCTGCTCCAGAATCCAGCTCCATACATAAACGTTTGTTATTAGCAGTTACTGTGATAGTCCAAGGTCTGATTACATTATTATTGAAAAAGTTCATTTGAACGAAATTTAATATTGACTGATTTTCATCATGCACACTTACATGATTATTTCCTAGCAATTCACATACCGTACCTGATATAAGTGCCCAATATGATTACAATTACGGCATTTGTAACTCTTAAACTTACATGCATTGAAGTTATGATTACTTCCTCCACAACACTTACACTTGCTTAGCCTTTCTTTCGTGTTGAGTTGCCTGTTACTAATTGGCATGGTAGGCTTCTTCACACTAACACCACGGTCGACCTCTTGATATGCACACAAAACTATCAAAAGTGCGGCCTCCTCCTTTAGCGCAACTTCAACTAAGTCTTGTAATGATGTCATGTGGTTTTCTTCGCAGACTTGATCTAGCAAGGGTACTTCTACGAAACCACAAACAAACTTGTCCTTTAGCTTCCCCTCTAACATATTTCCAAACTAGCAGTCGCTAGCCTTCCTCTTAATTCTTACATACCACTGCCAAACTGTTTCTTGATATTACTGATATAGATTATAAAACTCTTTTCTCTCTTGGAAAATAGCTATCCTTTTGGAATACTGTTGTTTTAAAACACATAATTCATCGCAAGTTTTATCTTTAGGGAGTGTTGGATCACACAAATCCTTCAGTACTTTATACTCCTCCTCCCAAACTAGTGTTAGCAACACTGCTACTCTCTGATCATCATTAACGTAATTTGCTATGAAATACTGTTCCATTCTTTCTTGATAGGTATTCCAATTATCTCTGCAGTGATATTTAGATAAGGCACCAATAAATTTACCTGAAACAAGCATGACACTTTGATGTATGTGCACTATCATCCACAATTTCAGTTTCTGAGTTTCCATTTGGTGAAGTCATAAATTGTGCAGTATGGTTTCAGTGCATCTAAACTTCATCAAAATAAAATAATTTTTATCTTTGTCGCCACATATAATATATCAATAACACCCTTCTTTGCATAACTTCTTTAATGAGACATGGAATCAAAAACAATAGGACAAAAACACAAACAGAATATCACTTGGCAACTACATACACTACACCTACTGATCTGGAACAAACACAGTTTGGTTTTTCTTTGAATCAGGGCATGCACGGAGTCCCGTTCATTCTGTGCCCCCGTTCTAAAAAGCGATGTGCAATTGAAATTTCAAACTTTCTCCATGCAACAACAAACATAGAAAAAAGGAATCTGTTCCTGTTTTGCCATCTGCAGCTATCCGAGTAGAGTTTGAATGTTTTGTCACCTTTGCCAGCTTGTATCTGTAAGAAATGATACAGGCAGCTGGCTATTTCATTTGAACCATGACAAGCAACGGCCTCATGCCAAACACAGTACTGGCCTTCCTTGTTTCCGATGTCATAGACTGTGAAACTGTACGTAGAATATTTCCGTTTGTTGTAATATAGGCTCATATCATACTGAGGAGCAGTCATGACTTTCTGCAGGTCAAAACATGCACTGATAACGGACTTGTCTGAGACCGATGTGACTATCATTTAAAACAGTTCTCTGACAGTTTCTTTATCTGCAGTGTGAGAAGCATATATCTCTGCCAAGTCTGCTTTCTCCTCTCCAGAAGAACTAATGTAAAGTGTGCATAGCTCAACCTATCTTTTTTTTTTTTTTTTTTTTTTTTTGGCTGAAAAAACGTCAAATTATATTTTGGTTTAATATATCAGTGTACTGCCTTAATGTGGCAGAATTTACTTTCCTTGATCCATGCTTGGTTCATTCTGTACATCTTCGCAATGCTCAGTTTGGAATCAAGGTATTTCCTACTCGTTTCTTTCCTTGTGTAATGTGATTCTACACTAGGAATGTTGTTGATATGCTCTCGCACCGACTCCTTAATTTCAGATCGTATTTTATTCCCTCTATTGGAACATATTCCTCTCATACCATGAGAAAAAATTCAATCTGCTCTGAGCTTTTTCACTGCACTCCTAACTCCCACCTGTAACAGAGGGTATGAAGAAACATTTTTCTGACACACCTTCATGTTATTCTTATCAATTGTTAGAGAATATATTCTTGAAAATTTTCTTCCTGATTCAGTCAGATTTTAGATCTGTTTTCTCATACTAATGATCGCGTCTACAATGGGCACATGGCTAGTGGCAGCCCTTGATGACAGTGCTTCTAACTATAGCAAGAACAATAAACATCAATTAATTGTGCATACATGTAAATAGTGAAATTTTTCCCTTTACAAACATTGTACCTACAGTTATGATTTTAATTGTGCTATCATTCTTCCAGGAGAAACAACATAATATGAGTTGCAATTCTTTTCATTGGTGAACAAATTCCTGAGACAACGTGTGATATTCTTAAGATTCATATTGCTGCTAACCTGAGATGTGTGATACTCTTAAGAGCGCTGGAGGTACAATTTTTATACAGGGGAAAAATACTTAAATAATGCCTTTGGCAATGATTACAACTTGGCTACTTTTGAAATTACAATGTTAATATTTGGAGCCTTCGATTTTATGTTCTTATCTAACTGCGGTCACAAAAGTGAGGAGAAGTCTGTTTGTGCCTGTTATTGAATTGTTACATTTTAATGTGAGTGACCGCCGAGAGATCAGAGTTACGATGAAGCCAGTAACATGTCAGGATGTTACAGTGGACTGCAATCAATAATTAAAAGGCTCAGTCCTCCAGAGACTTATATTTCTTCTGCTAGGCATTAATTGCAACTTGCAGGCTCCGCAGCTGCAGGAAGTAGCTATGAATAATGTAATAATGTTATTTGGCTTTAAGTCCCACTAACTACTTCGACTGCTATGAATACGTTGCATTTGTTTTTCATTAAAAAAAATAAATTACAATTTCTTTTCATCTTCAACTCACAATGGCCTCATGCTTAACACAGCACTGACCTTCCTTGTTTCTGATGTCAAAGACTGTGAAACTGTAGGTGGAATATTTTCATTTGTTATAATATACTCCAAGACCAACAGCTTTGTACAAGTCTTACCATGAGGTGGTTTCTGCATTGGAACACAGTGATGACTGTCAAATAAAGGATGTTACATTGGAAGCTGTCTCAATGATTGATAACCTAAAACTCCTTGAAATGACAATGATATGCTTTTGGAATTGTATCCTGGAGAAATTTCATGATGTAAGTGAAAATATTCAAGGAACAGGCACAGATTTAAGAAGCACTGTTGAACATAGTTTACTGGAATCATATTTAAACATGTTTCATGACAAAATAGGAGCTTAAGAGATCTGATATTGAGACGAAGCAGAAATGAGAGTCAGAAGTATAAGAGAACAAAAAGAAAAACATCTGATAAATTCCATCCAATGAGGATGACAGTATTAACAGCCATACACAATTAGATGGAAGACTGTCTTTTATTATGGAGAAATATTACATTGCCATTGATTACTTTAAAGAATATTAAGAGAATATGAATTTACACACAGCTACACGCACAATTTGGATTTTTATTGGAATTGATATGACAAATACAAGGCAAAGTGAACCAGTATTACATGGATTTGGACGAGGTAATTCCTGAAGGGTGTGTCCATTTAGCAGCATTTTTTAAATTAACTGTGTGTTATTGTGGTTGAGGAAATTTTTGCTTGTGGTGTATGAGTTGCAGGGATGTTGGAGACTGCACAAAAACCCAGTTCTTGAGCCAAGGGAATTAACCAATTACGGTTAAAATCCCTGATCCAGCCGGAAATTGAACGTGGGGTCCTCTGAACTGAAGGCCACTATACGCTGACCATTCAGCCAAGGACCTGGACAGGACCTGCACAATATTGTGATGTATCGGAATTGTGACCAAACGCATTTCATTGAATGTTAAATGAAAACAGCTCATGTTAAATGTATGAACATTTTTTGTAGCTTTCTCGTGTCAAAAATTTAAGAACCTACAAAAGGGTAAGTTTCTTATTTTGCCATACTTCGCTTTTATTTAATAGTTTATTACACACATTTATATAAAATGAAAATATAATATAAACAATGTAGGTAAAATTAAAATTGTTGTTGAGTTATTTATTGGTTACTGTTTTGTCATCCCCCTTTACCATCAAAGTTTGTTTAGTGTTACTAGCTGCCGTTCTTAGAGGCCCAGGTTCAATTCCCGTTACTACCAGAGAATTTTGGCTGGATGGTTGGTACATGGTTAAAACAGTACATGCAGTTTACCTTCATTGCGAGTGTGCCTGAAAAGAACTGCACCACCTCTACGTCAAAGAATAGGAGGCCAACACAACTTTATTAACTAGTTACAAAAGGTTTTATTGCATTCTTGTATGTTCATATGCAACGGCATAATGTGAGAATGGCTGAACTTTAAAATTCAAATTAATACAGGGTATAGGGTGCGGCAGAAATAGCTGACGAATTTCAAACGTAAATAACTTGGCAACGCAACAAGCCATTAATATTTTTATTGCACAGTTTAAAAGAGTAGTGTTTGCCATTTATGTCACATACAGTAGATTGGAGCGAACTAACACCTGTGTTGGCCACAGCTCTTAAGCAGGTGTTATTGTTTGCAGTGCGCAGCCTTGAAATTAGAGAACACATGCACGTGAGATGCCTCATCCGGGCTAATCAGTCAGTCAGTAGCTAGAATGGCACACAGTGGTGAGCATCAAAGTTTTGTGACTGAGACTTATTTAAAAAAAATGCTGACTCTGTTACCACAACACAGTGTTTATTTTGAACACACTTTGGGTTAGGTCGCCACGGGAAAGTTCCGAGTAGGAATACCATTCTGTTATAGGTGAATAGTTTGAGAAAAAGTGGTTTGAGTGTTAAAACAAAGCCATCTGGTAGGCCTCGTAACGTCCGAACACCAGAGACCATCTGTGCCGTGAGACATGCCATTAAGCAATCTCCTTAACGTTTGGTCTGTAGGCATGCGAGTGCTATGGGACTCTCAGATCGCACCGTAAGGAGGATTTTATATGCAGAGATGAAGTTCCATCCGTACAAAATGGTGGGTGTTCAGAAACTCAGTGAATGTGATTGGGTCAACTGCAGAGCTTGTGAATGGAACATGTGACAGCTGACAACAGTGTCCTGGCAAGTGATGGAAGTGCACTTTCATTTGTCAGGCTACGTTAATAACTGGTCTGCAACCAATCCTCAACAGATCCACGAGAGACCTTTCCACAGTGAATGTGTTACTGTATGGTGCGCTGTCACTGATTTAGGAATTGTAGGCCCTTACTTTTTTTGAAGAGGACAACTGTGGCAGTAACATCTGATCATTACGTACAGCTGTTATGCAACTTTCTGCAGCCAACACTCAACGATTTAGGGAATCCTGCTGTGTGGTTCCAACAAGATGGTGCCACTGCACACAAAGCTAGGGCATCGAAGGGCCTCCTCAGAGAAATGTTTCCGGGACATCTGATTGCCTAACGGGATATGTTACATGGCCAGTCCGTTTCCCTGATCTTGCCCCTTTGCGATTTCTTTCTCGGGGGATACCTGAAGGATCGCGTCTTCCGACGTAAGCTGCGAACACTACACGACCTGAAAGTTGCCATCTGTGAAGAAATTTAAGAAATACCACAAGACATGCTCAAGCGAGTCATGCAGAACTTCAGGAAGAGGCTTCAGAGGTGCACAGAGAAGGATGGTCGGCATTTGGATGACATTATTTTCAAAACCTAGTGTGTATGTGACAAATGGCAAATTCTACTCTTTTAACCTGCGCAATAAATTTGTAAATGGCTTGCTGCGTTGCCAAGTTATTTAGGTTTGAAATTCATGAGCTGTTTCTGTCGCACCCTGTATTAAGAGAATGAAAAAACATGGTGACACCTGAAAAAATATCTTCAAATACCTTGGCAGGATAGTATCAGCGGACGACTAAAGCCAACAGATCTTAAAACCTGGCTTGACTTTGAGTGATAAAATCACTCTGTATAACAAATACCACAAAATGCTAACCAACAGCATGCTGAGCCTAGAGCTCAAGAAATGATTAGTCAAACTATCTATTTGGTAGCAAAATGTTGTCGCTAAAATACATCCATCCTGTCGGGTGAAAAAGGTGACTGAAAGGGGACCACAGAGACTATCACCTTGGGAGCAACCACAAGGCCCTCTAGCTGAGTCTGGCATTGCTTTCACTTGTGGTAGGCTTCTCACTTTCCTCTTTTGGTCTACTCTTGTTCCTTTCTGACCCAATAGTATTATGTTTGTGAGGCCTAGGGAGTCTTCAATTTTCACATCCTTCTTGGCCCTTCACTTTCCTTTACTGACACCAATTCTCTGAAGGATCAGATCTTTGATCAATCAATCAATCAATACTGATCTGCATTTAGGGCAGTCGCCCAGGTGGCAGATTCCCTATCTGTTGCTTTCCCAGCCTTTTCCTAAATGATTTCAAAGAAATTGGAAATTTATTGAACGTCTCCCTTGGTAAGTTATTCCAATCCCTAACTACCCTTCCTATAAATGAATATTTGCCCCAGTTTGTCCTCTTGAATTCCAACTTTATCTTCATATTGTGATCTTTCCTACTTTTATAAACGCCATTCAAACTTATTCGTCTACTAATGTCATTCCACGCCAACTCTCCGCTGACAGCTCGGAACATACCACTTAGTCGAGCAGCTCTTCTTCTTTCTCTCAATTCTTCCCAACCCAAACATTGCAACATTTTTGTAACGCTACTCTTTTGTCGAAAATCACCCAGAACAAATCGAGCTGCTTTTCTTTGGATTTTTTTCAGTTCTTGAATCAGGTAATCCTGGTGAGGGTCCCATACACTGGAACCATACTCTAGTTGGGGTCTTACCAGAGAATAATATGCCCTCTCCTTTACATCCTTACTACAACCCCTAAACACCCTCATAACCATGTGCAGAGATCTGTACCCTTTATTTACAATCCCATTTATTCGTGATTACCCCAATGAAGATCTTTCCTTATATTAACACCTAGATACTTACAATGATCCCCAAAAGGAACTTTCACCCCATCAACGCAGTAATTAAAACTGAGAGGACTTTTCCTATTTGTGAAACTCACAACCTGACTTTTAACCCCGTTTATCATACCATTGCCTGCTGTCCATCTCACAACATTTTCGAGGTCACGCTGCAGTTGGTCACAATCTTGTAACTTATTTATCACTCTATAGAGAATAACATCATCCGCAAAAAGCCTTACCTCCGATTCCACTCCTTTACTCATATCATTTATATATATAAGAAAACATAAAGGTCCGATAATACTGCCTTGAGTAATTCCCTTCTTAATTATTACAGGGTCAGATAAAGCTTCACCTACCCTAATTCTCTGAGATCTATTTTCTAGAAATATAGTAACCCATTCAGTCACTCTTTTGTCTAGTCCAATTGCACTCATTTTTGCCAGTAGTCTCCCATGATCCACCCTATCAAATGCTTTAGACAGGTAAATCGCGATACAGTCCATTTGACCTCCAGAATCCAAGATATCTGCTATATCTTGCTGGAATCCTACAAGTTGAGCTTCAGTGGAATAACCTTTCCTAAAACCGAATTGCCTTCTATCGAACCAGTTATTAATTTCGCAAACATGTCTAATATAATCAGAAAGAATGCCTTCCCAAAGCTTACATACAATGCATGTCAAACTTACTGGCCTGTAATTTTCAGCTTTATGTCTATCACCCTTTCCTTTATACACAGGGGCTACTATAGCAACTCTCCATTCATCTGGTAAAACTCCTCCGACCAAACAATAATCAAATAAGTACTTCAGATATGGTACTATATCGCAACCCATTGTCTTTAGTACATCCCCAGAAATCTGACCAATTCCAGCCGCTTTTCTAGTTTTCAACTTTTGTATCTTATTGTAAATGTCATTGTTATCATATGTAAATTTACAGCTTATAAATCTCATGTTTATTCCGTATTGGCTCAGCACAACTAAGGTTAAGTTATGAGTAGGTTCCCACCTTCCAATACTTATCAATTTCTATATAATAGGCTTATTAATTACATAATATAAACCATATAATCTCTAGTACATGTTTCGTTCCGATTATGGAACATCTTCAGCTAAAATTTGATAAAATGGCAAGACAATTAAAATACATTGATGTTATGATGATACAAAAGCTAAAAGATATGATAAAATGGCTCGAAGATTAAAACATATGATAATGATGATGAGATAAAGTTCATTCATGTTGGTTAAAAATTCAACAAGTCAGTGTTCAAATGACGAATTAAAAACGGCGATAAGGTTCTTCTTCATGTTGGAGACGTGTACATTTTGTTGATCTTGAAGATAAATTGAAGAAATACAAGACACGGCGTAAGGGAGGACGTTAAATACGACAAGACTGACTATAAGACTCATTTCAATAATCCTACCAAAACTCAACTTCAACTACGGTTATTTTATCAAGAGTTCCCCCGATAAATACATATAAGAAAATCTTGTATTTCTTCAATTTATCTTCAAGATCAACAAAATGTACACGTCTCCAACATGAAGAAGAACCTTATCGCCGTTTTTAATTCGTCATTTGAACACTGACTTGTTGAATTTTTAACCAACATGAATGAACTTTATCTCATCATCATTATCATATGTTTTAATCTTCGAGCCATTTTATCATATCTTTTAGCTTTTGTATCATCATAACATCAATGTATTTTAATTGTCTTGCCATTTTATCAAATTTTAGCTGAAGATGTTCCATAATCGGAACGAAACATGTACTAGAGATTATATGGTTTATATTATGTAATTAATAAGCCTATTATATAGAAATTGATAAGTATTGGAAGGTGGGAACCTACTCATAACTTAACCTTAGATATGTAAATTTTATTACTTCTTTGGCCTTAGTCACCTCCTCTATCTCGACATTTTCCTTGTAACCAACAATCTTTACATACTGCTGACTGAATACTTCTGCCTTTTGAAGATCCTCACATACACACTCCCCTTGTTCATTAATTATTCCTGGAATGTCCTTCTTGGAACCGTTTCTGCCTGAAAATACCTATACATACCCTTCCATTTTTCACTAAAATTCGTATGACTGCCAATTACGCTTGCCATCATGTTATCCTTAGCTGCCTTCTTTGCTAGATTCAATTTTCTAGTAAGTTCCTTCAATTTCTCCTTACTTCCACAGCCATTTCTAACTCTATTTCTTTCCAGTCTGCACCTCCTTCTTAGTCTCTTTATTTCTCTATTATAATAAGGTGGGTCTTTACCATTCCTTACCACCCTTAATGGTACAAACCTGTTTTCGCATTCCTCAACAATTTCTTTAAACCCATCCCAGAGTCTGTTTACATTTTTATTTACCGTTTTCCACCGATCATAATTACTTTTTAGAAACTGCCTCATGCCTGCTTTATCAGCCATATGGTACTGCCTAACAGTCCTACTTTTAAGACCTTCCTTTCTATCACATTTATTTTTAACTACCACAAAAACAGCTTCATGATCACTAATACCATCTATTACTTCAGTTTCCCTATAGAGCTCATCTGGTTTTATCAGCACGACATCCAGGATATTTTTCCCTCTGGTTGGTTCCATCACTTTCTGAATCAGCTGTCCTTCCCACATTAACTTATTTGCCATTTGTTGGTCATGCTTCTTGTCGTTCGCATTTCCTTCCCAATTGACATCTGGCAAATTCAGATCTCCCGCTACAATCCCATTTCTTTCCATGTCGCCTAGTTGTACTTTCCATTAAATTAGCAATTACCACCACCATCACACATAGCTCGTATGCTGTTCTACAGTTTGTACCAATATAATTTTAGGACACAGGCTTGCGAATAGAATACTTCACCATGTGCATCTGCAGAACGAGATAGCTAATGCATGCATGTACACACTCAAAGAAAAGAATAAGACTAACACCATAATTTACTCACAAAGAGTGTATATTTATAAATACAAAATACTGATTTCTACAATATTTTCAACTATAACAAAAATTAATGAAAATGGATGGAATCAAAAACAAATACTTAAACATAAACCTCTAAAATAAAGTAGATCTTAACCTTGTATATTGTGAAATAATTTACTTCACACTGTCTTCTATAAAATAAAATTTTAGCACAAATGATTGAAATTTTTGTAACCTTTTGAGTATTTCATACTTTCAAGTATAGAAAGAATTACAATTCATTGCCAAATAACTTGGGAACAAGCTTATAGTAATCTGTAGCCTAGGAAACATTAACACACCTATCAGCATTAACCTGAAATCCTTAGAGGGAAAATAATTGTAATTATCATGGAAATAACATTAGTACAATAAACATTCTTTTGTAATCATGGAGACAAGTTGTAGACAACTGAGATATGTATGCAGACAAGTAATTTATTGACAGTCTTGTATTACCTATGTTGGATAACGGAGTTTAATTTTATACTCAATATTTTGATTTCCATTTTAAAGATAGTAATAACAATAATAATAATCATCGTATGGCCTTGGTTCCTGTGGGCATCTAGGCTGCCCGCAGTTGATTTCAGTATTCTGTTTTAATCTACCAGATTAAACTAGATTTCTCTTGGGGGTCTATGGTCGAGATTTTAATTAGTTTTGTTGGGTAAAAGCAAATGTGTTGCCAGAGATCTTTTACATTCTGACATCGTATGGGACGGAGGGCCCGAATGTACTTTTTTTTTTATGCCCTTCAGTACTCTGACAATCTGTCGGGTTTGAACCCATGATCTTGGGATCTGAAGGCAGACACTCTACCACTCATCCACCATAGATATAAAATATTAGTTGAAGAGCAAAATAAGTATACTTTGTTAATAACAAGAAACAATAGGAATTCTCAGCAGCACTTTAAGGATTAGCAGAATTATCTGATCCATTTATTTCAGTTTCATACAGAATGCACAACTTATCTTAAGGAAACTAACAGCAAGTTAATATTTCAAGATAAAAGGATCTATTATAATGGCTATGTATTGGAATGGACTTTGATTCCTGGAAATACTACAAAGTAGATGAAGATGTATACAAGGGAGTGACAAGAAGGAAGTAGTAGTAATTATTGAGAACTGTGGAGAGCGAGGAGAAACTAACAGATAATATTGAAGAAATATATACTATTCATCATATTTATAGATGAAACTACGGTACTTCCTTAACAATAATAATCTTTGATCGGAACATTGTTGGAAAGGGCAGATGACATGAAAGATTATAATTTTGAGATCACTGTTACTGGGATGGACTCTTAATGTATTGTAGTTACAGAGACTAAAGTTCATTCACTATAATCTATAATCAAGGAGATGTATTCTTTACTGAAAGGTCATATGCTGAGTAGATTGTTTAAAATTATTTAATATTAGGATAATATTTCTTTGATGCAGGCTACTCCTACCTGAATTAAAATAAAACTGAAAATGGTAAAGCTTGAAAAAAAATAAGGAGGCTGTATGGAGACCAGACATATTTTGTCCACAGCAGTAAAACAAATGGTTTTTACTCTTAAAGAAACAGAATCTTAAGATTTATAAGAGCCAGTCACAAAATAAAAATGATGGAAAACTATGTCTTTAACTGGCCCTCATTCACAAATTTAGCAAGATCACAATGACTCTCCAAGAAAAGAAACATCATTACTGCTAACAGAAGACTTGGTATAATATAACAGCCCATAATTTTATATGAGCAGAGATATTTTATAATACGTTAGGTGGAGGGTTAAGCACATGTGAATCATACCACCCATACTAGGAGACAAGAAGAAATGTTAATGGAGTAATGTATAAAAGTTATATAAAATAAACATTAAAACTACCAAGGACAAGTTTTCAGTTCCAAATATTTAAAATGATAACCTGTAACCATGGAGGATTACACTTAGCTGGGTTTCTTCTTAACATTACAAGACCAGAATTCTTGTAAATTATTGGATGGAATGATTAGTTTGTGTGTGCACAGAAATACTGAGTATAATGAATGCAATCCATAGAAGTTATTTACTAAAATATATAGCTAAATGTTTGTTTTATCTGCTTCAACAGAAAAGGTAAATCATTAGAAAAAAATATGGATGCTAATGATCCATAAAATATGTCAAAGTATTATTTCATTAAATACTACTTCGAACAACCTACACCTTAAATGATGCAAACTTCCCTTTCTCAGATATTTACTCAAATACCACAAGGTTTAACAAAATATTTGACTTGTATGACTTAAAAGAACAATGCTGTTAATTAAATGCATTTAACCGAGGCTGCAGGTGGGAAAGGCACAATGGATGACAATAGGTCTCAGAAATTTGGAAAAATTCTGGGTATTTTATGGAGAAAAAGAGGGGAGACTGTCTACACGCTCTAAATTCAGAAACAAATTCAATTAACATGTTTATAAAGCTGTGAAAGGAAATAAAGAGGAGGATGCATAAACTAACACTTTACATATTCTACATGAAAATGTCCAGTTACAAAATACAACTAGAATATTAAAACAGAGAGGAAGAGGCAGTCAATTCTCCTTCAGATGTAATCAACGATGAACTAGATATTTCACTCCAGTTTCCACACCAAACACTGATTTGTGTAATAAGAAAACTGTTTATAGACATTTCTTTATATTTCTATATTTATATGGAAGTGGAGAATGTATTTTATACCAGAAGAATCTAAAAATATTCATGTTTAAGCTGAGTCATCATTTCCATGTACTCAAATCCATTTATCTCATCAGAGCTTTGACTCCCAATGATGAATTCTAATTGATAAACATTTCAAGGAACCAAAAACTTCAAAAAAGATAATGCCTTTTTGTAGTGTAACTTGATGCACCTCCGTAGTCGAACTGTCAGTGTTATTAGCTGCTGTCCTTGGAGGCCAGAAATTTAAGATTGGCAGAAGTGCTGGTATATGGTTAAATTGGTACATGCAGCTCACCTCCATTGGGGGTGTGCCTGAAAAGATCTGCACCATCTCACAATGAGGACAGTTATTTTTTTCAAGGTAAATTTGACAAGAGCTTTGCAAAGTAGCAACATTATATGCAATAATAATAATAAGAAGAAGCTGAAAAGCTGACTATTTAATACTATTAGACTTTAATGTATATGACTGATTTAAGTGCTCCAACTACTTAAACTATGTAAAAAAAAAAAAAAAAAAAAATTTATCAAGTGTTATAATGTTCACATGACCCTTTCAAAATGATATCCAAATATGAATCCAAGAATTTGCAATGCTGAAGTACAGAAAGCAGCATTAGCGTAAAGAGAAATTCATGAAACTTCATATAACCTCGCTGAACACCACCACTGATGGAGCAGCTATTCCAATAAAATTGTTACTAAAACTGAGGATAAGACAAGAAAAGGTGTTCAAAGTGATCAGTAATGACCACTAAGCATGAATTTTGTCAATGATATGGAACAGATCTACTGTGCTCAGAGTTATCTGTAAAATGTATTGACAGTCCAAGGAAGATAGCCAAAAGCGCAGGTGACACCAATGGACAGACTGCAGTGAAAAATATGATTGGTGGTGCTTTGCAATTTGCTTCCAAGAACAAACGATACACCGATCTCCATCCTCTGAGATAACAATGGTAACGTATGTGCCACAATTACTCATGCTCTTCTGTATGGACATGAATTTGACTTTTGATGTTCAAGATGCTAAGGGAAGTTCTGAGCATTATTAAACTTACGAACAGAAATTTTACGAATTTCCTCCATACATGAGTGCATCACTTGCTACTCCTGCATCGTATACCTACTTGGAAATAAGAAGCCATAGATGAATCATTTTGAAAAACCCTGATGAACTAATACTACTGGTGCAATTTGTTATAAAAGGATGGGTCAAATAAGCAAATTATCCCAAAAAAATTCTTGAGTTGCTTAATTATACAACCTTATTACAAAAATTAAGATAAATAAACGTATGTGCACTTTATAAATTACTGCATTATGTGAACAATAAGATGTCTGACTGTAAACTGAACCTTATATACATACATTGTTTCATATCATTCACAAACACAATACTGTATATACAAACTAAATATATACAGCAGAATTGTAATCGACACATTTCTGCGTCTTGCATACAACCTAAAATGGCATACTGAAGATGACTAAGAAGAGAGAGTATTTATTACATTTTTAGAGAATAAAAAGCAAGAATTTCAAAATGAAATATAATTTTTAATGACAATATGAAATATTGACAGTGCCTCCTAGTTTAGTTAATTCTACAATTCTGATAACCAGAAGAAGAACCTGTTTTAACCTTATCTCTTCTTAATTTTGTATTACTGATGAATACTTTAAAATGGAAATGATAATTCACAAAATTCCTTGTAGAGTGCATTTGTACTGATTCAAGTTACTGAAAAGGATTTTTGAATGAGAAGGTATATACTGAAGAGTAAATGAGGAAATTTATGCTCACTTGTAGGCAATTACTCTTTGCTTTATGAATGTTTCTCAGGCCACAACATGAAAACTATATATAAATTTAGTTATACATTTTTAAGCCAATAAAAATAAATAGCAAATGTTAGACAAAAGAAACAGATAAATGTAAAACTAATTCTATGAATACAGCTTAACATCATCATTCAGCATGTAATTATCAAACTACAACTGTAACTTTCTGTCTCTCAATAATTTCCTAATGATCATCATCATGCAAAGGTATAAATGTTTCATCACTACAAAAATATCTAATCAAGCCTTTACAATGATGACTGAATACGATTTGGGTGGTGTACTTTAGAAGCACATTATCATTTATTACTTAAGCCCTTACAAGCTCTCAATTATAAATTTCATTTGGCAATGTTAACTTTTAATTACACTATATATATATATACTTTTATTCATATAAAACAAGATACAATTGTTTACGGCATTTATTAGTTATAAAATGTTGAAGTAGTTAATGCCTATCACATTCTCTGCTTATTTAACATGGAATGACTTGAATGGAATAATTATAAAAATATAAATAATTGACAGAATTTCTAAACATATATCAAGACTTTACAGAGATAATCTGTATCAGAATGTAGGCAACTCGTAGACATCACATTTTACAATGTACAGATAAGGGCCCGATATTTAACTTTACCTTTGCACACAAAATAAGTAGATTTTTCGAACTGGTTTCTGAACCATGATAGCTTTTGAGTTTCTCTCTCTTTCACACAATAAAAAACCCAAATATATGTCAAATAGTACAAGTGTTCAACATTTGCATAACTGCAGATGATTCCATTTATTTAGTCTGATCCTGTTGTGTAATCTTTGCTATCTTACACTATACAGTAGCAAGTTATGGACCAAAAGCTTCAGAGCAGCAAGGATAATAGGCTACATAATATGTACTGCAGATGAATAAGCTATAGGTGAAAATTATGTAGAGGGCAATCTCAGCCATCCTTTTAATTCGACTTATATGAAGGAAATATATTTCAGGACACTGCATATTTATTTCAAGACATTACAGTTCAGTAGATTTCTTGGAATCAGATGAATATTTATAAAAAAAAAAAAAAAAAAAAGCTATCAAACCCTGCATAGAGCAGCCATCTATCTTCTGAATTCATAATCTGCAGAAACAGATGTAATTAAAGGCAACCATTCCCACTAAGCACAGTCACTGGTCACAATAATCACAGGGCAAGACTTAAAGAATTAGTAATCCTAGAGAATGAAGTTTCATCTACAAATAAAAAATGTTTAAGATGTCCACACCTTACATTTAATACAGTGAGGGCTTTACACAAAATTATATGCTATGATATGTGGTGAATAACAGGAAAAAGAAAAAACACCCCTAAGGAATTGCATGATCATTTGAAAAAACATCACTGAATTTGATATGCTTAGGTTGAGAGGAATTGAAATGTAGTTTATAATGATACTCAGTAAATGATCATTCAGTGCCATTCACAACTGGGTTACCTGGTTGACACAGAGCCATGTGCCTCAACAGCAAGACTGTAGCTCTCGGTAGCCTCATCATGCCAAACAGGGAACACAATTGTGAAAGGCACGAGGAGTTAGAAGCCCATTATGAGTTGCAAATGATTATAATACCAAAGAAAACCACCACAGTTTGAGTTTATCTAGTTTGAAGATTAAGTCATGTAAAGAAGACGATGCAAGACTACGTACAGGCAACTAATCTGAAATGGATATGAGGGTAAAATCTGCTGCTGGCAAATCCTGAAACTTTTATACAATTCACCCAAACAATATTCCCTCAAAAAATAAAATTAGAAGATATAGTACGGTATTTTCTAACACAAAAAGTATTCAACAATACATGGACAAATCAATTAAGCCAAGATCAAAGCATGCGGCCAAATGGACAGGCACACAGGTACAGACACACAGGTGGTAAGTGGGGTAAAATAACAAGAGATTTTTAAAATGTTAATTTTTCAATGAAACAACTTATGAACTGAAGTTAAGTTTAGGTATGATATGATGCAACGAGGAATGGTAAATATCTAATCAGTGCACAGAAATGTTCATATATAGAGTAACATATTTTACAACACATTCTTACAAGAATCAAGCCGTTTAACATTATAACTGAAAGAAAGTCATTTTAAATGGGTTAAATAAAAACCATTATAAAATATTTAGTTTCAAAAAAGCAAACTGGTGTGAATTTCCAATGTTCAATAGTGAATATCTTTGTAAACCTTGAGGAAAAAAACCAAACCAACAAATAAATGAAGCCAAAGTGATTATGGCATTATTAGCCACAGGCACTGATATTCTAAGGAGCAGCCTTTTTTAAGAATTCTGTTTGTACAGCAGTCTCTTACTCATTAATAACAGTTTACAAAATTTGTCTCTGCAATGCCTCTATGTGGACTGGAAATGACCTTCCTAATAAGATGAAAAAAAAATTGTTCCACCATAAACTCTTAAAATTATGAATCGGAACACATTTTCTTCCACTGCTTGTCATTTGCCTTGAAATTCTATCTACAGGAAAACATTCCAACATACTTTTTTGAGAGCTTATCCAACCAATGTCCTAGGCAGACAAGACCCTTCAACCTAGAAATACATTAATGGTATTAATATTTAAAAACCTCAATATAACACAGCCTGGTAAAGGACATGACTAGAATGCTTCAAGTATTAATTGGAATGCTTGTAGGGAGAGAATTAGCATCATTTCAAAGTTCTTTAATTTCAATTGCCATAATTATGACTTTCCTATGTTTCTATCTACTAATTTGATACTGTTATGGGCTGAAGAGTATATCACTAGTTTAGTAATATCTATAAAAGCTTATATTACGTTTTAGTCTAAAAATTCTCAATTATTTGTACAGAATTCTAAATCACTTGTAAAGCTGCCTTTCCCTGAAGGTAAACCCAGTTTACATATAAGAAAAATGAACATATGAAATACTGTACATGAACAGTCTACCATACGCATTAGCATCAGTAATGTACAAGGTGCCAATGAAAACATCCAGTCAAGGGATAAAACAAAAAACAAAACAAAAAAAGTTGCCACAGTTACAATGATCCACGAATATGTTAAATGGAGTATTGGTTTCCATCATCAGTTATATTCATATACCATTGTCTATTTACTGTTCAAATGCAACATACAAAACTATTTAGGTCAAAATAAAAATCTGAAGGTTTTGAGATTCTTTTAAGAACACAGCAATCAACAAAGAAGTTGCAGTATAGATTTACACATTCTCTTTAGCAGGAATGTCCATTGTTCTTTTTATAAATTGTACATTCCTTAAAAAAATTAGACATTAAATTAAATAACAACTGCACACAAAATAATATGCTGATTTAACAGACATCCTGTATCAGATGAACCACTCTTTCCTTTTCTGTACTTGATGTCCTGTTTTCCCCACTACAACTGCCGAGTCTGGGTCTAGAGCATTGTCCGCTCCTTTGTCCTCTTGTGTCAGGTACTCTCCTTTGTGGCGAGCTAGGTAGCGTCCGATTAACACCGCCATGATCACCAGAGCCAGGAAAATGATTGCCAGAACACCTGCACCATTACCATGGAAAATAAATAATGGAAAGGAACAAACACGTTGCAAATCATGTCAAGTATGTAGTAAGATAGAAACATGAATAAGAACATACAATAGGATAAACACAATGACGGGCCAGCAATGGAAAAAGGAGCAACAGAAAAGGAGATGAGAGCAAACACAAAAGGACAATCCCCAGATCTTCATACACCACTGTCTCCAGATAGATAAGCTCTCTCCTGATCAATCCCAATTTTTATACATTAATTTATTCTTGATGAGCTCCTATATACGGTAATTAATCTCAGTGGAGGGGAATGACTGAATGAATGCTATAATTGAATGGTCTGCTTTATACTGTTTTTATACATTTTCTTTAAGTGTTTCTGTTCTTAATTGTTTTCTGGATATGTTATAATTATAGTGCTGCCTGTTCCAACAACTTCAAAAGCAGTCAACTACAGAATGGTCATGCAATTGCATGTGTCCCAATTTATCTGGAGCATACAGTATGTAGCAAAATAAAAAGTACCAGTAATGAAAATACAAACATGCCCTGAACAACTGAATGTTGCCTGAAACCTGCCATGACAATGGAGCTACAGCCTACACCGCAAAGGGCTTATTTCCCCTTCTGCAACACCACAATGGAGACCGTTTAATTTCCTGTGGAACGGAATTCCCGTACCCTTTGCACTCCTTGGATCTCACGCACCCAGATGCTTATATTTGGGGTATGCTAAAAGAATCTGTTTTCCAGTCAGATGACCCACCTTGGAATGTTCCTGAATTACGACAGAAGATGAGTTATTTTTGTGTCCTTGCAGCAACCTATGTTCATCACCATGTTTGACAATCTACAGACCATTATGAGCAGTGCACGAAATGTGAGAGTGCATATTTTTGAACGCATTCTCTAGGCTACTGATGCAGTTAGATACGTGTCGCCGTCGTCACCTTGCATGTTATATGTATCTTGATGTTCAAAGCATGCTTGTAATTTCAGTAATGGTTTTTTTTTTTTTTTTTTTTTTGCTAGGGGCTTCACGTCGCACCGACACAGATAGGTCTTATGGCGACGATGGGATAGGATAGGCCTAGGAGTTGGAAGGAAGCGGCTGTGGCCTTAATTAAGGTACAGCCCCAGCATTTGCCTGGTGTGAAAATGGGAAACCATGGAAAACCATCTTCAGTCAGTAATGTTTGTTTTGCTGCATACTGTATTTCATAATATTTTAATAATTTAATTTTGTTGTTATTTGTATTGTGTCATCATTAATTTTTAATTTTATCACAATTTATACAAACCCAAACCAAACCCCATGGCACCACAACCCCAAAGGGCCTTGGCCTACCGAGCGACCGCTGCTCAACCTGAAGGCCTGCAGATTATGAGGGGATGTGTAGTTGGCACGACAAATACTCTTCGCCGTTATTCTTGGCTTTATAGACCAGGGCTGCCATCCCACCATCGAATAATTCCTCAATTGTAATCTCGAAGCCCAAGGGGCCGATGACCTAGATGTTGGGCACCTTTAAACAACAAGCATCATCAAAGGCTGAGTGGACCTCGAACCAGCCCTCAAATCCAGGTTAAAGTCCCTGACCTGGCCAGGAATCGAACCCGGGGCCTCCGGGTAAGAGGTAGACAGTCTACCCCTACATCACGGGACCAGCATCATAATTTATACAGATAATCTTTAAATTTTACAGTTTATTTACTCGTTACCATGATGATGTAAAGATAGGTAATGATCATAACTGTTCTCTTCTTCTATGATTGAGGAGTGTGAATTTGTAAAGAAATTGCTATTTCTTTTCACAGGGGGAAATATGCGAAGGCTACAGAAAGCGTTTACTATCTCTTGAAATAAATGCTGAATAAGACATCATCACCACGAAACTGAAATAATGCTTTATATCCAATACCTGGCCTCCAATTTATGTAATGTTATGTAAATGAGTGCTCAACAACATGGCTGATGACTTAACATATTAGTTACAGTTTTGTGTCATTAGTGTTGGTCAGCAGTGGCAATTGGGGGGGGAGGCAGCAGGGCAGTTCCCCCCAACTTTGTGGAGGAAACATTACATTTTTATTCCATCAGCCAGCTGAAACTAGGAATTATTAATTTTTTGCATTGTCCACATTTGCAAAAAGCTATTCATACACAAATTATATTATTAAGACATTGTGTTTTTATAAAAGATGCAATATGGAAATTCAAGTATCTGTTACATACATACTGTAGACTTCTTAAATGTTGCTCATTCATGTGTTAAAACCCAATGAAAGCTTGTGTACTTATTTAGCTATCACAAATCTAGTTTTGAAAGTTAAGGCTGAGAAGTTTGGAGATTCAGAGATAACCTGACAGTACAAAGAGCTGCTTCATCAGACACTGCTGGAGGAAAAAAAAAAAGAAAAAAAGAAAAACAAATTCTTCCGATACAACACAGCACTGAAAAAGATTGAAAAATACTATTAACCTTTACTGGTCGACCAGCCCTGGCATTATGTTTGTCTTGAGGAGGTTGAATGTCGGGCAGAACCCAACATGTGATTTACAATCATCTTACGGCAATTATACAATTCACAGTGCAATATCGGTGGTTGTGTTAACTTCTCAAAGGTGTTAATGTAATATCTTAATATATATCGAAATACTACTGTTGAATTCCTGCAAGAAACCACCAACCAAGTCTTTCTATTTATGTTGCGTACTCACTGAACACCATGGCGTTTACCAGCAATATAGATAGCAAATGTAAACTTACCTTTCTGAGCCAATCAGACATTATTGATGCAGCTGAGAATTCTGGCAGTGATATTATGTTTTCATCGGATATTTCTAAAGAAGTTCAGCGAAGTGAGGTCATGTGAAAGGCTGAACAAGAAATCACATTTTATTTATTCCAATGAGAAAAGCAACACACAGGACTGCGCAGTGTGCTCAAACAGAAAACCGTGTACTTTTGTGCAACTTGTGCTGGTCTGCATCTAAGAGCCTATTTCTTACTGTACCACACAAAGAGTTGATTACAGGACTAAGGTGCAGGTGTGAAACAAATGAGAAAAGCAGAATCAGTAGCAAAATCAGCCCTGTGTATATAAAGATTCAACCCTGTTTAGTTAAATTAAAGCATTTGTATGAAACTTGTAAAACTGGCCCCTTACAAATATGACCTGGTGAGCAAACATTCTCTACTTAAATACAACTGCTAAAGGTTAGAGATGTCAAAGAAACTCAGGGATATATAGAACTAGAAAACATCAGGGCTAGTTTGAAGACAATGTTGAAGAAACTGAAGCACTTACTTCAGAGAAAAGAAAGCCCTTACAATCGTGGAGAAAAGACATGAACTCCAAAGTTAAGAAAGAAACCTTTTGTCCTGCCACAGTAAATGCCCCACGAACTCTAGCATTAAAGAATGAATGGTGGACAACCAAAGAGCAATGTTTGGCAGACAAAGATTCACAACAGTTCCTACAAGCAATAAAAGCAGTCTATGGTCGCACCTCTCTGGTCCATAGATAAGAAAAAACTGTACAAAGATCCATGCTCTGTTATGAATAGTTGAAAAGAGCATTTTTAAGACGAACTGAATCAAGAATCATTCATTGATACGGACCTCCGAAAGTGGTGAATAAAATGTTTCATTATCAGGGGAAGAAATACTTACAAGGTGGAGAAAATAAAGCTAAGAAGGTGTAAAATGATATATAAAGTTAAGTAAGCTGAGATGATTTTCAATTGTTATCATGAAGTAGGTATAATAAGCTTTCATAGTTCTAATAGCAATAACTATACTAATAATGGTAATAGGTGTGCCCAAGAGAATTCTAGAAAATTAACTTTGCTACACTAACAATAATTCAACAGATTCACCATCGGCTGTTGTAAGCCTAGGTGTCACTAGAGAAATGGGGAGCGAGGTAGCTTTCAGACGCTTTCCTCACTGGGAAAGAAGGTGCTGTTCACAAGCTGTATGGGGGCTATCTGGCAGGGAACAGATGGAAAAATGTGGTGACATTCCACGAAGCACTTGTGTACCTTAGTGAGTGTAACAAACCCCACTTGATTTATTACCTCAATAGAGAGGGAAAAAAAATCAAACATTGTATAAAGAATGCCAGCAAAGTTGTCCAAGGGTTTCACGATTACTGGTGGATACTGCTACAATGGCAACTTAACCATTCACCATGTCGCTAATAATGTGAAGGTTTTAACACCCATTTACAACACAGATTTTCTAGTACTGTACGGGAGAGCAAAAAAATCATGTATGGGTACATCAAGATAAAGCATCCAGCCACACCTCTTGTTCGGCTCGTCTGTTCTTAGAAAGAATGGAAATGAAAACTGGAATCCGTGCAATTCCTTCTACTGACATTCTGGTGAAGGCAACCGAAGGACTCCTGTGCATTTGGACTCCTAAAAAGGGTCTTAGGAAATAGACGTCCATGCACTATCAATGGCCTCTGGAAAGCCTGTCAGGAGTGGGATACGCTAGACGTGCTAGCTCTGCAAAAAAAAAGTCTGCTGCAATGGAAATTACATTGTCAGCTTATAGCTAGAAATGCTAGATTTCCAACTGAGCATGATCACTGGTGGAGACATGGCTTTTCATAAGCTAATTACTCTTCATTGTCCCCAGAGATCCTGAACGATCTTCTGTATATATAAAATTTGAAGCCACTTTTGGGAAATTGTAAGAAAACAGCAGAACAGATTTAAATGAATAACCTCTCGTTTTAAAGTGTACCTGAAGGTCCTGTGAAAACTAGTTTTCAAAAGACAGCCAATTTTCCTGCATAGTTTTCTTCATGTAGTTTCAAGGTCTTCCGCTACACACAGTGTCGTCGTTGGCGTAGTTCCGAATTCCTCTGCTATGTGCTGTGTGCTAGCTGTTATAATCACTACTAGTGTTACAGTGGCAAATCACCAGTTTCAAGCAGTAACGTGATGGAATAAATCCACAAAATCCCCTGCCTGTTGTAACAAGCTAATAAAAGGGTTCTGCAGGAACTCTCAACTTGGTAGAGTGAGTTGGCGACCAAGAGGCCCCTAGCCAATTGTAACATTACTTTCATTTACTTCTGCCAAACTCCTAACTTTCACCGTTCATACCCGACCTCCCTTGAACAACTCTCTGTTCTCTTCTGAAGTTTTGAGATGTGGCTTGAAGCTTTGTTGTTATGAGCATGGAGATACATTCAATAACATTTAATATACAAGTCAATATACTGGCATGTCTATTAGGACACACAGCTGTAGACACAGTTAATCCTACAGAAACTCATCTGAGAGAAACAGACAGTTTCAACGGCAACAACTAGATTGCAAAGATCGACTGTAATTTTGTTGTATCTTTCGTAGTATTTGCTGCACAAACCACCAGTAAGTGAATAATTTTGAGGGTTTGACTAACAGAAAAGTTAAGAAAAATAGAAGTGAAGATACCTGTCAAACAAGTTACAATATCTAGAAACCAGACTATATTTTGAAGCATTCAAAGGAAAAAATAGAATAAGGCAAGAGCCAAACATAAAAATAAGAGAGGCAAAAGTTTTATGTACACTGAAATAAGATGGTTAAAAACCCAACTTCAGAAAGAGAAAGGGATTCTTATGAAATTAAAACATTAATTTACTTTCAAATGGAAAATATGACCCACAGTATATAAAAAGCTAAATTCACTGTTCTTACAGCAGTATCTATCACGACCTCCAAAGTTACAACTGCTCCATCAACTTTTCTACAAATCTTCACCCAATCAAACAATAATAATAATAATAATAATAATAATAATAATAATAATAATAATAATAATAATAATAATAATAATAATCATAATAAGAGCAAAGCGCAAAGAGGAATCCTCAATGGAGCTGTGATGCTTGGAACCGCGTTTGCTGTTAGAACCAAGATCCTTAAATCAGTTGCAAATTTCGAACCTGTGAATGACGGATTGTTTATACTCACAATTAAATGCGCGAACAAAACCTACGCCCTAGTTAACGCACATGCTCCTACAAACGATAAGAACAAGTCTGATCCAGATGAAGTTGATAATTTCTGGGACCTACTGGATGAAAAATTAAACAAAATCCCCAAACACCATGTCAAGCTTCTTTTGGGTGACTTCAATGCCCAACTAGGTCATGAACAGAAGTACAAGAAAGTTATAGGAAATTACCCTACTCACAAAAGAACCAATCCCAACGGCAAAAGACTGGTGTCCATTTGCGAAAATCACAACCTGCAGGTCATGTAGACCCACTTTCGCCATCTACCCAGAAAGCAAATGACTTGGCGTTCTCCCGTCCAAGCTCTCGGAGAGTTCCAAATTGATCATGTTGCAATCTCCAGGAGAAACAGCCCTGAGATTATGAATGTCAAGGTAAAGAAAGGCATCAATGTGGCCTCAGATCATTATATGTCTCTTATCAAATTCAAACCAATTCCCGCAAACACAAGGAAGACAACCAAACAGATCAAACGCTTCGACAATGATAAACTTCGGCAAAGAGTCGAGGAGTTCCAGGAGAAGGCTAGACCAAATGACTGTGACTTTAACAACGCCAAAAGTCTCCTTGTTGAGGCCGCCAAAGACGTTGCAGAAATCAAGAGAAGCAAAAAGCATGCCTGGTGGAATAGTACCTGCGAATCAGTCCTCCAAGAAAGATTCAATGCGTGGAAACAGTACTACTCTACGAAATCAGAAAATGATTGGGAAACCTACAAAACCCAACGTGCCCAAGCAGCTAGGGTGTTCAGAACTGAGAAACGTAAATACGAAAAATCTCTCATTGAAAAGATAGAACAAAACTTTAGGAAGAATGAAAGCAGAGAGTACTACAGAGGCTTCAAACGCAAACTCACTGGCTATAAACCACCGTCTCTATGCTTTGAGTGAAAGGACGGCACACTGGCGACGTCAAATTAAGAAAATTGCAGCATTCTGGTAGATTACTTCAAGAATTTACTTAATTGCTCTAAACCGCAAAGCGCCAATTGAGACCAAGGAACCCTTACTCAGGTACCCAGATTCCAGACCCGCGACAGAGATGAAATCAAGCGCCACATTGCCCGTTTCAAAAATAAAAAAGTGCCGGGGTAAGACTCAGTAGTAGCAGAACTATGGAAATATGCCCCAGAGGAATCACTTGATATCTTGCAAAAGCAAGTACAAGAAATTTGGAACAAGGAGACCCTACCCGAAGATTGGAAAATAGCTTTGATCCATCCATTACACAAAAAAGGCAGCATGAAGAACATCAACAACTACAGAGGAATATCTTTGCTACCCGTGACTTACAAAATTCTATCACTTGCCATCCTGGAGCGTTTGGAAGCACAAGTCGAACATCAAATAGGTGAATACCAAGGAGGGTTCAGAAAAGGTCGCTCAACAGCCGAGCAGATCCAAAATCTCAAAACGATCATCAGATATTGTACACTAAGGTCCAAGCAGTATGTGTCTGTCTTTGTGGACTTTAAGAAAGCATACGACTCCACTGACCGGGAAGTCCTGCTAAACATCTTAAATGAATTTGGAGTTGATTTGAAACTGCTGGCATTAATTAGAGCCACCCTGACCGATACAAAATCCAAGGTGAAGTTCCACGGATGTCTCTCGCATTCCTTTGACATCAAAATAGGAGTCCGACAAGGTGATGGGCTATCCCCGATACTCTTCAACTGTGTTCTTGAAAAGATTATCAGAACCTGGCGGGTGAGATTACAGGAAACCAACTACAGTCCATTGAGAATAGGAACCAAATCCAAGGGGATAGCAACAGACTGCTTAGCATTTGCCGATGATATTGCTGTTCTCTCAAACGACATAGAAACCGCTAGAGCTCAAGTTGAAATTTTAAAGGAAATTGCCGAACAAACTGGTTTGCAGATATCGTTTGAGAAAACAGAAGTAATGACTAACATCAAAGAGGCTCCACCAAAACTCCATACAAAATACGGGGACATCACCCGAGTAGAAAAAATTCAAATACCTGGGTGAGATCATCATGAAAAATGGACTGGACAAAGAAGCACTTCAGGAGTGAGTATGCAAACTGGAAATAGCCTACCAAACATCCCGCACAATCTACAACAAAAAATGCCTTTCCCAAAACACCTAGATACGTCACTATGAAACAGTTCTGAAGCCAGTAGTTCCATCTGCATCCGAAACCCTGTCTCTAAATGCCAACAAAGGACTCCTTGAAGAACTGGAGAAAAGAGAACGCAAAATTGTGAGAGGAATCTTGGGATCAAAGTACAGAAATGGAATCCATCAAAAGAGATCCAACAAGGAAGTCTACAGCAAAATAGAGAACATTACCGACACAATCAGAAAAAGACGGGCACGATTTTACGGTCATCTGAAAAGAATGGACGGAAGAAAGTTAACTAAAGAAATCTTTCACTTTTTTGATTCAAACCCCAAAACCACAATTCCCTGGTTTAGAAATACCAAAGAAGACCTGCAAATGCTACATATCTCAGCTGAAGACGCCCTTAACAGAGATCTCTTCCGCAAGAAAATATTGACGAACGGGCTAAACCGAGCAACCGAAGAGAAGACACGGTGCCCCTTGGGCAGAGGAACGTAAGCAGGCCCACTCACAAAGAATGAGGGAAATTTGGGCTCTAAAGAAGGCAAAGTTCAGTGTCAAATGCAACGAGACTTAACGTGGTCCTTGATGGCCCCAGCGAATTATATATTATAATAATAAATAATAATAATAATAATAATAATAATAATAATAATAATAGCTTTACATCCCACTAACTAATTTTACGGTGTGCCATTGCATTTTACGTCATGTAAAAAAATGTCGCCTAATGGTTGAATGAAGTTACACGAAATGAATTTAGGCAGAGCAAAGGCGAACAAGAGTATGATTTAGAAGTTAATATGGGCCTAACTTTGAGAAGAAGAGCGTGATCGATGTGGCAGTGGAGAAGAAGACAAAGAAAAGCGAGCTAGATTGTTTAAAAAAAATAAAAAGGGATTACAAAACTACATCACCAAGAAAAGCAAATGGACGACAAGTTTTAAATCATATGTAATGATAGATTACAAGTAATATTTAAAGGGAAGAAAACGAAAAGCAGTTCAGAAAGAAATATACCCATTTATAGAAGAAGTATTTCTTACAAGAGAACAAGAGAAGAGATTGACAACCAGACCAAGTTGCTATATGATAGCCGAGATAGGAGTAGTCTACAAAATATCGAGATTGCCAAGTGGAATCCAAGATATATTCAAGAAGAAAGAAGAGAAAGTAGAAATTACCACGGAAAAACAAGCAGATTGTTAAAACCTGATCATCTCAGAAATAAAATATAGATTTTAAGAATACGTTTGGTAGCAAAGTGTCGGATCCGGTAGACGATCTTGTTTCCGATAACCTCACTTTGGACTCCTCGTATCTGAGGTTTAGAGTAAGAGATCTGGAACTTGAACTCTCATTCAAAGATGAAATAATCAAAATGTTATCCACGGATCCAGAAAATGCTCTGCTGGAATTGAAGAACCTTAAACAAAATAATGTTGAAATGCCGGGACAGTGTGAAAATAATTTTAAAGAGGTTAAGTTGAAGAATGTTAGGCCTACCCGGAAACATGTTGCATTTAAAGATTCTGTAAATAATAATTTAGTAACACAAAACAGTTTTCAAGTGTTAGAATCAAACGATCATGAGGCAAACATAGAACATGTCTCAGCTGCAGTGACAAAAAAAAAAAAAAAAAAAAAAAAAAAAAAAAAAAAAAAAAAAAAAAAAAAAAAAAAAAAAAAAACCAGTCGACGACCGGTACATAAACAAGCCCACACAGTAATAGTAGGGGACTCGATGATAAGAAACGTTGGACTCGAAGTTGAAGAGGGTATTGCGTACTGCTATCCAGGCATACGAGTGGGTCAACTTGCAGAACATGTGAACAGTGGCAGTATTAAAGAAAATCCTGACGCCCTGATAGTTCATATTGGCACAAATGACCTTCATAATTTGTCAACACCTAGTGACATAATGGTCGAAACTGATAGGTTTATTACTGCGATAAAAAGGAGGTTTCCAGCAGCAAAGCTTTGTCTCAGTGGCGTTATATATCGGTGTGGTGATGATTATTGCTACATAGATGCTGTAAACTCCACTCTTGACTGGTTATGCCGTAATGGAGATGTCCTTTTTGTCGATGCTAATAGTTGGCTTAGAGGTAGTGATTTTGGAAAAGATGGGTTACACCTTAACAAAAAAGGAACCTCTAAGTTTGGTAAACTTCTCAATGGAATATCTAGTAGAACGCTCTCGGGAAACTAATTAAGAAAATGAGGGGTGATGCTAATCCTAATGGCAAAAACTTAAGTGATTTAGAAAGTAAAACTTGTATCAGGAATATAATACAAAATGTAGAGAGGGAATCATTTCACAAAGGTCAGATACAGAATACCAAGAAAGCACCAAAGACATTAATAAAAAGGTTAGCTGAACACTTTAGAGGATACTATCAAAATGTAAATGGACTTCGAAGCAAACTAACTGAACTTAGAATTTCTTCATGTTTAGCTGACTATGACTTCATGATATTAACTGAAACAAACTTAAATGATGAAATTAGTGATGAGGAACTTGGACTCAAAACATATTCCATTTTCAGATGTGATAGGTCTTCTTTAACGAGTATGAAGGCATCCCATGAGGGGGTAATAATCTGTATTAGCAAGAAGTTTAAACCTACTCTGATACCGTGCATTAACACAGTTGAACAGTTGTTTGAGTCACTGACTTTTAACACCACAAAATTAATCATTGGTGCTGTATACATTCTACTCAAGCCTCCTCTCCAAAAATATTTCGAACATTGCAGTGCTGTTGAAAAAATTATGTCAAATCTCGACAACCATATTTATTGCTCATTGTTGGTGACTACAATTT
The DNA here is from genome assembly GCF_040414725.1 of Anabrus simplex. Classification (NCBI taxonomy): domain Eukaryota; kingdom Metazoa; phylum Arthropoda; class Insecta; order Orthoptera; family Tettigoniidae; genus Anabrus; species Anabrus simplex. Next base: position 99,512,585 of record NC_090267.1, on the reverse strand, counting down.
ACCACATCTTAATCGGATAGTAAATGAAGAAACATCTTCTGGCCTTGTGTCAGTAGGAAACCACACTGTGCAGTCCAGTTTAGTTACCGGTATAGACACTTTTTCTTATCTCTGTTAAATCAGTTTAATGCTATCCCAAATTTTTTGAATCACTTTCTTAATTTGGTTTTCAGTAACTCCAGTTCCATCGAAGTAAAATCTAGTAATGAAAGCATTGTCCCCCTCGATAGACACCACCCAGCATTAGAGATTTCTTTACCTATAAATGAGCTATACAATTCCTTGCCTGCTGATAGTTTTTGTTTTGACTTTTTAAATGGTTACCATAATGGACTAAATTATTACCTGTCACAATTCAGCTGGAAGGTGATGTATCAAAATGTATCAGTTGATAAAGCAGTAGAAACCTTCTATTCAGTACTACATTATGGCATGAAACTTTACATCCCTATACGGAATTTTAAGACTCCCAAATTCCCAAAGTGGTTTAAGCACAAACTGAAGTCACTGATTATTGAAAAGAAGAAAGAACACAAGCAATACAAAATATCAGGTCTCAACAGTGATTATCAGTAGGGACGGGAATTTGCCTATTTTATTCCTGTGTTCAGATATATAAATCTGTTTTGGGGTCCTTTAAGCTAGATTTCATTGGTTTTATTGTGCCTATAAATGCCTATTTCAGGGGTTTGTGCCTATTTTGAGTATATTAGCCTATGTGATGCCTTTTTAATCTATTTGAAAGAAGCCGATTTTCTTCCAGTAACTGATGTGCTTGACAGAATTATCTTCTCATTTCTCAATATCTGTTTACCCCATGAAGAAAAATGGGAATTCTCGGAAGTCACCAGAAATAGTTCTTGGGAAATTTCTGTCAGGATGTGAACTGTGAACTGTTGTACGCGTACGCTTTATCTTCAGAACGTGTTGTGATTTACTGTGAAGAAGAAGTGCGTCTGTGGGAATGCCCAAAGAAAAAAATCACCGGGTGAGTTGGCTGTGCGCTTAGGGCCGTGCATCTGTGAGCTTGCATCCGGGAGATTGTGGGTTCGAGCCCCACTGTCGGCAGCCCTGACTCCGTGGTTTCCTATTTTCACACCAGGCAAATTCAGAGGTTGTACCTTAATTAATGCCATGATCGCTTCCTTCCCACTCTTAGGCCTTTCCCATCCCATTGTCACCATAAGACCTATCTGTGTCTGCGTGACGAAAACAAAATTGTAATTGGAAAGAAAATTCGTCGAAGTCCTACTGGCTGAAGCAGTGGATCACAGGTGATCCCAATTTCGCTACGGATGAAAGGGTAGTCTTCTGCCAAGCTTGCTGTAAGGAGGTAAGTTCGTTTGTTCCTTTTATCCTTGTGTGGCATTTCATTGTAGCATTTATAGGCCTATTCAATTGCGTACTGTGGAAGGTTGTTTTGTTGCAATGTTGTATTAGTCGTGCACTTTCGATAATTCATATTGCTAAAATTTAAATAATAATTTAATTACTGAACTAGGGGTTAGAATGTCGGTGGTCTCTTGTCACAGAGTGGATGAAAATTAAAAATCAGTGTTTTGAACTCTGATTCATTTCCTGTGAAAATAGAGATTTACAACTGAAATATTTTTCTTTATTTTTCTTTCTTTCTTTCTTAATCTGTTTACCCTCCAGGGTAGGGTTTTTCCCTCGGACTCAGCGATGGATCCCACTTCTACTGTCTCAAGGGCAGTGTCCTAGAGCGTGAGACTTTGGGTGGGGGATACAACTGGGGAGGACTAGTACCTCGCCAGACAACCTCACTTTCTATGCTGAACAGGGACCTTGTGAAGGCATGGGAAGATTGGAATGGACAGGCAAAGAAGAGGGAAGGAAGTGGCCGCGTCCTTAAGTTATCATAGGTAACATTCCGGCATTTCTCTGAAGGAGAAGTAGGAAACCACGGAAAACCACTTTGAGGATGGCTGGGGTGGGAATCAAACCCATCTGTACTCAGTTGACCTCCCAAGACTGAGTGGATCCCGTTCCAGTCTACATGCCACTTTTCAAATTTCGTGGCAGAGCCGGAATCAAACCTGGGCCTCCGTGGGTGGCGGCTAATCACGCTAACTACTACACCAGAGAAGCGGACTACAACTGAAATTTAATTTTAATAAATCCTGAGTAACTTTCACCAGCGCTATGTGTAGGCTCTAGTGAACTCTGTTACGTTTCCGCTAAGCCTTCGCGAAACATAGGATGAAGATCAAATGTGGTGCCGCTAGGAAGATGTTGCAGAGACTATGTAATAGATAAGAAAATGTTCCACCGATCAGACAGGACAGACAGGATGGCATGGCTTGGACAATGTTACAGCATGTTTTACAAGGCTGCAAAGACTACCTTTACAAGATCAGGCCAGTGAAAAGACCGTTGGTCTGGATTGGTGAGGTCCGGTTAGTAGCCGTTGTGCTGGGTGGGGGGAAGCAAAGAGAGTCTGGGGTGCGTAAGCTCTAGCATCCCATCTAGAGTCTTGCTAACTTGTGACAAAAAGTAAAGTTATGGGCGCTTGCCACGACAGTTTCAAACCACGCGGTTTTCTAATTTTCAACGAGGGTGGCAGTCTTGTGGGCACACGTGATGCAGGATCTATTGCAGGCAACAGAAAATAGTCTTCATGACAGTTGACCTGGCTGAACAAAGCCAGCGAATAGCAACATGTAAAATGTTCACAAACCTGAGATTTATAGTGGCTCCGTTTTAATTCTTCTATGGGTAAGTAAGAATACTGCTAGGGGCAGCTAAGTGAGTCCCTGGCAATCATATAGGAAGGATCTTTCCTCTACGCTACTCAGGTATCATTTCACGACATTTTTATTATTTTTTCACCCGGTGAACTTGACAGGAAACTGCCAAATTATAACTAAACATTTTTGAGGATATATTTCCATGTAAATTACCAATTCCCTTGTTCCTACTTTAACGTTTTGTACTTCTAGAAACATCACCTCTAACAGTTTTTTTTTTTTTTAATGAAACAAATGCATGATTATACTAAGCATTATTGCCAGTTAGCCCACCTGTAGAAATTTAAGATATAGATCAACATAGAAACACTGCGATGCATTTGACACGAGTACACAAAACTGTGTCATCACAGCTTTTCTACCCATCCACTGTATACAGCGACCAACAACAATTTTCTATAGACCTGTGCACTGCAACGGTGGGAGCTAATATCCCCCTGCATAAACTGGAGCACCTTCAAACTTCAACAAGCTGCCGGGAGCAATCACAGAGTTGGAGAAGAATGATGGTGTCATTTAGGGTTGTGGAAGAAGTCAGGAGAAGTTTTGACCAAACCTCTGGGAAGGTAGCCGCTGTCAGCAAAAAGTTCCGTAAGAGTCCTGCACCAGAATCTATGATGGAAAGCGGCGGTAAAGTAGTCAGGGTGCTACGAGGTGAGGTAGATGAAGCAGTTGAACTAAAACCAGATGAAGTGGCTTCATTGATGTTTTGTCCAATCACTTTCTGTGATGTTGAGAGACCTTTCTCTCAGTACAAAACAGTCTGCCCGACAGGAGAACAAGATTGTTACTGGAAAACATTGAAAAGTTGCTTGTTGTAAATTCCTTTTATAGTAATTGAGTGTGTTATTAAATTATAAGTATTTTTTCATGCCTATTTTACACAATAGTGCCTATTTACATGCCTATTTTGGATAATTTAAGAGCCTATATGCCTGCCTATTTTAACTGTTTTTAGTGCCTATAATTCTGGTCTCTAATTATCAGCATTTCTCGAAATTAGAAATTAATGCAAGTTTGAATCTAAATCTTGCTATACAATGTATATCTCCCAACTGTGAACAAAGTATTACTTCCAATCCACAGAAATTCTGGCAATATCTAAGTTCTAGAAGGTCAGGTAATAATATTCCTTCAACAATACATCTTAATGAAGTTACAGCAGATATTGGAGAAAATATTGTCACTCTTTTTGCTAACCACTTTTCATCTGTTTATTCTTATCAGAATAGTGGTAGTATGTCATATGATTATTCTTTCTCTGTCAATCTATCAGTTATAAACATTAGTAAGGCAGAAATTTACAACAAACTAATATCTCTGGAATTAAAGAAAACTGTAGGACCTGATGGTGTTTCAACTTACCTGCTCAAGTACTGCTCTTTAACTTTATGTGAAGCACTCTTTTTATCTGTTCAACTTATCATTAAACCAAGGTGTTTTTCCAGTGGAATGGAAGAAAGGATTTGTTAGTCCAGTTTTCAAAAATGGTGATAAAACTGACATAAAACAATATAGACCCGTTGTAATTTCTTCTCATATTTCCAAAATTTTTGACTCAATAATTCTTGACAAGATCAGACCTCTCTTAAGAAACATCATCATTGATGAGCAACATGGATTCTTTTCAGGACGGTCAACCTGTAGCAAACGTGGACTGCATTTATACAGACTTCTCAAAAGCTTTTGACACTGATGACCACAATATCTTGCTGCAAAAACTAACAGGCTACGGAATTAATGGGCCTCTCCTCTCATGGTTTGAATCATATCTTAAACGCCTACAGATTGTTAAAGTAAGGAAACATTTTTCTACGTCTATTATTGTTACCAGTGGAGTTCCTCAAGGGTCTCACCTTGTGCCCTTACGTTTTACTCCCTACATAAATGATATTAAAAATATACTTAAGAATTCTGAATTGCTTTTGTTTGCTGATGCAATTTTTTTATGCAAATTAATTGTCCACTTGATTGTTTAAAACTTCAAGAAGATTTACATCATCTGGAAAAGTTCTGTATTCAAAATGGGTTGAAACTTAATCATGAGAAATGTAAAATAATATTTTTTAAAAACAAGAAGAAAAGATCATTTCAGTACAAATTTAGTAATAACAACATTCTAACTCCTGTTTCACAAGTTAATGACCTTGGTGTTTTGTTCAGTTATAACCTATCGTTTAATGAACATATTGAAAATATTTTTAAGAAAGCATTTCAAAGATTGGGTTGCATTACTAGATATTCTAGAGAATTTTCGAACTTAGCTACCTATCAATTGCTGTATATGTCTTTGGTACGCCCCATACTAGAACACTGTACACCTATTTGGAACCCTTCTCATCAGACCTCTATCCATAGATTAGATTCAGTACAACATAGTTTATATTCATTTAGAGCAGGATTCTCATATGATAGTATTGATTATACAGCCCTACAACTATCCTTAAATCTGCATAGTCTGTCACAACGCCATGAATTATTAGATACACTCTTCATTTTTAAATTGCTTCATTCCTTGGTGAGTTGTCCACAACTCCCTGCAAAAGTTAACGTACATGTACCAGACAGACGCACAAGGTTCAAGAATACAGTGTCTACAAACTGGCACAGAACTAACTACGCATTCAATGGGCCAATTGAACGAATGTCAAGATCTCTAAAGAAAGTGGATATTGATATATTTAACTGCTCATTGTCAAGATTTAGAAATCACTTACATAATCTCCAGAATTAACTATTACTTTCCTGTGCTTACTTGTAATATAGCCTGTGTATATATCTGTACATATTTTTCTACTTATACTCCATTGAACTTTCTTTTTAGTGTGTTTTGTTTTGTTTATTCTTCTCTATTGTTGTGTAAAATGGTATTACCGTTAATAAAGTATTATTTATACCAAGATTCCCATTATACAACTCGGCGCAGTTTTATATGGAACAGCAGTGTCAGAAAAGCAATATACCGGTATATTATCTATTTTAGAAGGATATTGATATGAATTTCCATATTTTATCTGTATATTTCCTTTTTAACACGAGTTCAAGCAAGACGATCGGCATGAATTCCAGTTAAATGTAAAGTGGGCGGCCCTAGAGATGTGTTTGACACCGCGGGATCGGTCCCACCTGAGGAGGAATGAGAAGGCAGCGGGTCGCTGGTTTTCCGAGCGGCCGAGAGAGTAACAGGCCAAGGATGGATGGCAGCTGAATCTCCCCAAACTGGAGAATGATTGAGCTAAGTTTCCATAAATTACAATTCTTACTTGAAATAATATTTTTAAAAATGTCTCTAACTTAAAACGGAGAGTATGTAGTTGTAGTATGAATATATTCAATGTAAAGTAAATTTTAAATTAAGCACTCGCATATTAACCTAAATCAGAGTCGATACATAAGAATAGAGCAATTTCAATGCCTATAGAATACATAAAATGCTGTAGACAGGCACATGTCGCCTTGATAATACTGAATAGGTAAAGTTTACTACATCAGAGAACAGCAATTTTTGAGAACTCTTAGATATCATCTCTATATATAAAGCAAGATGTCCTGACTGACTGATAATCAATGCACAGCAAAACCTACTGGAGATAATTGCATGAAAATTTGAGAACATACTCCTACCGTAGTGTACGTGCGCGCTAAGAAAGGGTTTTTAAAAATTCCTATTTTAAAGTGGTGAAATGTGATTTTACATTTTTGTTGAAGATCTCGGTTTTTTGTGAAAATTATTGTTCTTATATTCATTCACATATTTATTTTCTTAGAGCATAAATACTGTATTAAAAGAAATTTTTAAAATTCCAATTTTAAAGAGGTGAAAAGAGGGTGAAATGTAGTTTTACATTTGTGTTCAATGTCTCCGTTTTTGTGAAAAATATTTTACATATATATACATTCAATGCCCCAAATCGTATTAACCCATTCCAGTCTGGGCCTTAATATCCCTAACAAACGTTCTGGACTGGGCATTTTTAAGGATCTTTAAAATATTATATCTCTGTACCTGTAGGAGATATTGACATGATTCCTTTTTCTTTGTGCTTGTTTGAGCTTCTAATTTTTAAAAGCGCTCTTTGTATCATGTCAACTATCACTTAAGATTTTAAAATTGTTTATATATTATACCATGTTTTGCGAATGGAAGAAAAGTCTGACGGATAACTAAGCAACTACAGTTTTCTGAAATACAGTAATATTTACCCTATTTCGCTAATATAAAATGTGTATTGCAATTACAAAACAACAACGATAATAAGTACGATATAAAAATAATAAATTTTCAATAATAATAATAATAATAATAATAATAATAATAATAATAATAATAATAGTAATAATTACAATAACAAAAATGGGAGCTCTTACGAAATTTTATTTTAATTGATAAATTTTGTTAAAAGTTACTCAAATGTAAAAATATTGTTCCATTTACCACAAAAGACTTCTGAGAAAGAGAAAATACAGTCTTCTAAACAGACAACTTTACAAATATGTGGACAATCTTACGTATTCACGCAAATATGAAATACGCGGGAACATGAGCTAGGCCGTAAAACGAACTCCAATCAGAATGAAATGCAAGAAGTTGTTTCGAATTCATATGTCAATAATATGTTCATTTGCGCATAAACTTATAATATATCATAAAATATCGAAAATATCACTTTCGTCAAGCACATGTTTGCCGCGAGAAGCCATGTCTTAGAGCTCACTGATTGACAACATCTACTGGTGCATGCTGTTCAAATATATCGTACATTCTCTGACTTAGACATATAATACTGCCATCTGCTTAAATACTCTCGTAACTAATACATTAGGAAACATGATGTAACCACCAGAATATGTGCATAGCTCGTTCTCGATTTTTAGCGAATTGTCAAACCTTACTACGGGCTATGCCCGCAGCGTGTCCTGAATGTAATTTCGGCCGCTGCAAGCTATGCTCGCAGTTAGACCGGAAAGAGTTAATAGTACAGCAAAAATCTTGCATTTCTTGAAAAGTCAACGGAAATATATCTATTTTCAAGATTTTCCAGGTGAAATACTTCCCTTGCGAGCATGAATTTTTGGCTTTTGCCAATCAAAAATGGCCGCGGCACTTTTCAACATATAAGTGTATGCGCCAATTCAATCCACTTCCATGTATTTCAAGACGGTAATCAACGAAGTCCTTAACGAAAATAAATATAATTAACAGTATAGAGGCCTACATATACAAATATTTGTGAGTGAATTAATGAGGAGCTATTTTACACAGCGATGATAGCGCAACAGTTAAGACAACGGACTGCAGACTGCAAGAATGTATGTTCAAATCTGCCTCTTAGCAGGTTTTTTTAACACAGGAATTTTGTTTTATCAAGGAGAATGATTACCGTTTTATATTTTGTTACTGATTTATGCAGCCGCTTACAGTATAAAGGAATTATTTCAATCGTACAACTGGTAAAACAGGCTAGGCGAAAGCAGTACAAGTTCTTCCTTCATTATGATCGGCGCGTGCATGTGTCATTAGCAAAACTGTCCAAAGTTTAAAGATATTTCACTCATATTAACGAAGGAGAGACTGGAGGCAACTTGGATATTGTCGACCAGTAATGAATTGAGTGTGATAGAACTCTTGAGCAAGAAGGCTCTGAACCTTGGCACTCCTTGGTAATAACTATTCCTCCTAAGAAGAGTACCGACTTTTCATATCAGAAGATTCAACGCACTGGTGTTCGATATTTCAAGGAGACAGCTAAATAATAGACTGCAGCGCGAAAACATATTTTTTCACCCGCACAGCATAATGTCAGTAACTGATCTAAACATCAATGGTGAAGTGTTGCCACATAACATTGTTTCTGTTGTAGGTACGGTGCGTGTCTAGTTAGATCTCTTTCTTACATTTTATATTCTACTCAGTTACGGCATAAAGAAGTTCGTGAAGCTATTGTTTCGTATGTTGTGAACAATTGGGTAGAGTTCTCCATGTTGTACGAAAATCATCTTGGTAATAACTATTCCTCCTCAAAAGAGTACCAGCTTTTCATGTCAGAAGATTCAACTTATGGTGGAACATGTGAGTTGACGGCAGCAGGCAAAATATTTCCATTCCGCTTTGAAGTTTATGGTAATCAAAAGTTATACTGGGCATTTAGTTCGATAGCAAATAATTGTATTTTAACTCTGTGATTTGATTTCATAACGAAAAGTTAATTTTTAACATTGAGACGATTTAAATAACCTCATTTATATCCTTAATATCTCATTATTATTTCATTCCATTCATAAATCAGGCAAATAAATTATTACAAAAGAAGTAATGTAAAATATTAACATATTTACATTTCGAGATCACAGGGAATTTTAAATTCCATTTAACAGGTAACTCGAATTACACATGAAATTTTTCAATTCCGGCCGAAGCCGGGACGGGAAAACACATCATTTACGTTCACGTCTTTCATTTCTTACAAAAGTTGATGAACGCGTAAGGTTGGTTTGGTGGCCTTCAAAAGAAAATGGGAAATAAAAAATATAATGGGACATAACTATGACGCGAGCGAAGCCGCGGGCAAAGCCCTAGTAATGTATAAGGCAACCTGATGTTTAGCGTGAAAAGCATATGTAGGGTTAAGTATGGATATGCAGGCAGATATGTGTTTTTGTTGTCATTGAAAAACATGGATCAACGTGTTGGTAAAGTTCGGAGTTAGATGTCCTCGGAATGGAATAATATATGACCCAGTGTAATGTAAATAGCTATAGTTATGTATGCCTCATCGAGGAAGATGTATTTATGAGAAGAGGTTGAGACATTTAAGAAGAAATATATACAAAGAGGGTTAAAATTGAAATATGTTAGCTGCGAGTTGTACTAAATGAAGTGTATAATCGTCGAAGAGAATGAGCATTAGCAATGCACAGAAGAAATAGTTTGGGATACGAGATGTAAGTAGCTTAAGATTGGGTCATGTACAGACTACATTGAAGTACTTAGGAATTTCATCGAGGGAACACAGAAGTATACGAGGACATATCTGACCGAGAATAGTGAATGCTAAGCCTGGTCCAACTTATATTGTGGGCATATCCATGCAATAAAGATTAACATGTTAGGTGACACCTATATCGAACATCTCATGTGTGTCTAATATTATAATATATTGAGAAAAGGGTTGAAATAATTTACTGTTATTGTGCGATAGTCATAGTCAAGCTGTTCATTGAATTTAAAGAGCTGTATACAGGCAATGGAGTGTTATTCTACATTGATGTTCGAGCACATGATTTTAAAATAAAAGCTGTAATAAAATAAGAATTGGTAGACTAAGAAGTCAGTTAGAAATTTTCATTTTAGAGATTATAATATGACTGAAATATCCCAGTAAATTAAGATCAGGTTAGCAGATGCAAGATTTTGCTGTTTAGGGAAGAAGTGGAACTTAGCACGACATTTCGAAGGTAGTCACGAGGAATAGTCATGAGGATAGAAAAATAAGTTATGGTCTAGTATACAAAATCAAATTAGGAAATTGATAGTCATGCTGAAAACAGTTTTGTTTTGAGTGATCTACATATTAGTGGATACGTGTTGGAAAGGAAGTGAAGCTAATCATTACGAAATAGAAATTGTATGTTTGTTGGCTAATCTTAAAGAAAGTGGATGGCCATACTTAGAAGATAAAAGACTACTATTGTAAATAATATTTCCCATGAAATTCATTTGAATTTATGTCACAGTAATTTTCTCTTTCCAAGATATTCTACTTATTTAATAAACAATTTTAGTTAAAAATTGACCATGTGACAAGGTTATTTATTGATAGATATTGTAAGTTAAGGATATAGATTTAAGTGAATTGCAGTTTTTTAAATTTTATCTTTCGCATCGTATGGTACATGGGTGGACACGTCCACCTGAGATATTGATAGGTCATAGTTGTGGAACACCATACCCTTTCTCTGACTCCACGTTAAGCTTAGATTCGTCAAGATATACCCTGAGATCATCATGAGTAGTCTGAGTTTTCTTTCACTCTCCTACTAGATGTGGTAGTAGGGTGCAAAGGTTTTTGGAGATAAGGTGCCAGAACTTAGTCCCGCAGGTGTTCTTTTATGTGCCGGTAAATCTACTAACACAAGGCTGACGTATTTGAGCACCTTCAAATACTACCGAACTGAGCCAGTATCGAACCTGCCATGTTGGGGTCAGAAAGCAGGCGCCTCAACCGTCCGAACCACTCCCCCTGGCTCAAAAAACTACTACAGAACATTCAAATAACACTACTACTGCTCTCTCATTCCTAAGCACATCCACTGCCAATGTTCAGCCATGTAAATGTCTTCTGTTGTAATAAAGTCCTCAAGATCATACAACAGTTTACTCCTTCCCATTGATTTCCACCCCATTCTCCCTGAGTTATGTCCTCAGGAGAGTTAACACTCTTATACTTCATTTTTTTAATTTAAAAAATATTTCTTTGACCTATTTGAAATACTACCAGTTTTCTGCTTTTGAGTTATTGTAAAAGGATGGAAGAAAAATGAATAAATATACTCGCCTCCAAGTATGGCGGAGTCTGTTCGTCGATATATTCTCTCCAAATCTTCTTCACTTAAAAGTGGAGGTGGCCTAGTTTCAATAAGGTCTGGTGGATGAGTTATAGGCTCCACACCGCAGAAGTCCTCTGTTAGAGGTGCTACAATCAAATTAACGTATGGTAAGTATATGTAATTACTAATATGATTTCATCACTGAATAATATGAAGACACAAGTTGTCAATACAGCACGCTACACAATACATGAATTAGATACTTACAACCAATAGATTTCACATTTGCAGGGCCATTCTCCTGGAACAGCAGTTTTAAAGGATATATATCATCAAATTCCACTCTAGATATACAGCCTATAAATCCTTCAGACATTGATTCGTTCTTCCCAATGTACAGGTATTGGATGTTGTTGAACTGAGCATCAGCGGATGCCTTGATGTCAAATTTGTACTCCTTTGTTTCATGATCATCAACTTTAATAACCATGATGGAACCAGACTCCTTGCGAGAGATTCGGATATCATGATACTGACCCAATCCAAAATGTTTGTTGGGATATATAAGCTCTTGACGTTCAAAACCAAAATCGAACACAACTCTCAGATGGCCTGGAATAAACAAATAAATAGATAAATATATATTGCTCAAAACAATTAGAGGTAAAAGTTCTTGAATGTCTGTCAAATTTCACAATAAAATTATTTGCTCCAGAAACAGCCTCTAAAAATAGTCATGAGGTACAAAAGAAGTAAAGAGAAAGTATTTTGCTTATACTGGAGAATCTGTTGAGAAAAATTAGAGGTAAAAGTGAATACTTTTTGCAGTAAAGATTGACAGAGATACAGTATACTGAATCCAGGTGAGTCTAACAGGGAAAAAACATGTGCCATATTTCATCACATAATGGTCACTTTTTAATGCCTTTTTTAAAAGTGAAAATACATGACGTGACCATTACATGAAGAATAAATTAAAATGGTAACAACTGGTCATGTTGACTTTCAATGATCAACTTCTATGCACAGGGGAGAGTGCGAGCAAGCACCAACCACATCTATAGAAGTTTTAGAACAAAGGTTCTAGTCGTTACTTTTATTTCCCATTGATGAAATCAAAACCCAGGGAACCTTCCTATATTGATCAATGAAGTCCTCATTGATTGATTTCTGTATTTAATTTCAATAGTTCGAAATAATTACATAAGTTTACCTCCTTTTTGATGTATTAAAAAAATACAATTTTTAGATCTTGTTTACAAGCTATGAACGTGTGATCAAGGCTTCCTCTGCATATTACTGGTGATATAAAATGCTTAATAATTCTGAGGGAATAGAGAATGCTTTGGATGATATAGCAGATGACAGTTCAGATGATGAAAATATGATGCTGATTAATGCACTGACTTTGGAGATGAGAAAATTTTTAGGCTAATGGTTCATGGTGTGGTTACGTCCTTTTTTTAATTATTATCTTTTTATTATTAACAAATACACTGCAAATAGAAAATATCCTGGTGGCAATGGTCACTTACAGTAATGTAATATTAAAGTAAAGTTAACATAATTACCCAACAACAAACAAACAAACAAACAAACAAACAAACAAACAAACAAACAAACAGACAGACAGACAAACAAACAAACAAACAAGAAGAGTACAACAAGCACATTTATACTTATAATTTACAAAGTTTATTCCACCTACTCAATACTGTACAATAATTGCAATGTCTATAAATACATTACAATATGTTGTCAAGGGACTAGTTTCGACCCTATATGGGCCATCAACAGCCTAGGATACACTTATGGATTTGCTGAAGTCCTAAAACAGAATTACATTGTGGAAATAAAATTTAAAAAAATGAACTGTGTATGTGATGCGATAATGTACATATAAAATGGTGGATTAATGAACTATTATAGATAAAACAATGTTATACTGATGAGTGACAAGTTGATGTAAATCCTAATAATTTTATCGCATCACATACACAGTTCATTCTTTTAAATTTTATTTCCACAATGTAATTCTGTTTTAGGACTTCGGCAAATCCATAAGTGTATCTTAGTTAGGCTGATGATGACCCATATAGGGTCGAAACCAGTCCCCTGACAACATACTGTAATGTATTTATAGATATTGCAATTATTGTACAGTATAGAGTAGGTGGAATAAACTTCGTAAATTATATGTAATCTTAATTCAATACAGAACCAATAATAAAATTTATAAGAATTACTAGTAGTTTAACATTCTAAATCCAGCATCCTAGTTTGTGAATCACGGGCAATAGCTGAGTGGCATAGAAAGTGGGCCTAAGAGTCGAGATACCACCTGCTATGGAATAGGAGTGGGCATCTCGGACATATTCTGAGTCATGGCCCTCCTAGTGCTGAGGCACTCAGGCAATATAATCCCCCAGTGGTTTCTAACCCATTAGAGGAACTGGGCCTATGTGTAAGAAGGATAACATTCAACTTCACAGAAAATTTACCCAGCACATTCACAACATTTCAAGCAAACCTCGGACCGATAGGAGTAACGAAGTCCCACTTCCATTTAACAGGCAAGGGACTCCTTGGCAACAACTTTGCGAAATTCTCTTAATAAGATCCACTTTTCCAATACCTTTCAACAAATCTATTAACTAGTACACGTTTTGGTCCGATTGGACTTTCTTCAGCTATATAACATGAAAAAATTAAAACATTAGATATGTGAATAATGAAAACACAGTTCAGTTCTTGAAACATGTCATAAAAATAACTTTTTAAACAATCTTGAAAATGGTTAAAAAAACCAGTGTCCTAAAAACTTCTATGTTTGATCCCAATAAAATAGGTTGTAAATGAGGCGAGTTACAGTTGGAGATACATATTTTGCAAAATTATCAACATACTTCAGTACAAAAATGGAGATTTTTTTTTATTTTTTTTTTACAAAGCTTCAATTCAAATTTGAAAAAAAAAAAAAAAAACACATTGTTGCTGACAGATTAAAATGCCAAACTGGAATGGATAATGGGTGTTCAACTTCTTGTTTCATAGTATATGATCTGAGAAAAAAGACAAAATAAATTTAAAGTTGTTAAAGAAGAAAATAAGAAGCTGGTGGGATAAAAGTGCTTTATTCACTTCTCTGGTTGAATGTGAATATGCTGAGCTATGCATGACTTAAGCTGGACTGAATAACAAGGTTGAATGTTATGGCAAGTTACTGCTGACTGAGATAGGGGATGGTAGTAGAGGAAATGGAAAAGTGGAGGGGAAGGTGCAGTTTGTTAATTAGCGTGCTGGCCTTTGGTTACAGGGGTCCCGGGTTGGATTCCCGGCTGGGTCGAAGATTTTAACCTTAAATGGTTAATTCCCTTGGCTTGGGGACTGGGTGTTTGTGCATATTATGTTGTTTTTTAATGCATATGAATCTGCCCTCTAGCAATGAAATCCTTATCATGAGGCAAATTAAACCAATTATGCTTAGGTCATTCGAACACTGGATCATTTTACAAAAAGCTCTGAAAGTTCCTTTACTTAATACAGTAGTGTTCATAAAAAACAGAATACATTGAAAGACTAGAGATAGGAAGTTGATATTCACAGGACATGTTCATTAGTATGTTCTGTAGAAACTATTAGCATTTCAGTCACCTAGGTTTAGCATGTGTCCTGTTGCCTAAGTAGGCACTGGATCCTTCATTGGTACTGATAACTTGTTCCATGCGTGATGGCATCGATGCGTATAAGACTCAAATGGTGTCCTGGGGTACAGCCATTCATGTTGCATTCACCTGGTCCCACCGTTCATCTTTGGTGGTTGGCACTGGGTCACAGTGCCGCACCCGTTGTTTCACCATATCCCACACATTTTTGACTGGCGACAAGTCCGGTGATTGGGCGGGCCAGGGCAACAGTCCAAAATCCTGTGACAACAAGAAGGCACGTGTTCGTGCAGCAACATGTGGTCGCGCATTGTCCTGCTAAAATATGGCATCTGGGGTGTTGTGTAGAAAGGGTATGACTATGGGTCACAGGATGTCAAACTGGTCACAGTGCCCTGGACATGTGCCAACTGTGATTTGTGGTTGTACCCAATAGCATTCCACACCTTAAGGCCTTGATTTGGTGCTGTATATCTTGTGTGATTGCAGTCAATGTGATGCTTCTCCCCCTGTCTGCGGAGAACCAAAATGTGGCCATCATTTTCAAACAAACACAACCTGAATTTGTCCGAAAACACTATCTGCTGCCATTGCTGTCCCCAGTGACATTGCCTCATACACCATTGCAGTCTAGCATATATATGCACAATAGTTAAAGGTAGGCGGAGAAGTGGATGATGCGTCGGTAACCTAGACTATAATAAACGGCGACAGACTGTTACTCCTGACAGTGTACGTTGTGTTACACTGTTCCACTGTTGCGCCAGAGCCAAGGAGGACACAGATCTGCCCTGCAATGCCATTCGGGTGAGGTGTTGATCTTCTCGGGAGGGGTGCGCAACCAGACTCATCTCGTCATGTTCTACGGCCTTCTGTGAACCATATGGTGCACACCCATTGCACTGCCGACACACTTCATCCCACACGAGCAGCAATTTCCCGGATGGATGCATCACGTTCTTTCATGCCAATAATGCGCCTTCTTTCATACTCACTCATTTGATGGTACGGTTCTCACATACGTATGCGAGGCATCCTGCACTTCTGCTCAAGTCACACTGATCCATTACCTTCAGTTTATAGCGACAACGAGAGCCGCAGGCACATTTTACCAGTCGTGGTGGTGTGCCGAGATATCGATGTGGACCTTGAACCTGAGGGCCAACATGGTTCAAATACTAATCGTTTCTTCAGAATGTACTAATGCACATGTCCTGTGCATATGAACTTCCTATCTCTAGTCTTTCAAGGTGTTCTTGTTTTCATGAACATGAGTATATTTATGGAAATATTCATTTAGATTTAAAAAGCAATCTGAATCAAGATTTAAATCATATTCCCAATAAAATCAACATACTGTATGACGAACTGATGAAATATATTAATAAAGCAATATTCTAATGCACATGTTAAAGTAAATAAACAAAACAGCCCCTGCCCCTGCACCTTTACCGTGTCCTCTGCCACTATCACCTATCCCCGCCAGCAGTAACTCGCCATAACATTCAACCTTGTTATTCAGTCCTGATTCAGTCACGCCCAGCTCAGGTACATTCAAATTCAACAAGAGATGTAAGTGAATGTAGCACTCTTCTTCCAAAAGCTTCATTTCTTCTTCTTCTTCTTCTTCAACAACAATTTCATTTTGTCTTTCTTCTCAGATCATGTTCTATGGAACAAGAAGTTGAAATTAAACTACACCCATCCATTGTCCATTTCATTCTGTATGTTGATAGCTTTGCAAAAATGCATCTCCAATTGTTAACACTTTATGAACTATTTTACTGGGAATGAACATTCTCATTTTTTAGGACAGCATGGTGGTGGGGTGGTTTTTTTTTTTTTTTTTTTTTTTTTTTGCTAGTGATTTAACGTCACATTAACACAGCAAAGGTTTTCAGTGACAACAATTTGCTTTATGTCGCACCGACACAGATAGGTCTTATGACTATGATGGGATAGGAATTAAGGTACAGTCCCAGCATTTGTCTGGTGTGAAAATGGGAAACCACGGAAAACCATCTTCAAAGTTGCCGACAGTTTCAAACCCACTATCTCCCAAATGCTACGTGACTCAAACCGCACAACCACTTGCTCGGTGGTTTTCAGTGATGCAAGACTGGGTAAGGGGCAGGATTAGGAAGGTAGCATTTATAGCCTTAATTAAGGAACAGCCCCAGCATTTGCCTGGTGTGAAAATGGAAAACCATGGGAGACCATCTTCAGGGCTGGCAAGAGTGGAATTCAAACCCACCATCTCCTGAATATAACTGCACAGCTACACGACCCTAACCAGACAGCCAACTTGCTTGGTACAGTACAGTGTTTTTTAAAAACAATTTTCAAGATCCTTTAAAAGTTATTTTTATGACAGTTTTAAGAATTGAACAATATTTTCATCATTTACATATCTAATGTTTTAATTTTTTCATGTTACGTAGCTGAAGAAGGTCCAATCAGACTGAAACATGCACTGGTTAATAGATTTGTTGAAAGGTAATGAAAAGGTGGCTCTTATTAAAAGGCAATACAGAACGCAAATATGAAATTTGTCACAAGTAACAACTTTGTGAGTGAAAAGGAAGGAAGGAAGGAAGGAAGGAAGGAAGGAAGGAAGGAAGGAAGGAAGGAAGGAAGGAAGGAAGGAAGGAAGGGGGATATACCAACGAAGAGATTATAATCAATAGTCAATCTTTTTATAATCAAACTGTCCTTAACACATGTTTAAAAAAAAGGAAAGGAAAGAGTGTGGGGTAGGACTGTTCATCAGGAATACTATTGTATGCAACACAGTTTCTGTTAGGCTCATAAATGAGCAAATGATGCAGGTAGATTTAGTAATTGGAGGAATCAGGATGAGAATTGTTTGCCTATATCCACCATGAGAGGGAGCAGATGAAGTTGACGAGTTTTATGAAGCACTCAGTGACATCATAGTCGGATCAACATCAAGGATAGGAGAGTGCTAAAGGGTGATTTCAAAGCAAGAGCTGGAAATAGAACTGAAGGATATGAAAATGTGATACATAAATGTGGGGAAGATACATTTCTTTTTCCTCACCATGAACAAAGAGAACTTCAGGTGCATAAATTATGCAGAGGCATTAACTATGTGAGAAAATACGGTACTCTTTGAAGCCATTTCATCCCTGCCTTCCCACTTTATTTCACCATTTGAGGTCTTATTTCACCTATTCCTGCTTCTTTATGACAGTCAAATTTATTTATCATCCTTCCACTTCCTCAAGCGCAATTTCTCTAACATCACTGTCTTCCTCCCCATGAGCTCGATTGGTTGTGACAACAACAGAAAGATTTCCTTTTACACTGAGAAGATTTTCAAAATATTCCTTCCACCTGTCCATTGATTACTTGGGATTTACTGTCAGTTCACTATCCATTTCCTTTTTCTCTCCCTTTCTAAGATTCTTTATTACTGCCCAGAAAGGTTTCCCTGCCACTAGACCGAGCTTTTCCTGATTATTAATGCCGATGACCTAGATGTTAACAATGGATTCAACAGTTATTTTGCTCTGTTTCTTTCATCTATGTACACTTCCCTGCCTCCATATGTCCTGGTTTGGAGCCATTTCTGACATGCCTTCCTTTACAAGCTGCACTCCATCATTCCACCAAGATGTTCACTTTCTCCCATCTTTACATACAGTTCTTTTTAGGCATTCCCTTGCAGTTTGTACAGCAGTATCCTTGTATGCCATCCATTCTCTTTCTATATTGTGAACCTGCTAAGATTGGGAAAGAAGCCAACTGTGGACTTACATAAGGCACAGCCCCAACATTCGACCAGTGTGAAAATGAGAAATCACCGAAAACCATCTTCAGGGCTGTTTACAGCGAGGATCAAATTCACCATCTCCTGAATGCAAGCTAACAGCTATGTAGCCCAAACTGTGCAGTCAACTAACTTGATGAGAAAAATGTAATGCAGACCGCTGTGCCAGTGTCGAGTGCAGTTACTGCTTCTAAACTGAACCATGGGTAGAGCAAGGCTGTTCTGGTTGATGTATTATCTTTTACCTGATAAGAACGCAGTCAAAAGGAAAATAAAGTACAGAAAGTAGAAAAGTAAAAGACGGTTGTGCGAAAGTATTACTTACCACTGTTAGATACCATAATAGTGAGATATTCTCCAGATATGTTGGAAAAGAAGCCCAACAAGAAGCCTTTTGGATTAGTCGTGGTGAATCCAACACGAATTTTTTCACTAATAGTTGATCTCCAACTTCCAGCAAAATCATATTTAATTGATGAAGTAGGACGCATATTCACTCCAATTTCTGGGGGGGGAAAAAAAGTGCGTTTAAGACTTAAAAGTACATTATGCAAATATGGTATATGTTAGCATACAAGAAATGGACATAATTCTGAACTCATTCACAAAAACTGATTTAATAGCCCAGGCACAGAATTTCACACTGCACTTTGCAACAGTAAAGTCGAGAAGAAATATACATTACACATATACATTCTGAGGTTGAAAGAATAGAGGCAAAAGTCTATATTAGTCTTGTCTTCCAATGAAAGGAAATGGCATTTTTAAATCTTAATGGATATTTTTCTTGAAAAAGCATTATTTGAGTATGATTTAAGACATTCTATCTATCAAAAGTGCAACAAGCTTTAGTGCTTATAATTCATTAGTTCTTCATCATCATCATCATCATCCACTACCCTCTCCCAGTTGTTAGCCATTATGGAGAGTACTCTTTAAGCTTCATCAACATAAAATAGTTCAATGCTTTCTATGTCCATCCAGTCCTGTACATTCTTACAGTATAATGTTTCCCTCCTGCCTACTCCACTATGCCCTTCAATTTTGCCTTTCAGAATTAGTTGTAAATAGAGATGACTTCTCTAGACTTTTGTAAGGACTTAACCTGTTGATTCAGCACCCTGAACCTAGATATACTATGCCTACTCGTGCGCAGATATCAAGCAACATCCTCCCAGAACTGGATCATGATGCAGAAACAAGAGTAAAAGAAGAGTTCCAAAATGCAGATAACATAGCTGTTACAATGGATTTGTGGACATCAACAGTAACCCGACGACTACCTAAATATCATTGCTCATTATGTATACCAGGACTTCAAGCTTCAGCATATACGCATTGAAATTATACCATTTGAAGAAGTAAGACTCATATTACAAATTGCTTGAAGACATTAGAAACTTGGGTTTTAATGGATAAAATAATTAATGGCTATGATTCATGATAATGGTTGTAACACAGTAAGGGCCGTGGCATTGGGAAAATATCATTTGCCGTGTGTAGCTTGTTCTGACAACTTGTTCTGAAAGAGGGACTCTCTTCATTTCAAAGAATATTGTTACGTGTTGGCAGGATAAATAAATGAGTACAGAACCTGGTAGCGTCCTGTTTCTAAGATTTACTAACTAAGCACTACAATTACAGATTTACACACACACAGACGACAGCCGAGCTTACAACTTACACACGTACAGGGTTATACACTTACACGGTTCGCGCTCTCTCTCTCTCTCTTAGTTTCTCTTATGTTCCATCTACAATGAGAGAGAGAGAGAGAGACACACACACATCGATTATTTACACTACACTCACTCAGCCAATCAGCCACACTCGTTAGGGCTGTCACGGTCCACAGCTTACACGTCAGTCTCGCAGGTCGGGATAGTATCCGCTGTTCATTCAATCTGTCGAATCCCGTTCGCAGTCTGCACACGTCGGCACCCAGTGTTCCCTTCGCGCTACTCCAGAACACCCCAGGTTCTTCTCCAGCAGCCGGCCTCAAGGGACACACACACACGCACGCACGCACGCACGCACGCACGCACGCACACACACACACACACACACAAGACATTAGGGAAACAGGAACGAGTCCTCGGCACCAACAGGCAGATACTCCATCAGGCTGACATCTCAGCCCAGGCTATCACTGACTGCGCTCTTCGCTAACTCACACCAGCAAACTCAATCTTGCTCTCGCTCACTCACTCACTAACTCTCACTGACTGCAGGCAGGTCGTTCCTCCCTTATATACCTGCGCTGGCCCTTCTAGAACAGTCCGGATGCTAGATGTATCCAGGAACCTCGCGAGATAGAAGACTCCAGATTAATAGTCGAGTAATTTCCGTCGAACCATACGGCGCAACCACGGATAGAAGAGAGAAGGGCTGGCCCAGCACTTAAATGTTGCTCGCGATTGGCGTGGTCGAGCGTAAGTGCGATGGATGACAAGCTCGGCCCGTAGCAAGTTGGCATGGCGGACGCTTTAACCATTACAATATAGAAAATCTCATTGTGTTATGTAGAAAATTAGTAGAAACTTTCAAACATTCCTCTAAATCACAAAGGTTCTTAGAGCCACAAATAAACAACTTTCTCTACCACCACAGCCAGATTCAAGATGAACCTACACAATGGAATTCAACTCTTCATATGCTAGAAATACTTCAGCTTTCCACAACCTCGAAAGGCCTTCCATTATTTCATTATTCCCTCTCCCTTCTCTATGACATCTCATCATCACTACTGTCTTACTCTTCTCCATGCTTATTTTTATTCCATATTCCTCTATCTCCTGATTCCATACAGTAACTAGTTCTTGCATTTTCTTTTCGTTTTCTCCCCATATTACTATCTCATCTGCCAAGAATAAGGCCTTTGTCTCTTTAAATCTCATTGTTTGTTTTACATTCTTCTTGTGAATTTCAATCACGATTGTGATGAAGATTAAAGAGGGTAATACACCTTGTCAAAGTCCTATTTCTACATCAAACCATTTTGTTTGTGCTATTTTCGTCTTCATACTACATACATACTTTTCATACTGTATTTAGAAATCTGTATTTTGCTATTTTATTTCAAGAATGAAAGAATTGTAGTATAGAGGCAGAAAACCTGCAAAATCCACTATGAGATAATATTTTTGGAAGAACTGACCCGCAGCACATATATTATGAAGAACACAAATTCCTTCGACTGGGACGTTCACCTATTCCTTTGTTTGTCACTGTTCATTGTCAATACGGAACAAAATGAACTTTTACATATGATCCTTGACTATTGCCGCACAATATTGAACGTTAAATGACAGGACCTTACCAAAGTTCCAAGCTAAAATATTTCACATAGCAATTTTTGCAAGTGGAATGGCAATATACTGGTATTGAGCATTGACAAAAACTGGTATTCACCCATCTCTATTACTAAAATTGCCTATTTTTTACCATGTAACTCATACCTTAGATATGCAATTTTTCTGCATTTGATGGTGGTTTGTAGTTTTCCTTTGCAGTTTTGCTTTCTGTAATACCTGTTCATTAATGGTATGTTCAACCCACAATACTCTCAGCATTCTAGAAGCCATAGTTCTAGACCTTCCTGTCATTTGATAGCGATTTGTTTTAATGTTCAAGCTTTGATCCATTAGAGCACAGTAGATCAAACGTAACATTTTAACCATGCACTGCTGAAGTTTTACTGCTAGGAGAGATGAATCCTTTTGAATGTACATATCTCATCATACATCAAAATAATGAAACATGCAACCTCAAACTTTTTAAAGATATTAATTTTTAAATGTAAAAAATTTGCAAAATTGCCCTGAACAGTTCTAGATTAGCAAAAAGTGGAAGTGAGACAAGAAATTATATCATATTCACAAAGTCCACTGCTCGATATAACAAACTAATACCTAATAGCACTCAGTTTGCATTGTGGATGCCTACCTAAGTACCTTTCTTATCTAACAATTTTTCTACTTGCAGAGATACATGCTTCGTCCTTCTGTATTTTCAGGTTTCTTCTTCTCTTCTCTTTCTGTTTTCCCTCTTCCGATGCTGACCTGTCGTGTTTATCCTTTTGTGTTTTCCCATTCATATTCCTATCCTTTTACATATGACTTGAAATATAAACAAACTATATGACGTTGAGCAAGTGAAGAGCAAGGCAAGCCAACATAATATTGCAAAATAAGTTTTACACAACTAAAAATAAACTTACCATCAGCACAGATGGGTCCTTTAAATGCAGTCCACCGGCAGTCGCACCAGTAACTATCATATCCTTCATGACAAGTACCATTGTTTAGGCATGGGTTACTCTGACATTTGCCAACACAGCCATTACTAATTCCTGACAACAGAAGATATACAGAAGATTACAATGAGAACAATGAATGTTGAATATATTTATTATCTCTATCAAGATTCTTGTATTCTATACTAGCTGTACCCATGCGCTCTGCTGCATACACATACAGTATATATCACGATGAGTCTTAAGAAGAGAGCGGAACGATAACTGCGTATTACCAGTGGAGTATAATGTGTTATGTAATCCATACTAATAAATAGAGCAAGTCCACGATGTTCTTGAAATTAACGTGAAAAAATAAATTTTTTATCGATCAATTATATCTTCTTACATAATTAATATCCAAAAAAATTTGTACAACACTTTCTGGAAGTTTGATGTTAAAAGGTAATTTGGACTTAAAAACTATACAGCCCACAAAAACCATATATAGGTGATTGCATAGGAAAAAAATATTTCCCATACGGTGAAATGCTTTCACCATGTATTTATGCGGTTTTGCTTCTGGACCTCAATTTTGAAGACCACTCCCCCCACTAACTTGGCCCCTTTGAGGGGTTTTCAATGTTCAATTTTTCTAGGAATTTTGTTCTATGGTACCAAGTCATTGTAAACTTTCACAGAAGACTACAACATTGTACATTCACAAATTTTGTGTGTCTGGGCACAGTTTTGAGTGCAAATGTTATTTTAATTATCAACTGTACATAAAAAATTCAAGATAACATATAATTATGGACTATACATGCAGCATTCAGAATTTTTAACCCATTGTATACAGTAAAACCTTGTTAAGATGTTTCTGCAGGGGACAAGGAAAAAGAAGGTGTTAAGTGAGAAAACATACTACTGAAGACATGAATAAAAACTATCCAACAGGGACATGGAAACACTAGATAAGTTTTTCCCCCGATATGATGGCATTTTACATTGTGTATCTGCGGGTACAGGGAAAACTATATCCACCATTTCTAAAGATGAGAGGAGAAAATTAAAAGGTGTGAAAAATGCGAGAGAACAAATAAGAAAACCTTTTCCGCTGAGGATTATAAAATAATGGTGCACTGAAAGCTGTAAAAAAACACCAGACAACAAATATGAAAACATTTGCACGGGGGCCCACGAAAATATAAAGTATTATTGCAGATCACACTGTTTCTACAACAAATGGTAATAGAAGCCTTTTATTTCGGACCAGTGGGTTATTAAACATTATTTTCTGGTCAC
Source organism: Anabrus simplex (assembly GCF_040414725.1). Classification (NCBI taxonomy): domain Eukaryota; kingdom Metazoa; phylum Arthropoda; class Insecta; order Orthoptera; family Tettigoniidae; genus Anabrus; species Anabrus simplex. Next base: position 99,488,273 of record NC_090267.1, on the reverse strand, counting down.
ACTCTCGCTCAATGAATTGGAGGTTACACTTAACCTCAACCATGTGCAACTGCGACTTTGTCCGCCATTTTGAATCAACAAAACTTTGATTCAACAAACTCAAATGATAAGAGTCGAACTCGAAGGTGAGAGTTTCAATATTCGCGCTACCTCTGCACGCTTAAAGATGCGGGTGCCAGTCCAATTTCTGATATATTTTAATTTTGTCTCCATCACTAAAGAATTTCACGGCTTTTTCCAAATCCATAACCAGGATGTCATAAGACAAATATGCACCACACTAGTCAACATCACACGATTTGTTCCTAATCCAGATGTAGGCAATCATCATCATCATCATCATCATCATCATCTAGGTATTCTGCCTTATGGCAGGTCTTGTCATGGGATGAACCTCTTCCACTGTTGTCTGTCCTGCGCCAAGTTCTTCATGTCCGAATATTTATTTCCTTGGATATTGTCCAACATTTGATATTTTTTCCTTCCTCTTCCTCGTTTGCCTTTCACCATTCCTTCTATTCCTTCTTTCAGTAAACAGTCCCTCCTCAAACAATATCCGATCCAATTCATTTTTTCATTTTTCTCCTTCTAATGATTTGTAACATACTTCGTTCTTCTCCAACTCTTTGTAATACCTCCTCAGTCCTTACCCGGTCTTCCCATTTCACTCGTTCTATTCTCCTCCATACCCACATCTCTAGCGCCTCCAATCTTCTCTCATATTTCTTTCTCAATGTCCAAGTCTCTGCGCCACACAGAGCTATGCTCCAAATGTAACACTTAGCAAGTCTTTTCCTCAAATCTTTGTTTAGTTGTCCACAAAGTAATTTCTTAAAGCCTTCTTTTGCTATGGCAATTCTTTTCTTCATTTCTGTCATGCAATACATATCATCTCTGATCATACTTACCAAATACTTGAAGTTACTGACTTGCTCTATTTCTTCTCCCCCTATACTAATATGACAACTTCTACCTTTTCCTCCAATTATCATACTTTTGGACTTCTTATTAATTCTCATTCCATATTCTTCTAGTTTCATGTTGAGTTTATCTAACATTTGTATCATTTCACGTTCGTTTTCTCCCATCACAACCATATCATCTACAAATCTTATACATTCTACTCTCCTACCTTCAACACAAACTCCACTTTTTCCATTAAAACTTTCATTGATTATTTCTTGGAGATAGATGTTGAACAGTGTCGGTGATAAAGAGCAGCCCTGTCTTACACCTCTTCCTAATTCAATTTCTTCACTCAACTCATCTCCTATTCTCACTCTTGCTCTCTGGTTTAAATACAAATTCATTATTAGCCTTCTATCCTTCCAATCAACTCCAGGTTTCTTCAGGATTGTCATCAATTTGTCCCATCTGACACAGTCAAAAGCCTTCTCAAGGTCAATAAATATAGCATAAACCTTCCTGTTTTTATCTATGTACCTCTCTCCTATCACCCTCAGAAGTCCAATGCCGTCTCTTGTTCCAACTCCTCTCCTGAAATCAAACTCAGCTATAAAGTTATTCAGCTTTCCATATATCCTTCTGTTGAGCGTCTGCAGTAAGACTTTGGCTGTGTGTGAAATTAGACTCATTGTCCTATGTTCTTCATATTTTTTGCTGTTCTTTTTCTTTTCCATAGGGATTTTCACTAAAGTCCTTTGGCCATTTTCCTGTCATGTATATTTGATTACATAATCCAATCAACTCCTTTCTTCCTTCGTTATTTAACGCTTTTAACAGTTCAACAGGAATCTCATCTATTCCCATTGCTTTTCTTCTTCTTCTTCTTTTTGCGTTCCGGCCTTCTAAGGACCACGTTACAATTTCAATTGTTCCTCCTTAGTTGTTCTTTCCTTTTCTTCCAGTATTCTTTCATTGTTTCCTGTCTTCAGTCCACTTTGTGCCCGTTTTCTTTTCCTTCCTCCCTTGGAATCCTTCCATTTGTAAGACTTTCTTCCTAAAAATCTTTCTTTCCAATAATTCTTCTTCTCGTATGTTGTTCCTTTCCAGGTCTTTCTTGACTTCTTGAATCCAGGTGGTAGTTGATTTCTTTTCCCAAAGGTACTTGAAGATTCGTTTAGTTAGTCTATTGTCATCCATTCTGTAAATGTGTCCAAGAAATAGCAATCTCCTTTTTCTTATTATTCCTGATATGTTTTCTGCGTTCTGGTAAATTTCATTGTTACTTCTTAATTTCCAAAACTCTGCAATTCTTGGAGGACCTAATATTTTCCTTATAATTCTTCTTATATTTCTAATTTATCAAGCTTGTAGTTCAGTGCTAGACATTCGCTGGCATAAAGGCATTCTGGTTTCACTACTGTGTTGTAGTGCTTTATTTTAAGTTTTCTTGATAAGCACTTTTTGTTGTAAGTATTCTTAGTTATACCGTACGCTCTTTCCATCTTTTGTATCCTCTCCTCTATAGCAGATTTTTCTAAACCATTTTCTTGAATTGTCTCACCCAAATATTTGAATTTCTTTACCTTTTCTATTCGACCAATATCCGTTGCTAAAAACTTTGGGGCACTTTTTATATTCGTCAAAAATTTTGTTTTCTCGGCAGAGATTCTCAAGCCTGTCATGTTGGCTGTCTTTTCAAGGAGATTGACTTGCATTGCTGCATCTGTAAGGCTTTCTGAAAGTATGGCAAAGTCATCTGCAAATGCTAGGCAATTTATTGCAACACCTTTGTTCTTCTTCCCCAGCATGAGTGGCAATATTTTAGATTCTTTCAGTTTTTCATTCCAAATTCTTACAATTTTCTCCATGACACAATTGAAAAGGAGGGGAGATAGACCATCGCCCTGCCTGACACCTGTATTTATTTTGAAAGGTCGAGATACTTCACCCATAAATTTTACTTTTGAGATAGTGTCTGTAAGTGTTTCACGAATTAGGTTTGCCAATTTAGTTTTAACTCCAAATTCACGGATTACTTTATCTAGGGTTTCCCTATCAACAGAGTCAAAGGCTTTTTGAAAGTCAATAAATGTTACAACTATGTCTTTGGAGTTTATTAATCTGTGTCGAATTATAGATTTCAGGTTGAAAATCTGTTCGGAGCAAGATTTTCCTTCTCTAAATCCACCTTGATATTCACCCAATTGACTGTCCAGTGTCGATTTTACTCTATTTAGTAGTATTGTTGAGAATATCTTGTAAGCAACTGGCAAGAGAGATATACCTCTGTAGTTGTTGACATCCTGCTTGTTACCCTTCTTGTGTAATGGGTGTATTAGAGCCACTTTCCAATCCTCTGGGATTTTTTCTGTTTCCCAAATTTCTTCAAAGATTATTTGTAGATCTTCTATAATTTTTGGTTCAGCCCATTTTAAAAGTTCAGCTGTTATGGAGTCTTCCCCACTAGCTTTGTTATTTTTAAGATTTTTTATTGCTTCCTTTATTTCTTCCGCTGTTGGAGGTGAATCAACTTCTAGATTTTCCTGAATTTCTGAAAATTCTAATTTATGATTTGGCTCAGGGCAGTTCAGCAGGTGTTCGAAGTGTTTTGCCAGAATCTCACAATTCTCGGCATTGTTAAGGCCAATATTACCATTTGCATCTCTGAAGCAAATGCTCTGGGATTGATAACCTTTCAGGTTATTCTTAAAGGTCTGATAGAAATTTCGGGAGTTATTTCTTACAAAATTATTCTCAATTTCTACTAGCTGCGATTTTTCAAAAGATCTTTTAACCTGCCTTATTATTCTTGTTGTTTCCTTTCTTTGTTGTTTAAATAGCTCATAGTGTTCATTCTTTCCGGAACATTTCCATTTTTTCCACTTTTTCACTCTTTCCATAAGTGCTTCCTCACATATGTTATTCCACCACACTTTCTTTTCAGTTTTAACTGATCCAAATACTTTCTTCGCTGCACTATTAATCTGTTTAGATAATTCTGGCCATTTGCCATGCTGAGTTATTTTAATTTCTTCCTGAAAGTTTTCTATAGTTGCTAGTGTAATGTTGAGCCTATCTATGTTGTATTTCATTAATTTTCTCGGCATTCTTTGATTCCTGCAAGGTAGAAGCTTTAGCTTAATTTTAGAGAGGTAATGATCGGAGTCGAACTCCCCACTTCTTATTACTTTAACATTCATAATTTCCTTAATACTTTCTTGAGAAATAGCTACATGGTCCAACTGAAACTCACCTAACATCGGATTTGGGGACACCCATGTTTTAGCCTTTCTTGGAAGTTTCTTAAAGAAGGTCGACATTAATTTTAGGTGAAAGGATTTACAGAGATTAATTAGTCTCATGCCATTTTTGTTTGTTCTTTTGTGTGCCGGATATGCCCCTACTGTTTTGCTGAAAACTTTTTCTTTGCCTACCTGTGCATTAAAATCACCGAGTAGAATAATAACATTTGATTTTGGAATTTTTAACATTTCATCATCTAGAAGATTCCAGAATTCTTCAGTTTCACTTGGGTTCTTGCTATTATCTTCATTTATTGGTGCATGACAGTTAACAAATGTATACTTTTTGTTCTTGCATTTAAGTGTGAGAAGAGATAACCTTTCTGAACTAGATTTGAATTCCATAACATTATGAACTATTGCTTTATGGACATAAAAGGCAGTACCTAGTAGTGGCATTCCTTTCATAATTTTGATTGCTGGTTTACCTTTAAAGATTCTATAATTTTTGGTTTCTGTTACATTCTCATCCATAAACCGTGTCTCTTGAGCTGCTAAGATCTGGATTTCATGTCTATCTAAGAAAATTTCCAGTTCTTTCTGTTTGCCGGTTTTTAGCAAGGAATTTACATTAAGAGTGCCTGCAAAGAATTTCCTCTTAAATTTAAGCCTGAAAGGATTCCAAGGATGCTCCGACTCACCCTTATTGCAGATGTTGGGACTCCCCAGAACCCTAGGTCCCGATGCATTGCATAACGCAATGGTGGATTTCTCTTCCGAGCTACCACCTGGGGTAGTGCTTTCATTCAGCGGACTTTCCATTCTGCAATTGAAATTGTACATTGTACAAGGTAGGAAATTAATTCCAAGATAAGATCGGATTGTTAGTCCGAAATGATTTTTTATTCGTGCTTTACTCCACTAGGTTCTTCCGCTCTCTCCGCCGTTGGGACATTAAATTCCTCATCCGCCTTCGAGACCGTTGACCAGGTTTCACCTGTAACCCTAGGCAGGGGCCCTTACAGGGTGCTACCATCCGGAGCCAGATGGACCCAGGTTTTTTTTACGAGGTTGTTACTCCTCCCCCTCCTCCTTCCCCATCACTTGCAAGATGGGGCCCCGGGCTTGGGACCGGCAATGGCGGACCATTGCTTTTCTATTTTTCATCTTGTTCAGTGATGCTTCGTTCTCTCTTCTCAGTATGGTTTCCCCTTTATCATCCCCTTTAACCATATCTTCCTCCTCTAATTCAAGTTTTTCTTCATTTGGTCGATTGTCCCGATCATATAGCCATTCTATGTATTCTTCCCATCTTTTCATTATTTCTTGGGGTTCATATATCATTGTGCCATCTGTAGCCTCTATTTCCTTATTGCTGTTGTTCCTTCTTTTTTCTCTGAATACTATATTTGTTGCTTCTTTGTACATCAAGTCATATTTCCCTTCTTTCTCCAGTTGCTCTAACTCATCACACTTTTCTGTCAACCATTTCTTCTTTGCTTTTTCTGTTTCTCTTCTTAATTCATTATTTAACTTCCTGTAGTTACGCTTTCCTTCTTCTGTACTTACTGTTTTCCATTTCCAGTGTTCCTCCATTTAACTTATCATTTCTGATGTTATCCATTCCTTTGTCCTTTTCTTCTCCTTGACTCCAAGCGTTTTCTTAGCTGCTTCTTTTATCCCATTTTTAAAAGTTTCTCATCTCCTTTCTATATTTTCTGTTTCATTTCCTAACGTCTTATTGTTACAATACTCATTCTCTACACTTGTCTTTGTCTTTCAGTTTCTCAATATGAATTTCTTCTCTTTTCTTTCCTTTCCATACTATTTTCAATTTAATCAGTACCTCTGCTATAACTAATATATGGTCAGAATACATGTCTGCTCCTGGGTAACATTTAGCATTCTTTAGGCAGTTTCTGTACCGTTGTTGCATCACTACCCTTCACTGTACCACTCAACACAAAATAAATTCCTAGTTTCTGAATGGGATGCGAAATACAAGCACAAACAGGCAAGCAAAACTGAGCATTCCTGACGCTAACAGCTTGCTTCCCGAAGTTGCAACTTATTCTGTGAAGTTCAGGAATTCAAGGTCTTTTCCCGTTATCATGTAACTGTGGCGAGGGCTCTTTCTTACCTGAGTTGGAAATCACGTTCCTTTAACAAGGGATAACAAAAACCATTTCCAGGGCTAGGAAAATGATTGTACTAAGCGGTAATAGTGAAAATTCGTGACGCGATAAGTGAGGTATTTTTATATAGGTTTAAGACGATGAGAGTCAGGACTTCGAATTTATGATATGCTAAGTGGGAAAACGTGTTAATGCAGAACGCATTAATGAGGTTTCACTGTATATGTTTCCTGACACTGTGTTCAATATTTGAAAGATTTTTACAGTCTCATTTGATTTTTTTAATGGACATTTTATGTTATGTTTAAGATTGCTATGACTCATTATTGGGTAGATTTTATCTTGTTAAACTGATGAAGATTATTGTCTATACTTAACAGTTAGACAGTACTGACATGCTACTGTCATTCTGCCTAATACAAACATGCTACTGTCATTCTGCCTATTGCAAGAGCTGGGTCAGTGATAATAGGCCCCCTTAGGGTCATATTGGAAACTTGAATCTTTCTTAACTCTCCAAAGTGTCAAATTTTCAATATTCTCCTTTGAAGTCGGTAACAGTTTCTGGCACTCAAGGTCCTTCTCAACTCTCTTTCATTGTCCAGCCTTTAATGCCTGCAACCTTTACTCTTTCGTCTTCAGTTTCATCCTCCATTCTCTTCTTACTCTGCACCCTTAAATTCTTCATCCTTTGCTCTCATTTCTTGTTAATTTCATTCTATATTCTCTCTTTTACTCTGCACCCTTAAATTCTATATTATCTTCTCTCTTTCCTCATTTAGTTTAAGTCTCTCTTTGTATTTTGCTTTCTTATATTTTCTGACTCTCCTTGTCTCTGAAGTCCTTCTGTATCCTTATCTTCTTGCGTTTCACTTTCAGTTCTCATTTTGATTTTCTTCCCCAAGTCTCTTTTCTCTTATTTCTTCAGGTTTTTTTTTTTTTTTGCTTTACGTCGCACCAACACAGATATGTCTTATGGTGACGATGGGATAGGAAAGGCCTAGGAAGTGGAAGGAAGCAACCGTGGCCTTAATTAAGGTACAGCCCCGGCATTTGCCTGGTGTGAAAATGGGAAACTACGGAAAACCATCTTCAGGGCTGCCGACAGTGGGGCTCGAACACACTATCTCCCGATTACTGGATACTGGCCACACTTAAGTGACTGCAGCTATTGAGCTCGGTTTTCTTCAGTTTTGAAAACTCTCAAACCTTCTTTCAGTTTTTTAGGAACCTTCAAAGAGGCTTCTTGAATAGGCCTACCATTTTTGCTGATTTTCTTCAGATCTGGTCTCAACTTTCTTGGGCTTGCCTCTTTGCTTAGAGGAGCAGCAGCAGGTTGAGGGAAGTTGGAGGCTTGCTCACCAGGCTCTTTATGCACGTCAAAATGCCTACTATATGAGTTTCCAGAGAACTTCAACCTTGTTACCATAGCCCCTTCCCCAAAAGACATGACTCATGCTCCATTAGAACATACCTCAGCAGAGTCAATATGTATACATGTAGGACTTAGCATAGTTCATATCATCTGGGATAAATAAATACATACTGTAATTCCTCCCACCTGTTCAAGACATAATGTAAATATACAACCCATCCCCTCACCTCCACGTGCCGTCTGGCATCACCATACATACAGAACGACAGGGCCTGGAATAAACATGACCCGACGCTCTGCATAGGAGCAGTGCTTAAATTACTGGTTACGCTTCTAGAAGTTAAACCCAAATTCCAACCCCTTAAGGGTTGTTATTCATAGTTATGTCTACTTATGTCTTCTAAGAACTTTAAGTTAAACCCACCAACTTCCATTGGTCCTCGGCAAACTTCCATTTATCCTCCTTAAAACGTTCAGTACCTCTTTCTCAGCAGAACGTTTGAAAGCCTGGACCAGCCATTTTCATGCCCAGCCCTCTTAACAGGCAGCACTTAATAAAAATTACCATTACTCATGAACTATAAATGTTAGAAATATGATACTTCGTGCTTACATCTAATAAATATTGAGGGTGTGATATGTGACATGAAGAAATGAAAGAATATGAAGGAAGCATGTTCAGGACATTATTTTAGAAAATACTGGAGTTTGAAAAACAGAGTCTTCGGTCCAGTACATTTTTATATCAGGCTTTTGGACTGTTCCTGTGATGAACATCAACCCTAAAAACTTTTTCAACTCTGAGACATCAATGTTTCCAGGATTGCAGGATCGAATTCTTTGTGAAAGGCTGGGACACCGCACTTGACTTAGACATATACTAATAAAATTCGTCAATCATGAAAATAACTTGAGTAACTCATAATTTCCTGCTCATTTTCTATGTGAAAGTTTATACCTTATGGTGGAACAGATGGACAATAACTAGAATGATAGTTATGTTTCATGCAGTTCACTTTCCTCTATAGGCTATAGGATTTGTAAATCGGAATTTCCTCATCACTTTCACTATCCAAGTCTATTTCAGGAATAAGCTAGTCACCAGAATCATCACTGTGAACATTATGTAACAGTTTTTCTTCTGTACGAAACTTACATCAATAAGTCTTGGATACGAATTATATTACACTCTGTGAGAACGACACACACACTGCATTGGAATCTAAAGTACATACTTGACACAGTAGGAAGTGACGAGATTTTCACACTAAAACAGACGAGATAAGTGCAAGAGCGATCTCATTCAGGAAACAAGGTCAACCAACTTCCTGTTACAAACAGCAACACTGACTAAAATGTAAGAATGCATAGATGTTGAATGTAAATATCGTTTCTCTGCCCAAAACCTTAAACGTCTTATGCCATCCACGACCTGCAGCACAGGAGGAAGCTTGAACGTCTTGCCATCTATGGTCCTCAATGAGTTAACACATTCACTCCCGTAGACGCCTTAAGGCGTTTAGGAGCAGTTTAGGTGTGGGACCATATCCAAGTTAAGGCGTTTAAGGTCACACGCTGTAAACTTTTTTTTTTCAAATTTAGCGCTAAATTCGTACAAAGTCGTAGCTCGTGTTGAAAACCATAGATGGCATATAAATGAACAGTCCCTCGCCCTGACTACCTGAACAGAGGGTACATTCCAATGCTTTCTTTCTTTTTTCTTTGAGCAAACATGGACCTAAGCCAGTCGTGATATTCTTGTGAGGGTGTGTAGTGAAGTGAGTAATTGTATCACAATAACATGATGGGTTGCAAGTGACTAATCTCAACTTGTATTGAACAGGTGGATTAGAATAAAAACTTTGTTATTGAAATTGAAGACATACTACTGAACGATGATTCTGGTGATGAAATCATCCCTGATTTCAGTGATAGCAAAAGCAATTCTGATGATGATATATCAGACTCTGGACAAAGTGAAATTCAGCACATTCAAATAACCGATACACATTTGTCTTATGGCCCACCTGCAATCAAGTTCACTGGCTGAGTAGGATTAAACGTTGACATCGAAAATAGCAACAAAATTATGTATTTCGTCAATTTATTTGTAAATGTCGATTTACTTTGTACTTGAATATGTATGCCATCAGACAAACCTTTATGGGGGAACAAGTTACGAATTAGTGCAGCACCGCGTCCATTCACAAAATATTCTATTTTTCCGACGTGGAAACTGGTCGACGTAAATGAGATGAAAATGTTATTAGGACTTATGTTTGTAACCGGAATAATTCGAAAACCTGATCTGAAAATGTATTGGACAGAGGACACTGTTTTCGACTCGCCGATTTTTTCGAAAACCATGGCACGAACCCGGTTCGAAAACATATTGTCTTTCTAGCACTTTAGCAACAGCAGTCATTATTAGGGGAATCCTGATATGCTATACAAAATTAGGCCGATTCTCGAAAGGCTCAGCGACCAGTTTTTGTACAGTAACATTTAATGTAAAATAGTGCACTATAGAGATGAGGGGATTTTAAAATGCTGGGCTGGAGATTTAAATTACCCACTGAGGAGCTGGTAGTCAACGTGTTAATATCTTGAAAATTTCCTTCAACACTTTCTCAGAGTTCGATGTTAAAAATTAATTTGGACTTTAAGAGAACTGTTTATGTACATTAAAAAAAAAAAAAAAAAGACTGGGTGAAAACAGGCTTACACTTGCGTAGGTACTTAAACTCCCCAGCCTAATTCCCTTGGGGAAGTTTGGGAGTTTTCTATTTTCCTACGGATTCTGGGGGCATCAGCTTCTTAATAATAATAATAATAATAATAATAATAATAATAATAATAATAATAATAAAAATAAATCTACCGACACGAGGCTGACGTATTTGAGCACCTTCAAATACCACTGGACTGAGCCAGGATCAAACCTGCCAAGTTCGGGTCAGAAGGCCAGCGTGTCAACCGTCTGAGCCACTCAGCCTGGCAATCATCAGCTTCTTTGGTACCAAGTTTTAAGTTTCTAGAATCCATTTTCATACCTTTACGTATAGATCGCTACACATTCAGTAGACTTCCATTTATTAGTATATATATATATATGTAACCAAGAGAATACTAGTACTGAATGCTGAATATATTTTTGTCTCTCTATCAAGATTCTTGTATTTTATATCAAACATGAAAAAAGTAAATACAGCACAAAAGTAAAGATCCTTACCATACAGTCCTCTCCTAGCATAGCTTGCCAAATCCACCTGCTGGCCATTAATCAGCAAAGCCCTGATGCAACCCACATAGCCATCTCTGTAATCCACAGTGGAACCTAGAATAGAAAAATATTGAAAATAACAAAAAACAAAATTATTCCTGAACATGACCTCAATGTAGTAGTAGTAGTAGTAGTAGTAGCAGTAGTAGTAGTCTACAAAATAGATTTAAGTGTCAGTTCTATACGTAGAGTTACAACTTGAACTAGTTCGAAAGAACTATTTCTACTTCAATGGACAGGTAGATCTTTATTTTATTCTATGAATCAAGTAGTAGTAGTAGTAGTCTACAAGATAGATTTAAATGTTAGTTATATACGTAGAGTTACAACTTTAATTAGTTGTAAAGAACTATTTTCGCTTATATTGGACAGGTAGATCTTTATCTTACTCTACGAATCAAGTAGATTCCCGCTGAACATGTTGCAGGCAAGAATAGCAGATGAGCATTACACAACACTTACGGGAACCTGATTTCGAATTTTGTCCTTTTTCAAAGTTGCAACTTTCACCTTTTTTGTTCACAGTTTACATGGAGGATCCACCAAAAGGCATAATGTGGATGGGAGGGATTAAGTTAGGTGGAAATGTAGTAAGCAGTCTGGCCTATGCTGACGACTTGGTTTTGATGACAGACTGTGTTGAAAGGCTAATACAGTAATTTTTTTTATTTTTTGCTATTTGTTTTACGTCGCACCAACACAGATAGGTCTTTGGTGACAATGGGATAGGAAAGGCCTAGGAAGTGGAAGGAAATGGCCGTGGCCTTAATTAAGGTACAGCCCCGGCATTTGCCTGGTGTGAAAATGGGAAACCACAGAAAACCATCATCAGGGTTGCCGACAGTGGGGCTCGAGCTCACTAACTCCCGATTACAGGATACTGGCCGCACTTAAGCGACTGCAGCTATCGAGCTTGGTGCTAATGCAGTAAAACCTCGATGCATCGTTTTTCAAGGTGGAGGGGGAAAATGACGATGGTTGCGGGTTAACATAAAAAATAGGGGGAAAGCAAAATAATAAAATATGGGTACTGTATTTGGACATTTTTCATAATGTAAACTTCATATCAACAATAATGGCATGTAGCATCCAGAGGGGCCTGATGCAGGTCTTTCGAGTTGATGCATATTAGGTGACCTGCACGTCTATGAAAATGCAGGGTAGAAATTCAGTAAGACTTACATTACTTTTATAGCATGATAAGGATGTAATATGTTGGAAATCTTAATTGGAATACCTTGTGGAGGAGCGATGTGTTCACTGCGACAGTTAAGAACCCACCCGCCGTCCCCCAGAAATAATTTTGCTTTTATAACCTAATAGAAGTTATCACGTGCCATAGTCCATCGCCCAACTACGTACCAGCATTTCCATTGGGTGAGACGCTACGGGATATGACGTCACTCCTAGTAATGAAGTAAGTGAATTCCGTTACCAACCCGCGCACAAGAAATACACAACTGCCCAGACCAATGGAGGTGTCACGCAGGCTTCTAACCTGGATGCCCCCAGGCCCAATGGCTTTGTGACTGACCAACGGTCTAACCAATCCAGACCAATGGCTTTGTCACGCGGGATACTAGAGGCCTAGGGCCGCTTCGAGGCTTCTAACCTGGGGGCTTACGCCCCCAGACCCCCTTTGCTTGATCCAGACCAATGGTCTAACCACTCCAGACCAATGGCTTTGTCACTGACCAATGGTCTAACCAATCCAGACCAATGGCTTTGTCACTGACCAATGGTCTAACCAATCCAGACCAATGGCTTTGCCACTGACCAATGGTCTAACCTATCCAGACCAATGGCTTTGTCATGCGGGATATTAGAGGCCTAGGGCCGCTTCGCGGCTTCTAACCTGGGGGCTTACGCCCCCAGACCCCCTTTACTTCATCCAGACCAATGGCTTTGTCACGAGATCCATAAATAAAAGTAGCGCCGCTGCGTTAATGAGATTCGTAAATAAAAGTAGCGCCGCTGCACTAGGACTAGTTCTTCATATGAACAGTTGGCAGCTATGTCCACCGCACGATCAAGTCCTTCGCGAGAAGCGAGCGAGAGAGAAACAAGTGACAGTGCAATCGCGCCTGGATGCGTAGCGCTGGAAAATGTAAGGTGTTCTGAACTTTTGCCAAATGCAGCCCTACCTACGATGCATTGTAATGCTGAAAATAGCTTGCACGTGCACACACACTGAACTGTTGAAATTAATCAAGCAAAGTCAAAATCCCGACCTGATCGGGACCCTCTGGACCAAAGGCCAGCACGCGCTAACCATTTAGCCATGGAGCCGGATATGCTCGTACTATACATAGCAGCATCAAAATATTGCAACCATGATATAAGTGATGAAAATTTTAAAAACGTGATGTTTACTCCGTTTGTTTTACTTTTCTTCACGTCATAATAATTGAAAACCTTGAAGGTCAGTTCCTTTATTGCAAATTAATGATATATGTAGATATTACAGCGATAACAGGGGATGACCCTTGCTCACGTCCACAGGATTTTACCTATTGATTGCCCTGCATGTGTTCCCTGGGTGCAGCTAAGCGAGCAAAAGCAACAACATAACGTGATACAATTCAACGACATAATGTCTCAAACTTTTGGAAATAACAGTTCTTTTCAGAACCACTCAATAATAGATATTGGACCTTCAGTCCGTATTTTCCAACTAAATATTGAAGACTTAAGTCGTGCCAAGTGTGAATATCTTAGAAAACAGGACTTTGACAGAAGAGGACAAATATTGGGCTATACCCTAGTTGACGCTATCCACCATCAGCAGAATTGGATTGCCACCTATGCCAAATCCAGTCTTACAGGAGTTCAAGTTCTTGAGTCAAGTGTCAAGGATCTCATATTTTCTACAGTAAAAGGTTAATAACCTAACAGTTGTTAACTTGTATAAGCCTCCTAGCATCAAATGGTCTCCTAGCATTTTGCCAACCTTCAGCCATCCCTGCATTTACACTGGAGATTTTAACAGCCATCATACTAACAGGCGATATGACACAGTTGATGACGATGGTGAGGCATTAACTCAGTGGGCTGAAACATCCGATCTGCACCTGCTTTTTGATGGAAAAGACAAGGGCACTTTCCATTCTGCTCGCTGGAGAAGAGACTACAACCCCGACCTAACATTTGTGTCCAAGGATTGTTTTGATCAACCTCTCAGTATTACTCGTACAATATTGTCGAGTTTCCCAAACAGCCAGCATTGACCAGTCCTGTTGGAAGCAGGTACGAAGGTACCCCTGGTGACCTCAGTACCTTCACCCAGGTGGAATTTTAATCATGTAAACTGGGATAAATTCTCTACAGATCTTGATCAGAAGCTGTCTGATATAAATCTAGAACCAACTGCCAGTAACTATGATGACTTCGTCAGCTTAGTCATTTCAACTGCCAAATCAAACATTCTGAGAGGTTTCAGAAAATATGTGCCCAGATGGAATCCAGAAAGTGAGACTCTGTATGAAGAATATCAAACAACAGGCAGCCATGAAGTAGGTTTACAGCTTCTATGGTCATTAGACAAGAATAGGAGTGAAAAGTGGGAAGCAACAGTGAAAGACACAGACTTTGCAAAATCGAGCAGAAAAGCTTGGAGATTCTTAAATCAACTTACTGGGAAACATTATTCTAAAAAGCAGTGCACTAACTTGAGCCCAGATGCATTCCAAATAGATTGGTTGAAGTCACCAGAACCAAGAGAGATAAATGCCATGTGAAAACTGTGAAATGTAAGCTCACCGAGTTCAAACCTGGAACAGAGAAGAATGAGGAACTGTCTAGGCCATTCTCTATTCAGGAAGTTGAAGCTGCTATCAAAATGCCGAAAACTGGTAAGGCTGCTGACCCAGATAATATCTACAATGAATTCCTTCAAAATATGGGCCCACATAGCATAAAGTGAATCACTTCTCTTTTTACTTATATCCTTCAGACTAACAACCTGCCAAAGCAGGTCACCCTTCTTAAACCTGGAAAGTCTGAGCAGAGACCTGAAAATTATCGTCCAATAGCACTTCTTAGTTGCATTTATAAACTCTTTGAACAAGTCATCTTTACTAGGATAGCATCACTCATTGAAGCTGTAATCCCTCCAGAACAAGTTGGTTTCAGAAGAAATCGTAGCTATATTGATCACGTTTTGGCTCCTACCACTCACATCGAGGCAGGCTTCCAAAAGAAGTTAAAATCAACAGCTGTCTTTATTGACCTGACAAGTGCATATGATACTGTCTGGTGACATGGACTAATTCTTAAAGTGCGGGAAACTGCTTGGAAACTGCAAACCTAATTTCCAACTCTGTGAGAGAGTGTTTGTAGTATTCCTAGGTGATTCTAAAAGTCGCAAAAGAAAATTAAACAACGGTCTGCCACAGGGATCAGTATTGGCCCCAGTTCTCTTCAACCTCTACATCCATGACTTACCATCAACCACAGCTATTGAGTTCATCTCTGCAGACGACATTGGACTGGTAGCTCAAAGCAGAAATTTTGAGGATGGAGAAGGCATTCTTTCAGCAGGCTTGGACAAAATGGCAAAATTCTTCAAGTCTTGGTGATTGATCCCAAGTGCCTCTAAGACCAAGGTTTCATGTTTCCATCTCAGCAACCGACTCGCAAACTACAAGCCATCTGTTCTATTCCTTGGTGAAAAACTAAAATACAACCCATTCCCGAAATATCTAGGAGTACCCTGGACAGAACTCTGAGCTACAAAGATTATCTCACCAGGATCTCTCACAAAATTGCTACAAGGAATAACATTCTGTACAAGCTTTGTGGCAGTTCTTGGGGAGCCTCGGCTGACTGCTTACAATTAGCGGGTATCAGTCTTGTCTACTCTGCAGCAGAATATGGTGCCCCGGTATGGCTGGGGAGTCCACACGTGCATAAAGTAGATAGTAAGCCGAATGATACCATGCGCTGCATAACTGGTACTGTAAAGCCCACACCTTACCACTGGTTACACGTACTTAGTCATATCCCACCACCCCACCTGAGGAGAAAGCAAGCTCTGCTGAAAGAAGCAAAGAAGATCTGATCATTTCCCTCATATCAGTTCACCAGGAATTTTGTTACCCATCGCCACAACGACTTTGATCTAGGAGACCAGCAAATGTACTGGCCGGCCGACTTTTGAGGGATAATTTTAATGTAAACCAGAGCTGGCGGGATGAGTGGTCAAATTCAATATCTGGAACTAATGCTCATGAGGTAAATCCAACTCGGAAAATGAAGGGATTCGACCTCCCAAGAAAACTATGGTGTCGCCTCAACAGACTGAGAAGTGGGCATGGACGCTGCAATTTCTTATGCCATAAGTGGGGTTGGATAGATTCTCCAATGTGTGAATGCAGTGAAGAGGATTAGACCATGGACCATCCTGCGCTGCCCTCTTCATGCCCAATCCGGAAGCCCCAAAGACCTGTTTCACCTTTCAGAAAGTGCTGTAGAGTGGCTGAAAAACTTGAACTTGGACTTATGAATTTGTTATTACAATCGCATACAATTAAATAAACGGCCATAACCTGCAGTTTGGTGAGGATTCTGTAGATCCTTCATGGATGGTAGGTTAGAGAATGGAGATCCAACACGGCGTGGCTCAGACGTTACAGAGGTTAGAAATTCAACATGGCGCGTCTCGGACGATGTCACAGCGGGCTATGCTAGGCTGCCAACTTAGGAACTAGTTACAAGACCATGCTAGTGAAAAGACTATCGGTCTGGCTTGGTTAAGTCCACTTTGTAACAAGACAATTGGGCAGGGGGGACAATATGGCAGTCATCAGGGCTCTAGCATCCCACACATTCCACAAGGTCTGATGTGATTAATCACCCTGTGACTAACTAAAGTTACCTGGCGCATGCTGTGACAATTTTAAACTGAGCACTGCACTCCAGCTTGCAAGATCTTTGCTCAAGATTTTTTTTGCTAGTTGCTTTACGTCGCACTGACACATATAGGTCTTATGGCGACGATGGGATAGGAAAGGGCTAGGAGTGGGAAGGAAGCGGCAGTGGCCTTAATTAAGGTACAGCCCCAGTATTTGCCTGGTGTGAAAATGGGAAACCATGGAAAACCATCTTCAGGCTGCCGACAGTGAGGTTCGAACCCACTATATCCCGGATGCAAGCTCACAGCTGCGCGCTCCTAACTGCATGGCCAACTCACCCGGTTTTCTCAAGACCAGCAACTCGTACATTCTCGCGTAACAGGTTGCTGCTATTTTATGCCAGAGTATTGAGTTTTCGCATTAAACTAAAAAAATCTTTTGCACATATTTTTCTTACAAACGATCGATCAATCAATGCGGGAAAATTATGGCCGAGGACAGCATTTTTTGACAATCGATGTGATAAAACTATAAATCAAGGAGTGATAGATGCAGGAATATCTAGCATTGGTTTATATGAAAAATTTTTGGGACCGAATAAACTGACTGATGAACACAGGAAAACGACAGTTCTCGGAATGATGCAACGAGGTTCTACTGTATCGTGGAACTTGGATGCAATGAGTATGATGAATTCAGCCTTTCCAAGACTACTGAAGACTACCAATATATTGAGCGATTCTCTTTGCGGAACATTTGTTCCTTCCACTAATAGTGGGCAGGAGCCAGATGTCAGTAGGGAAGAAACTAAGGATGGGACTAATAGTTACCTTCCAGTATCGTGCTTCTGTGTATCTGTTACACTGTTCAATCAAGATATAAAAGTAACATGATACAAGTTGCAGATCAGCACTGGTTCCGGTTGGCCATTTTTGTTCTGTACTTAACATCTCTTCAACACGTACTAAGTGTACGTAACACGAACTAATAGGTTGAAAGTCGGTTTCGATTACAATACGGTCATGAAAATTCAATATTCATTTATAGTGAGAATGTTATCATTTCTCTACTGGCGCTTGGAATATGTTTTCATGATACATATAGTATTTGTAAATTAGGTTAGGTGACGCTGTTTGAATGAGAAAACTGAAACATTTGCCACAAAATACGATCGGTCATCTTTGGTATGGTATCGTTCCTCGCTATGTACACTTGCGAGTTCTCTCCTTGACATTCGAAAGTGATGTCGGAGTCGATTAGTAATGCCCGTTGACTGCTATTCTCTAAAAGGAAATACAAAATGAGAGAGAATTGCAAGCTTTCATAATAAATGTGTAAATAACGTGACTGATAGCACTTGCTAATGCATTAAAAATAAAGGCTGAAGTAAACAATCGCTTAATTTTTAATGTTATATGTTACCGAGTTTGTATGGATCACAGAGGCGAAAGAAGGTAGGGGCACGAATAGGTCGATATCAGACAATCAGAAGATTACCGGTAATTTAAAACTTTAATATTAGAACTATATTTCCGTCTTTGCTATCTTTTTTACTTTTCAGATTTTAAATTTTACACTTTGCTAGGAAAGCAACAATTCAGGTACAGAACTAGCTCGTTAGCTTAGGTACAATGTTGGAAAAATCAGAATAATCAATAAATTGACAATTAACAATCTGAGCTTTAAGTTCCCAATTTACAAACTTAAAAAAAAAAAAAAATTATATTTGTTCGTGGTGTTGACTTCTGCGGATCTTTTGCCACTACTTTCACCTTATGAGAGGAACCTGCATGTAATTGCGGAAGTGTAAAGTGTTGAATGTGAGGAAGGGAACGTTAAGGACAACACAAACACCCAGTCCCCCGGCCAGGGATATTAATCATTTACAATTAAAAACCTCTGACCCGGCTGGGAATTGGACTTGGGGCCGCCGGGTGACAGGCGGATGCGTTGCCCCCTACACCACGGGGCCGAACATTTACAAATGTTACTTGAACACTACTGCTCCATTCAATCAATAATCAAGGGGATGGATCTCCCATCTTTGCTCTACAAATTTATCTACGAGACCACTCTCCGAACCTCATAACATTACAGCCTTCCAAAGGCACCATTCAACCTTTACATTAGCAGAAAGAGTGTCTTTGCTCTATAAAACTTACACTTAGGAACTTACAGTAGAAGTCTGTTATAGCGAGAATTCACAACAGCGGAAAATTTACTTGCTATAGTGGATTGTCGTTATATCCGATTTTTGTATGAAAGTCGGAAAACCCCCCCATACACATTAAAATCGGTATGAAATGGCGATCAGTTTGTTCAAACCGTGCGTTTCCGCGGATGATATCCACACTACGGCTTACTTATTTGTTATTTTTCGAAATCCGATGCTACGTGAAAGTGTATGTTTAATTTCATTCTGAAAAAGTACAGTACCGTACTTCTCCAAATCCATGACGAACCCCACTTTTTCCTACAAAAATTTTTAATGAGGTTCAAAAAGTGCTTTGTAAAATCGTATGAATGCCTTTGTTGTACAGTACGCATTTTTAGACTATTTTTAGATTTCGAACATTGGCTTTCGTTATACCGCATTTTTTGCGGCTGTACAATTATTCTTTATTCCGTGGGTTTAATGACCATTTACTTAAAATTGGCATCATAATACCGAAGAGAACCCATTGAAAATTTGCTGGCAAACCTATTCCAAGTATCTCTACAATACGGCGATCCACCAGGAAAATATTCTTGCTGTCTATAAAACTGCTATGGTACATTCACTCAGCGTCAGACGTATTTTGTATTGTAGATGTTGACACTTGATGTGTGCTATTCAGCAACACGTCGAGCTTGAACACAAAGTGAAGAAAGAAGCTTTCACGCTAACCAAAAAACACAAGATATGTTGAAATCAAGTATTATAATACATATTGACATTCGACAAAATCAAATAACATAAAAACTAAGGGAAACACGTCGCTAAAACAACAACTCATCTACATTTATACACCGTATTTTATGGTCAATTCAGTCTTAGCATAAACTATAAGCTTTGTGTGTATATCGATGAAGTGCCGCACTAAACACCGGACAACTACCTGATTTCAACATAAGTGTTCATATATTTCAAGAAACTCATACTATTATACCACCAATAGACGAACACGGCTGATCATATATCATAACATAGTCGCATATACAACATGCCGCAAGAATTAATCTGTACTTCAAAATGTTTTATTCATCTGGCCATAAGTTTTAATGTGGGACAGTGGACACTTCACAATTCAAGAATATTGTACATTCAACATATATCACCTGTGCACATAATAGTATTGCAAAGTTTTAACTCTCATACCGATTAACGTAGATGATGATAAGACGAAAAACATTTGCAAATTGATAACGTTTTAATCCATACTATGTGACACCTTTATAATTTAAGAAAAACATATTTTTACATACATCATTCATGTACATATAGTAATGTTAAGTTTTAATTATTATATCAGTTATTGTAGACGATTATTTAAACTAGAACAATTGTAATGACTATGTTTTCACCCATATCATGTGACATTCTTATTGTGATATTTTAATTGTATGTTATGACTGTCAGCTGAAGATGACCTTCACAAGGTCGAAACCGGTACTGTAGAACAATAATATACAAATATATGTATTGATTAGGCGGGACCTTCAAAACTTCATATTTGTGAATATAATCAATACGGAGATGAAACTTATAGATTATGGGGTGCATAAATATCGATAAAAAAAAAATCGTGTGCGCTTAATCGCTCGTAATAACGGATGCATCAGTGATAGGGCTCTCGCTGTAACCGAAGGATAATACACAGTTTAATATAGGAATTTTGAAGGGACAGAAAAAAAGTTGTCAGTATAACGGGGTTCTCGTTTGAGACAGTATTAAGTAGTTTGAGACTCCCCCCATAACCTTTTCGAACTGGCGTGTGTGTTGCCATTTGGAAATTCTGTGTCAATCGGCTTTTGCCAATATACTTTTTTGAGGACAGCATGCCCTGCGCGGCTGTTATGAGTTCTGTGTCTGCGCCTACTGCGCGTGCGCGAGTGGTGTGACGCGAGTCTGCTGTTGACTGCTAACGACTACTTCCCGGTGAGTCGGCGTCCTGTACCCGCCATGGATGGACGTGAATGTGTGTTCCGCTATGCGGCGGGTGGTTGTGCTGAAACCCCCGTGAAATCCAACTTAAGAGGGATTATCCCTTATTCCATTAGTTGCTGGCCTCCTACTGTTTCATTGGATTATGATTTGCTACGATAATTCTCCAGGATCCTTGGTGAACAACTTTAGTTCACGGCCTCGTGGTTGCCGGTCTTCAATAACAATGGCCAGGTTTGAACTTCTCAATTTTTCTGGACTCAAAGGTATGTAACTGTTTTAGATTAAAGTAATTCTGGAGAAGCAAGAAGATTTATG
This sequence comes from Anabrus simplex, assembly GCF_040414725.1. Classification (NCBI taxonomy): domain Eukaryota; kingdom Metazoa; phylum Arthropoda; class Insecta; order Orthoptera; family Tettigoniidae; genus Anabrus; species Anabrus simplex. The sequence goes on along the minus strand of NC_090267.1, from coordinate 99,467,018 downwards.
TGTTTCGGCGTACTTCAAGATAACTGTAATAATAATAATAATAATAATAATAATAATAATAATAATAATAATAATAATAATAATAATAATAATAATAATAATAATAATATTTGGATTAGGACTTCCTCTTCGAAATTTGTGCTGGATATCGTGTGCGTCTGTGAACCATAGGAAACGGTTTCGGCAATTAATCATTTTAAAATGCAGTTCGCACGGTGAAAGAAATTAGTATGTTTATCTTAAAATTAAGTAAAAGTTTTTTTTGCACTTTATTGTACCATAAGGTGTGAACCAAGGCGCTGTTTCCAAGGTAGCGGGGTTAGCTTTCCTTCGGGTTCCTTGCCTTTTGGGATTTATTTCTCCTTACTTTTTTTTGCTTTGTTTCTGGGATCTCTGTTTTATTTTTAATTTAAAACCGTTGGGTTTACTTCTCATTTGTAGACGGTGCTTTGCTTGTCCGTTACTATGGCAACGTGTGTTTGGGTAATTGTTGTGGGCTTTTGTTTTTAACGGGGATTGTTGTTGGTTCGTGTGTGCTTCTTGGATGGAAATATTTTTGTTGCCCGGTATCGTTGGCATTTCTTTCATATAATGTGATTTATTTCAGCCAACCTCTTTGTCGTTTCGTCTCGTTCCTTGTCTGGGCGAAATGTGTAACTTCTACCTTTATTTTCGTGTGCCCTTGGAAATTGCGCTTGGTAGAAATTGGAACGAATTGTGGTAAAGTTAAAAGGCAACCGGCCTAAAGGTCATGGAACTACGGATTGTTTACTAAGCATGGTATTTGTTTTTCTCTTAAACGCGTGATCGATCACATTTAAATCAATATTTTAATTATCTTGTTTGAGGTATGGAGGTCACTGTTGTTTTTTTCCTTGTTGATATTTAAGGATTAGTTCCTTTATTATTTGTTAAATGAAGTCTACATTTTCTTATTTAAAGCTGCCTTGTTGGCTATTTATTTACTAATCATATTAATTTCTTGCAAGTTAATCCAATTACTGTTAATCGAGTATTTACATTCTTTTAAACAACCTGGTTCAAGTTATTATCTGACTTTAATTTCCTTTTGATGATGAACCTAGGCCCACTCCAGATATTATCTTTTTGAATTGTTACCTCTCATTTAAATGTCTATTAAAGTTTTCTTTCATATCACTTAAAAGTTGGTTTTCATTTACCACATTTGGTGCAGCGCTGCAACTATTTCTTTGTTTGGGTGTCCACGGGCCTTAAGCCGCTTTTCCTCCACGTTTTGGGTAGTGTCTCTATTTTCTTCCTTTTGGGTAATTTTAGTATCATGTTGTTTGCTGGGGTTGTTTTTATCCTTGAATTTTTTTGATGTACTGTGACTTGTTGTTTCACTTTCCCCCTTGTTCTCTCTTGTGTTCGCTTAATCTACCCATTTGGGGCGGACACAATAGCAACCTTCACACCAGTCTCTCTCTATCTCTCTTTCTCTCTCTTCCTTTTTTTTCCTCAGCTGGTGGGTAAGGTTATTAACCTCATCACCGCTAGGATGTTACCGGGGTCCTAGAGGGTGGTGCCGGTTAGACGTTATATGCGTACTCGCTATAGCAGACTTCTACTGTATTTCCAGAAATGTCCAGGCCTATCAAAGGCACAACCTACATTTTACAAATTCAAGCAGTATTTTCTGTCTTATATGCTCAAGAGTCTAACATCTTTACATCAAAGGAATGAAATAGAGTTAACCAGGGGTATCGAGTACCCGTTCTACCAAGCCTTTGTGAAAAACAACAGGTTAAGTTACTGGCCAAAAAATTAAAATGGTGAGGAGGCAGACACTTGCGCTCCTTGAAAATTGAAATGAAAAGCTTAAAACCCTTTTTGGGCTTATAGCCCAAAGTTACTGGGGCTAAGCCTATAACACTGAGGTGACTAGATGGAGAGAATATTTAAGTTACAAAGATTACAAACTGAAAAAGGTTACAAAATCATAGTCACCTCAAAATCAAGTTGATAGGGAACACGACAGGGTAGACCACTCTCTATTCCCTGATTTTGGATAAGTTCCTTTGGCTTGTTTGGAATTTACATTTGAATTTTGGAATTTACATTTTAGAAAATTAGTTACATTGTTAAAGATTGGAAACCTTCCCCTCGAGCTAGCTTTCAAAGACTATCATTTAGTTAAACCAGGACTGCTATTACCTTGAGCTGGTAGACTTCTCGAAGATGAACAAGGCGCCCCCACCTCCTTTATAAACACACACTTCGTAGACTGGAACGATCAATGAGACAGCCTGGTCCGAAAATGTGCCAGCTTTTATACCCGAGAGGAAAGTTCCAGAAAACTCTGGGCTAAGGCTTGACACCCGCCCAATTCTTAGTGGGTAATTACATAAATACCACACAATGTTGATTGTATGAAAAATAAATATACAAAATTTTCTACTGGCCAACATCTTAAGTTGGCAGGAAGAGGTAGAAGTGTTGTAAACTTTAACATACCAAAAACAAAGAATAATCAATTCAGTTTAGGAAACCTTAGAATACAAAATTACTTTACAATTTTAATAGTCAATCTTCACACCAGAGGGCATAACATAAGTTTATAGCAGAGATATCTGTAGGGAAATGTCCAAACTTCTTGTATTAGTTGTTGCGAGTTTTAGATTTTAGATGGCATTCTCCAAGGCGCTTCATTTAAATGAAGGGGGCAGGTGTACCTTCCGGTACATTACCGTATTTACGAGAATAATCCCCGCATATTTTTTTAAATTCGAGGTACGAAATTGGGGTGCAGGTTTCATTTGCGTCAAGGTTGCCAACACGCTCCTGGTTCACCTAGTTTTCGATGCTGAGTGTACAGTTATGCTTTGTGCAACAGTAGATGGAAGAAAACTGTCCCCATATGTCTATTTAAACAGAAAACAATTCAGACTTTTAATTCTAAACTGACTTTACATTTTTTTTAAATAGTACCGTATTTTACAGAGTAATTTAAATTCAAAATTTCTCCGCGTCACGATAGAACACGTCTTCCGGAACTTGCAGGGGTAGCTTTCCGCACTTTCACTCACTTCGGTGTGTTTCACAGTTGAAAATAAAGTGAAATCGTAATTCTTTTGTATTCAGCGTTTTAAGGAAAGCCACAATATCACATAGCAGGCAGTACGCGGAAAAGCAGAATCCGCAAAAACTGGTGAGGGTTGGCATTTCTGAATTACAAGATGGCTGTTAATTCGAAATCACATAATTGGAAGTCCGATTTCTGTATTACAAAGACTTTGAATTAATGAGGTTTTACTGTATCGCAAAACTAACATCAGATTTTGCTGGTGTGTGTCTATTTCAAGTGTTTACATTGCACGAAAAGAATTATCCAACATCGGTCGTGTTACTGTCCAGTAAAACGAGACCACGTACGAGAAGTGTTTTAGGCCCGTATTCACCAACGTCAGTAACTTTTGCTGTTATCTTAGATTTTCTAAACTCGGATATGTCATTATTTCGGATAACGCTCAGTTCCGTATTCACCACAGAATTTATTATCTCGGTTTACCAAAACTAAGTTTTCGTTTCAATCTCGGTTTGAATCGCATTTTTTCATACTGACGTACAGAAAACAAATGACCGCGTGCTGCCGCCACTATCGAATTGTAAACAGGTTTTTGATTCCATTCGGGGTTTGCAAATAATTTGCATAAATTATGTCCGCTATTGAGCAGAAACGGAGAAAGAAGCCTAATATGACTTTTCAAGAGAGTGAATTGTTATTGAACTTGGTGGTAGAAAGCATCAACAAATTGAATAAGAAAAACCAATTATAGCCTACACATTATACGCCACTCAAAAAATAAGTCAGTATTCCTTCATTCTTCATTAAAAGTCACCCAGTCGTGTACCGTACAAGATATTAGCTATAATCGAGAATTCATTTTAGGCCTATTTATGTGTTGGGAATTCCAGGTTATGTTCGTAAGCTTTAGATAACCTAAAATGTGTCTGAAAAGCAGAGTCGTCGTAGTCCTGGAAATATGTTGCACGTTCTTTTATCCACCTAGGACGTTTATTAATTGCAAAATCTTGATCATATTACTCGTCGCTGTGATTTTATCTTTCAATTAGATATTCCAGCCGCCTACGGGCGTTAGACGTGGAGTGTGACCAACTTGTAAGTAATTTAGGAGAGGATTCTAGTGATGCAAAAGACAATGAAACTTCCCATCTACAGGGAATCGAGCCTATTGCAAGTTCAGATTAATGAAATACCTGTCACGCAAGTAGACCTACTTGCTCATTTTCATGGAAAATATATTTCATAACAGTGATATTTGCTTAAAGACCACATGGACCTCGCGGAGTGATATGAAATATTTGTATATGCCTAAGTTTCTCTTCCGATGAAAGGAATTTTAGTTCATTTCATTTTTTTCAAAATGAGCCTTTCTAAAATGAGGGCGCGGGCATTATTTGGGTAAATACGGTACATACTGAAATTAGTAAGAATGGGATACACCACAAGATATGACAGAGTAGGCTACATCACTAATTCAGAGGATAGTTTATATTTCCTCGCGTCTAGTTAAATTTTGGAAAGGCTGTTTCCATGTCAATTTGTAGGAAGGGGGTTATATCTCTACGTGCGCTTGAATTAAATTTTTATGATACATACACGGTTAGGTTAGGTGACTATATTTAAAGAAGAAAACTGAAACGTTTGTCACAGAGGCCTTTGGAGTGATACTATAATTTTTTTTAGAATGAAATTAAACTTAACACTTTCACGTAGTATAGGATTTTGAAAAATAACAAACGAGTAAGCCATAGTGTGGATATAATCCATGAAAACACAAGTTTTGAACAAACTAATTGCTGTTTAATACTAATTTAAATGTGCAAAGGGTTTACCTTGATTTTTTAAACAAAAAATTAAATATTTCAACAATCCACTAGAGCGAGTAAATTTTTCGCCATTATGAATTCTCGCTATAATGGACTTCTACTGTATTTTCTTGTGTATGTGCCTTCAGTAATTATCCAGTTTAGTTCAGCAAATAGCATGAGTCTATTAATCTGATGATAGTGCTACGGAACAAATTTGTATTTAGTATTTATTTAATTAAATTTATTTTCAAAGAACAGTCTGAGCCAAAGCTAGTTGTGGTGCAATACAGGTCTCTTGCTTATATAGCAGGGGTAGTTTAACAAAAGAGTAATCTTCAGCAAAAACTGTACAAACTTGTAACTACAGTACAGTGTGTAGTGTAGATATCTCCTTGTTTTTATTGCAATAACTGTGTAAATAATGCATGATGGTAAAATTTATGTTAATACAAAGATATCTGGAAAAGGTGTGCTTTCTATTGAAACCTTGATTTAAGGTAAACCTGCATATAAGGTTAAAGAAATCAGGTCCCCGTAAAAACGTTAAATAGAGGTTCTACTGTAATTTGAATTTTGCAGTTCAATATTATAATTCCTGGGAAAGTTACACTAAAAAATACCCCGAGAAAATTGGTCAGTATTCCCCCATGTTACAGTACTTTTATTACTTGTGATTACATATTCACAAGGTATGGGTGAATCCTAGTCCAGCAGGGTCAACTTCTGAACGTTCATCTGCTTTGTAAACTCATCTGTTTGAACAATTTGGGCTGTATTGACAGATCATCAGAAGATAAGAAAGTATCCAGTTTATTCCATAAACATATATCATCCAAATCAAGAATCTGTTTTGTCAAATCAACAACATGTCGGCCACATCATAGTTAATATCTATCTACATTCCTCAACACTTGAATTCAGAAATTTTCACTTCTATTAGAAGTGGTGGTGGTGGTGGTGGTGGTGGTGGTGGCGGTGATTATTGTTGGAACAGGAAGTACAACTAGGCAACAATCCTCTATTAACAATAATCAAAGAGAGGAAAAAGAAAGGGGTTCGACACTTCGAAAAAGGAAGGTATCGGCCAAAGAAAGCCGAGGGTCATGAAGGGTGTGAAAATGAAAGACTCCCTAGCCATCGAACCCGATAGTGTCGAGGTCGGCAAGGAACAAGAGTTGACCAAGGAAGGCTGAATACCGTATTTCACGGCATAATCGTCGCCACCGCGTAATCGTCGCATCCTTTATTTTCAATACAAAAATCGGACTTTAAACCTTTAATTACATAACCGTCGCACGTCCAAATTTTGTTCACTAATCTGGTTAAAAGGTAAATGGAACTGCAACGTAAGTTGCACATGAATGCACAATTTAAATACGTAATACCAATATAAATGGTCCGTTATTGGACATTATAAATTTTCCAGCTAGCTCATTCTTGGTTGCCAGCGTTTCGCCCTCGTGTGCTAGGGTGGGCTCATCAGTTGGTACCTAGCACACCTACCAATACGCTGGCTAGTGCATACCGTGGAGGCCACTGCGTAGGCTAACTGGAGCCACCGGCAGTGCCAATGCACTAAGAGACTGTCTCATCACTAAAAATTGATGCCTGCTTGGCCATCAGATGATATAGATGTTGATTCCCATAGGGAATCTGAAATATTTGTCCTGAATGAGCAAATTTATAATACCAATATAAATGGTCCGTTGTTGGACATTATAAATTTTCCAGCTAGCTCATTCTTGGTTGCCAGCGTTTCGCCCTCGTGTGCTAGGGTGGGCTCATACGCTGGCAACCAAGAATGAGCTAGCTGGAAAATTTATAATGTCCAATAACGGACCATTTATATTGGTATTATAAATTTGCTCATTCAGGACAAATATTTCAGATTCCCTATGGGAATCAACATCTATATCATCTGATGGCCAAGCAGGCATCAATTTTTAGTGATGAGACAGTCTCTTAGTGCATTGGCACTGCCGGTGGCTCCAGTTAGCCTACGCAGTGGCCTCCACGGTATGCACTAGCCAGCGTATTGGTAGGTGTGCTAGGTACCAACTGATGAGCCCACCCTAGCACACGAGGGCGAAACGCTGGCAACCAAGAATGAGCTAGCTGGAAAATTTATAATGTCCAACAACGGACCATTTATATTGGTATTATAAATTTGCTCATTCAGGACAAATATTTCAGATTCCCTATGGGAATCAACATCTATATCATCTGATGGCCAAGCAGGCATCAATTTTTAGTGATGAGACAGTCTCTTAGTGCATTGGCACTGCCGGTGGCTCCAGTTAGCCTACGCAGTGGCCTCCACGGTATGCACTAGCCAGCGTATTGGTAGGTGTGCTAGGTACCAACTGATGAGCCCACCCTAGCACACGAGGGCGAAACGCTGGCAACCAAGAATGAGCTAGCTGGAAAATTTATAATGTCCAATAACGGACCATTTATATTGGTATTATAAATTTGCTCATTCAGGACAAATATTTCAGATTCCCTATGGGAATCAACATCTATATCATTTAAATACGTGTTTGCTTTATGGGCAATTTGGCAACACAGTCACGTTTGTGACATGTTGCACAACGTATAAATAAAAGCGGTAGACTATCGGCAGTTTGACAACGTGGTCGCGAGACAGTGTACTATTTATTCACCACCTACATATTATGCTTACCGGGAGGCTATCGGAAGTTTGACAACGTGGTCGCGAGACAGTGTACTATTTATTCACCACCTACATATTATGAGTTCCCATTTGAAATACGTAAGGCTGTAAGTTATCGCTTATCGGCAACGTCGCCAGGAAATACCGGCTAGGTAGGTTGAATGGACCTCGAACCAGCCCTCAGATACAGGTAAAATTCCCTGACCCGGCCGTGAATTGAACCCGAGGCCTCCGTGTAAGAGGCAAGCACGCTACCCCTACACCATGGGGCCGGCTCCTGTGTTATTGCGCACGAAGTGAAATCCAAGACGATAACGCAGATTTCCACGGAATTATTCAGCCGAATTATTTACGATGTCTCAGTTGTCATCGCTAGACTCTTATCTTACTACTACGTCATAAGTGTCCGGGCATGGGATGAAAACTTTTATCCAAGCAGTCAAGATAATTATTATCCAATGCTATTAAAGTTTTATTTTATAAACTCGTCAGTAATGTAATGTAAAATCATCAATAACTGGGAAGAAATATTAACCTAATTACCGTATGTTTAAAAGAAATTGAAAAAATGAATGTTTGTTACTGACGTCTCGGAATACAGTCAACTATACAGTAGATCTACACCGTGCTAGCTAGAGCTCCGGTTTGCGAGCTTTGCGCAAGCGCAGTAGTGTGTCGCAACCAACGAGCTAAATTGATAAATTGTTGCATGCTTCCTTGCTGCTTAGCAGTATTGGCTGCTCTGGAATGGACAAATCACAGATGCATTTGTTTCAGATTTACGTGATTACTGTAGACATGTGTGCGTGAGAATTTAAGTTTTTAATTTGTGTTTTGGGTGTTTGCAGAAATAATTTGTTTTAATAGTGAACAATTACGGAAAGTCATTTATATCGCAAAACATTAACGTGTGAAGCATTTATAAGCGATTATGGGTAAATATAGAAACTATTCTGTGGGTTTCAAGCTAAGCGTAATTGCCTTCGCTGAACAGCACGGGAACAGAGCTGCAGAAAGAAAATTTTCTGTGAGTAAAAAGTTGGTGCGTGACTGGCGGAAAGTAAAAAACAAGCTAAAAAGCACAGACCCTTCTAGACGCGCGTTTAGAGGTCCTAAAACAGGGAAGTTTCCTATAATTGATGAAGAAGTGTTTAGGTACGTCAGTGAAATACGTAACAATGGCTGCAGTGTATCATATGAAATGTTACAAATTAAGGGAGAGGAGGTAGCGCGCAAACACAACATACCGGTAACTCAGTTTAAGGCGACTCGTGGGTGGATTAAGGGGTTCATGCGACGACACAATCTGTCAGTGCGAAGGAGAACAACACTAAGCCAAAAGTTGCCTGCTGATTACACGGACAAGATTGTAAATTTTCACCGATTTGTCATACGTTTGCGCAAGGAAACTTCGTACTTGCTTTCTCAAATCGGTAATGCCGATCAGACTCCAATCTTTTTTGATATGCCTCGCAACAGCACTATTGCGCTAAAAGGATCACGGAGTGTATTTATGAAAACCAGCGGTAGTGAGAAGTTGCGATGCACGGCAATGCTAGTCATTACAGCTTACGGGAGAAAGTTGCCACCTTACATCATTTTCAAGAGGAAAACGATGCCTAAGAATATACAGTTTCCCCGTGGAATTCATGTACGAGTGCAACCAAAGGGTTGGATGGACGTAGAACTCATACTGGACTGGGTTAAAACTGTGTGGAATAGAAGATCTGATGCACTACTAAAACAACCAGCTCTGCTTGTTTTAGATAGATTCCGAGGTCACCTCGTGAACGAAGTGAAGCAAATTCTCACTACAAATAAGACACGACAGATAGTCATTCCTGGTGTCCTAACATCTGCTTTGCAGCCACTAGACGTATGTGTTAATAAACCCTTTAAAGACCACTTACGTCGATTTTACAATGAGTGGACGATGAGCGGCGATCAGCAATTGACGCCCGCCGGAAATATCAGGCGTCCACCCTTGGACTTGTTACGCTCGTGGGTGAAGAAGAGTTGGGATCTTATACCACCTGAACTAGTCTCCAAGAGCTTCAAAAGGACTGGGATTTCGAATGCACTAGACGGTTCCGAAGATGACGCAGTGTGGCAGGGAGACGAAGAATCTGATACCGTACTGGTATTAACAGAGGCGAGGACGGCGCATCAGATAGCGAAACCTGCGATAGCGACACCGAAGATTTGGAATAAATTGCGTACCGGTAAGTCCGCATTTCACAACAAAGCGATAATTTTTTGCAAGTGTAATATTTTAACTTTAATACTCAAATTAATGACAAATTAACTTAATACGTTCATTTTTATTTTCAGGTTGGAAAAACGTTCGCCGAATTGTTGCGAAAAATTATGAATTTTGTTTTAGACTATTTTAATTATTTTGATGTATAAACGCGAGTATTACGTGCATCTTAAATTTGTATCAAATACAATTTAGTTATAAATACATTTTTTGAGTAATACAAATACTGGTATTAAATATTCATCGTATAATGGTCGCACCCTACAATTTTTTTCGAAAATTTTGGTATAAAAAGTGCGACGATTATGCCGTGAAATATGGTATGAGAGATGAAAGTGAAGAGCCTGGCACAAGTAAATGGAAGCGATGCCACGACTCTATCTGAAGGACCAAATTCACGTGCAGTGTTCTAACATGACACCACTTTTAAGAATTCCTAAGAAGGGTCAATCACCTTAAGTACGCTGATGTAACATTACTAATTTGAAGTCATCCTCATGAAGATTCATATGTTTTAATGTATATTTTATATATGTCTTTTAGTCTATTATTTTCTACCATGCTTTGCCAGCTGATGATGGCTTGAGAAAAGCCAAAACATGTACTGACTAATTGTAACTCCTCATGAGTAATTCAAGTATTGATTAGGTCGACTTTAATTAACATTTTATTTTGTAACTGTAAACTGTCAATAGGGATCACATTTGTAATGATGGCTGAAATCAACATTCAAACCTGGGATATACTTGCTGAGAATTGTACACTTGGGTGCCACACTGTTGTTCCTACATCAATTACTGTGTTTGCAGAGGAATGATATAGACATGAAGAGGCTAAATGACAAGCACAAAAGCTCCGTCAAGATCAGCCCCACCCTCCCTCAGCCATTTCATATGATTTGTGTGGAAGTATGTTTCATGCCAAGATTGGGCAACTAAGTCATATGAAACATATTCACAAAGCATTGTGAGTGTGAAAATGTTAACTGCTGAAGAATATGCATACTCAGATACGACTTGCAGCCGACAACAATTGACCTAAATAGGAGGAGGGGAAAGAATAACTTACATTTTACAAGGTATTCATATCATCATTATTTCATACTATGATTACTTCAGCAATGAAATTAAAAAAAATAATTTTATGAGCTATTCATATCATGATTATTTCATGTTATGATTACTTCAGCGATGAAACTTTAAAAAATAATTTCTTCATAATACATTCATAAATAAACACTCTGCATTGGCTGGCTTGATTACAAGGTGAGGGAAAAATCAGCAGTTCTAGATAAATACTTACCCACAACCAAATCAGACGTCAGGTGAAGTGCTCTTACAGGACCTGCAGGTTCACGAACTTCAGCTTTCTGAGATCCATCCACTACAATACGAGCTTCTTTCCTGTAACACATACGCATAAAGATAAATAACAAATTAAATATACACTTTTTAAAGGGTGATACAACAGTACCTGCAATATCTTGATATCAACCAGAATAGCAAAGTAATCAAATTATTTTTGAGGACAATAGAGAGGTTAACAATTTATTTTTAAGTGGAGCAAGCAACTGTCAAGGTGATCTTTAAAACCAGTAACACTGCATTTACTCAGCATATTTTCACCCTCCGTTACACATGCTTTACTTGACTTCACTTCCTCCACGTTCAATAAATGAACTAGTCAATAACATTTTTTTCGTAGAATTTCACTTGCTCTCAACAATGGACAGTTTCAGGAATTCCTCCTGTCATTTTCACATTGTTTCAAAACCATTATTTTAAATACACACAGTACTTTACCCAACACAGACCAGCAATGGAATAAATTTTCATTTACTTAAACATACAATGTGCAATAATTGCCATGCATAAAAAGACCAAGTTATTTTAAGTGAAATCACCAGAACTCTACAATTCTTTACAGTTTCAGTAATTACAGTTCCTCCAGAATTAAAACAATGTTAATAATAAATTCAGTTAATAGTAGTTAATCATTACAGTAGAGCCTTGATAATTTGAAATCGGTTAATTCAAAATCCTGCCTAATTCGAAGAAGCTCTTGTTCCCGGAAACATGAGATACAGTTTTGCATGTTATTTCAATTGTTTAATTCGAAATATGGATAATTCGTAATTCGAAGTACAATGTTGGCCCCATTACCGAAATTCAGACTTTTAATTCGAAGCTGCCTTTACATTTTAAAACAATAGTATGTTACAGAGTAATTTCAACTCAAAATTTATCCGCTCCGCGTCATAATAGAAGGTTAAAAATTAAATAATTGAAAAAGAGGTTCAACCTATTCAATACATAAAAGAAAGAAATGTAGTGATTACATTCTTATTTAATAGTAACTATAAATGGAACCGGTTTCGACCCTAGTCCAGGTCATCGTCAGCCGTAAAAACATGTAAAACAATGCCTATGAAAAAGAAAAAGATTAAGTGAACTCTGGATCGGTATAAGATGAAACATAAATTAACGATGGGGGTAGAAATTGTGAGTCACTTAAAAGAAAACAGTACGTAATATTAAGAATGGTAGTATGGCACACGCAATGATAAGCGAAGTCTCACAATGTTTATGAATATTGGAGAACGGTCAAATGGGTCAGTTTCCACACTCTGTCAGGCACAAAGTCACAACACTATCAAATAATATATGAAGATCATAAATAACTTGAAGTCGCAGACGAATAGATTTGTAGAAGCAAACCGCCAGCTCCCGGTGATCAGCGCGGCACATTCAAGGTCATGCGCTGCGGTCTCGAACGCCAAAGTAGAATGGAGAATATCCTAAAGGTCCAGTATTTGTCTCAGTTGCTGGAAGTTACGTAGTCGATACAATGATTGCTTAATGCAATTTAATGGTTAAAAGTGGTACCTGTTTCGTATATTATCAACATCTTCAGCCACATAACACTGTTTAGATGAAAAATATATAAATTGACAAAGTAATGCTTTAGGGGAAGTGTCCTTAAAATTAACATAAAATTGACAACATTAAAACAAACAAATAACTCAAGAGAAAGTATATAAATATATATATACGAAACATGTACCACTTTTAACCATTAAAATGCATTAAGTAATCATTGTATTGACTAGGTGGAAAATAAATAAATACTTAATTGTGAATCTATTGAAGTGCGATACGGACCATGAAGCTGATTTTATGTAATTGCCTGTCAATGGCGCCGCAATGTGTGAAAGATCGTAGGTCTGTAATACGTGGGCGAATTTTATTACCTGGGAGCAGTACCATAATGTGTGGAATACCGCGAGTCTTCGCTACTCTTGATTAGTACTGCAACATGACAACTACCATGGTTCAACTTTTGTAGCGATAAGTACCATTATGAGGGGCCGATGGCTTGGATTTTGGACTCCTTTCGACTTCAAGCATCATTGATTCAGTATCGTGCTATAGAAGCAGTCCCTTGGTCAGTAATACTATTGTTCTACGCCAGCTTCTGTGCATGTGAGGCACTGTGTGTCGGTTCCACTGATCGTTTTAAATTCATATCCACCCATCCATTCATTCTTTGCCCTCAAATTTTGAATTGTGGTCAGTGGAGGATTTTGGGATTTTAATTTGTCATTTCATTTTGTCTCATTTCGTACCATTAGGGGCCGATGACCTCGGTGTTAGGCTCCTTTAAACATCAATCAATCAATCAATCAATCAATCAATCAATCAATCAATCAATCAATCAATCAATCAATCAATCAATCAATCAATCAATCAATCAAATATTGAAAGTGTTACAAGAGGAACAATATGGCTTCAGGAGTGGAAGATCTACAGTGGACCCAATCTTCAACATGAGATAGCTGATTGAAAAGAACTGGGAATATGGAAAGGATCTGGTCCCGACTTTCATGGATATAGAAAAGGCATATGATAGTGTCCCCAGAGAGAAGGTTAGGGAAACCAAGGTTAAAAAGAGACTTGGAAGAGAAATGTTAGAAATGGTGCAAGCAATGTACAACAAATTGTGTTAGCAGGGTACTGACCCCTGTTGGAAAGACAGAATAGTTTAGGAATAAGACTGGACTAAGACAAGGAAGTGTGATGTCACTTCTTTTGTTTATTATGGTCATGGATGAAATTGTAAGGGAAACAAAGCAAATCTATGGAGATAAAGAAATGAAGATACTGCTGTTTGCAGATGATGATGTGATCTGGGGAAAGAACAGCAAAGAAGTGCAACAACAACCAGATGTACTGAACGAAAAAAAAATGAGAAGTATGGCATGAAGATCAGTACAGATAAAAGCAAGACTATGGAGATGTCGAGAGGGGAAAAGCAAGGAAAGGGCACTGTAAAAATTGGAAATCATAGTCTGGAAACTGTGAACAGCTTGAAATACCTAGGAAGTGAATTAATGCAAAATGCTAGAGAGGACATGGAAATCAGCAGGAGGGCACAGCAGGGCAATGTATTCTGCCAAAGTGTAAGCAAACTTGTTTGGAGCAAAGAAGTACCAAGGAAAAGTAAAGAGATAATGTACAAAATGTACTATGTACCCATAGTGACTTATGCAGCTGAGACTTGGACTTTGACCAGCAAGCAAGAGAGTAGAATTCAAGTAAGTGAGATGAAATTCCTAAGAATATGACAGGAAAGACAAGGAAGGACAGACTGAGGAATTAAGATGTAAGGAAGGAAGTTGGGATAGAAAGCTAAATGGAGAATTGAGAAGAATAAACTAAGGTGGTTCGACATGTAAAGAGGATGGAGGAGAATAGAATTTCAAGACAGATGCTGGAAGCAAAGTGTGACGGCAAGAGAGCAAGAGGAAGACTTAGAACAAGGTGGATTGAATCAGTGAAGAGCGGCATAAGAAGACAAAATTCAGACTGGGAATAGATCGTGGAAGGAAAGAGGAAGAAGGAGAAGTGCCATAAATACTCCGACCTGGCAGGAGCTGGATAAGGGGAAACCATGATACATGCTTCCCTACTTCTGAAGACAAGAGGCAAGAAAATACAGCAATTAGAACTTTCTTTCAACAGGTGAAATTTTTTCTAATATCTGTGGCTAAGAAAGCTTGTAAATCAGTCACATCCCCATTTTGAAACTTAGAAACCATAAAAGGTGGAGTTCATACTCAAATACATGTGGTATTCTTTTCACCTTTTATAATTTGTTTCCATGTGGGAGGAGTATATCCAAGTTCACTAAATCCTTTTTTTTTTTTTTTTTTAATCAACTGATTTATAAGTATCCAACATACCTGTTTCTTTCCACCGATACTGAATGCCAGTTATCATCAGCTAACTTGTATGATGTCTCCACACTGACAGTCAATGGACCGCTACCTGCTTGGTACTGGAACTGAAGTTGATCACCTCCTACAAACATCCATTTATTATTATCAGAATATGGGGAATGAGTGAAATACCACGGAAAGGAAAAATGGGCAGCAGTTATGTTGGAGCCACGACTGAAATGTTTTAGGCATAGAATACGCCAGTGGGTATTAGGTGGGTGAATGCCCAGAACTGAGGTTCAGAAAGATAAAGTGTATTTACTCGCGTATTAGACCCCCATTTTTTTCCACTTTTACAGCCAAAAAGTAAGGTGGGGTCTAATATGCAATAACCTCAAATTTTATGCATTGAACAAATGACTTCTGGGCTATAAAGAGCTATAAATTATACTTGTAAACATTCTGCATTATTCAGTAACAAACTTATGAATGTATTTGAGGTATACTGGCTATTTTCATTGAAAGGCAGTATTTCTAAATGTAAGAAAACAATAAAAGGTGAACATGACTTTTAGGCCTATATGTAATGTAAATATAGTCAGTTTTAGTTACTCATATCACGTCATTCGTTTCAACTTATTAATTCCTCTGATGAGGCTGACGTCATGGGTCGCAGAAATTTGCTACGAAGATTCAGCTCGCGTCATATTTGACCCCGCAGAGAAAAAGGATAAGGGTATCGTATTATCATATTATGCAATATTGATACAAAAGAACTTAATGGCCAGTCATTTGTCTGTCAGTTGAACAGTAGGCCTACCACACACTAAACCTGAGTAAACCTGATCACTGCCTTCATTTGAATTATTGTCTTGTACCCCCCAATTTCCCTGCTACCAGTGTGTCGTCATTCCAAATGACGCCATTTTCACAACCATCTCGTCAACCAAGCACTGCAATCGGGAGCATTCAACATCCCATCTTTTCAAAACTTTTAAAAATAGTTTTTGGAAACAACTTTGCGAACGAAATGGAATTCGATGGGGAGCTATCAATATTAATGGGACTTATGGAAGAAAGAAAGTAGAACTGGCTGAGTCAGCAGCAAAGAGGATGCATCTGGATGTTCTAGGAGTAAGAGATATTCGGGTAAGGGGAGATAACGAGGAAGAGATAGGAGATTATAACGTGTGCTTGACGCATGTTAGAAAGGGAAGGGTAGAGTATGGTGTAGGGCTGTTTATCAGGAATACTATTGAACTGTCGCCATTATTGTTTATTATGTTGATGGATGAAATCATAAAACTTGTAGAACAGAGTATCAGTAGTGATGAAGTGAATGCGTTGGTATTGCAGATGATGTGGTGATTTGGGAAAAGGAGAAAAGGAAGTACGGTATAAAGGAGAATGGACATTTGAAATACAAATCTGGAGGAGTTTGGAATGGTAATTATAATTAATAAAAAGAAAACTGTAGTTATGCACTGTGGAAAAGAGAAAAAGAGAAGCCAAGTGAACATACATGGAGAACGTTTAGAGAATGTAGAACAGTTTACATATCTGGGTAGCATTATTAATGGAAGTAATGAAATCAACACTGAAATTAATAACAGACTAAGTAAAGGTACAATATTTTATCATCAACTCAGAGAGCTTTTATGGGATGACAAAGTACCCAAGAGAACAAAATTAACATTATATAAACAGTATTTCATGCCAATTGTAACATAGGACTAGAAATGCTGGTAACTAGTAAAAGACGAGATAGTAAGATCCAAGCAGTAGAAATGAAATTTTTAAGAACATCGGTTAAAAAGACAAGAGGAGATAGAATTCAAAATATTAAAATCAGAGAAGAGCTAAATATAGAACTGTTAGTACATAAGATACAGAAAGCAAGATTGAGATGGTTCGGACATGTAAAAAGAATGGGAAAAGAACGTGTAGCAAGAAGGGAATTGGAAAGAGACCGGTTGGAAGACCGAGACGGTGGATGGATCAGATTTGGAAGGACATTAGAGAAGTTGAAGGAGGCTTCTTAACCACACCCAGGTGACTGGAGTGGGGCATTGATGATGATGATGGTGATGACCATCGCACGCAACAAAATTTCTGTTAGGCACGTAAATGAGCAAATGATGTTGGTAGACTGGGCAGTTGGAGGAATTAGGACGAGAATTGTCTCAGTGTATTCACCATGTGAGGGTGCAGATGAGGATGAAGTTGACAAGTTTTGTGAAGCATTGAGCGACATCATAGTCAGGGTCAACAGTAAGGAGAGGATAGTACTAATAGGAGATTTCAATGCGAGAGTTGGAAATAGGACTGAAGGATATGAAAGGGTGATTGGTAAATGTGGGGAAGATATGGAAGCTAATGGGAATGGGAAGAGTTTGCTGGACCTCTGTGCTAGTATGGGTCTAGCAGTTACGAATACATTCTTCAAGCATAAGGCTATTCACCGCCACATATGGGTACCAGATCCATAATAGACTATAGCTTAACAGACTTCGAATTCAGGAAGTCTGTTAGGAATGTATGAGTTTTCCAGTGATTTTTCGATGATACAGACCACTATCTGATCTGTAGTGAAGTATCTCTAGGCCTAGGATAGAGAAAGTGAAATTGGTCTGCAAACGAATAAGGGTAGAAAATCTCCAGAACGAGAAAAATAGACAAAAGTACATGGATATCATTAGTGAGAAGTTTCGAACAGTAGACAATAAGCAGGTTCAGGATATAGAAAGAGAATGGGTGGCATACAGGGATGCTGTAGTGAATGCCTAGGAACAAATGTGTGTAAAGAGGAAAAAGCAAACATCTTGGTGGAATGATGAAGTGAGAACAGCTTGTAAATGTAAAAAGAAGGCTTATCAGAAATGGCTCCAAACAATGGCCGATGCAGACAGGAAACTGTATGCAGAGCACAGAAACAGAGCGAAACAAATAGTTGTTGAATCCAAAAAGAAGTCAAGGGAAGATTTTGGTAATAAGCTGGAAAGGCTAGGTCATGCATCAGGGAAACCTTTCTGGACAGTAATAAAGAAGATTAGGGAGGGAGAAAGGAAATAAACAGTATTTTGGGTAATTCAGGTGAACTCCTACCGTCTTACTAAAAAAAAGTCCTTGATTAACACTTGTATAGTTATACAGTGAATAAACCTGTATAAGCGTTGTATATTTTTCTTACCAATAAACGTGGTATACACATTGTATTACCATATAGCACGTATACACTTGTTCCAAGTCATAGGAATCTCTTCCTGTAATTCACTGACGTATTTCGCATGTTCACTCCCTTTATGATCGTTTCTGCTGGTTATCTACGAGCAAAACTTTCCGGAAAGTCACACAGTAGCGCGGAATATCAAAAAGGCAGAGGCAACACAAAGAGAGAGCTGGAAATTGGCTTATATCGATATCAACATTTCTCAAGTTTGCTTGTGTAATGAATGCCACAAAAGAAATGGAAAAGCTTAAGAAAAGATCAAGAGATCCTAACTGGGATAGTACGGAAAACGTAAGCAATTGTAATTGAATCGGTGAGTTGAAAAGGGTACATAATCCAAAATCCTCACTTTTTAGGTGAAAGGAAAAACTGTTTTGTAGCTAAAAGAAAGATCTGATCAAAAAAATTTCTATTAGGCATTTATACATCTGCGTATTCAACTACAAAGTATGGAAATCATATTACATATGGTTTTCAAGTTATACCATTTTTTATGTCAAGGAAAATGTCCCTTGCATTCAAAAGTCTATTAAGCAGTAACACATTATTACACAAAAATACTCCCAACCATAATTTCTTTTGTAGTTATTCACTGTCATTCCGTCTGTCTAGCCTCCATAACCTCTAAATGGTGCATGTCTTCTACGTTTAAAATATCGTGAAGATCATCAACGTTGTCATCCATTCTTTCAATGTGGGTTCAATGTTAAATGGATAAGTCGAATATTTCACCACGATTATATACTGCAGACAGTAAATACCACGAAAATAAACTTCTCACTCGTTTCTTTTTCCGCTGCTCACTGCTCTATAATGCTTATACAAGCGCTCTGGTCTGTATAAGCAATTCAATGAATAACTATAACAGATGTATACACAGGAGGCTTATACACGGTTTATTATTAAAAAATGTCACATAAACACTTTACACTTCCGCCATTTACAAAATACACGCAGGTTCCTCACATGTGGTGCAAGTAGGGGCAAGAGATCTTTCTACGTCAATGCCCCGAACAAATAGCATTTAAAAAAAAAAAAAAAAAAGTAGTGATTAGGTTTGCTGCGTGAAAGGCCTACCACTCGACAGAGACAAATGACTGGCAGTAAGTTATTTTTCGTTCTTCTGTATTAATATTCGGCGGTGGCCACTACTTGTATCCGAGTGTATGTTTTTCACTTGCAATTCATGTACAGTCCGTTTTGTGTAAATGACGTTGATGACTCATCAGGCCAATTCTTGCATAGAACATGCGATCACATTTGGCAAACCTGAGATAAGGGGGTGGACGTGGTTGAGTTTGTCTGAGTTTTCTTCAAAGATGAGCCTCTGTTTGCAGTCTTCGGCGTTCAATTTCAAACTGCAATACAGCAGTGGATGTCATTGTGCGCCAGCGAGGGCGATCTTCAGCAAAAGTGTGCCAATTACTCTTCAAGGTTTTCTTGAGCTGATCCTTGTAGCATTTCAGAGGTGCATCACGTGGTCTCCTGGCAGAACTGAGTTCACTGTATAGTACCTGTCAGGGTAGCCTATTGTCATCCATGCGTTGGATATGACCAATCCATCTAAGCTGGTGACTTATGATGGAAGCTTCTATACTGTTCATCTGTGCCCTTTCAAGTACAACAACATTTCATCCCATTTGATATGACCAATCCATCTACAGTAAGCTGGTGACTTATGATGGAATCTTCTATACTGTTAATCTGTGCCCTTTCAAGTACAACAACATTTCCTCCCATTTGATATTCATGATGATCCTATGCTTCTGCTGGTGAAAACGTTCCAATTTCTTGACGTCACAGTGGTAGAGAGTCCATGTTTCACATCCATACAATAAAGTGGAGATGACAGTTTGGTACACCATCAATTTAGTGGATATATTTAGGTCTGTATTAGAAAAGACTTTGCGGGATAGACGTCCAAAAGCACAATGGGGAGCTCGTATTCTATTTTCTACATCCATCCCCGAGGTACGAGACGAGAGAATACTCCCAAGGTAGGGAAAGAAGTCTACTTGTTCCAGACATGTATCTGAGATGGTAATGTTGAAGTCTGACAAACTAGTTCCTGGAACAGGTTGTGCTAAAACCTTAGTTTTCTGAAAGTTGACAGATAGGCCAAAATGCTCATAAGCAGCCTTACGGCAATCAACTGACAATTGCAAGTCTTCTGGAGAATGAGCTGGAGTAGCATTATCATCTGCATATTGCAGTTCAGTAACCTGGGTGAGATGGACGAGTCTTTTAGAGTGGGGTCTCTACTGATTACAGGTACAAGGCAAACAGTGTAGGTACAAGCACAAAACCTTGCTTTAGTCCATTAGTAATAGGAAATTCTTCTGACACGTCGTTTTGATAGAGAACCTGACCAACCATATCATTATGAAGAGCCCGGACGAGTCCAACAAAATGTTCGGGGCAGCCAAACTGCCTTAACACCATCCACATAGCATCTCGAGGCACAGTATCAAAGGCATTTTCTAGGTCATAAAACACCAAGAACAAGGGTTTCTGTCGTTCTCTGCATTTTTCCTGCAACTGTCTTGCGCAGAAGATCATGTCAGTGGTACTCCAGGATGTGCGAAACCTCACACTGCGACTTGGGGAGTAACTTTTCAGATTGAGTTTGAAGCCGATTCAACAGGGTCCTGGCGAATATTTTACCTACTATAGAGAGCAGGGATATGCCATGCTAGTTACCACAAATGCTTCGATTACCCTTTTGAAGAGGGTGACTATGATAGAGTTCTTCATGTTGGCAGGTACGTATTTGGTTTCCCATATCCTTAGGATCAGAGAGAAGAGCCTCATTTTGAGAGTTAGACCTCCTTTAAGAATGAGTTCTAGAGGAATACTGTCCAGTCCAGGAGCCTTTCTAGGTTTGAGGCTGAGAAGAGCTTTCTTATAACCATGAAAGGTTGCATAGGATGTTGTGGGACATGCTGAAAAAAATTTTCAGCAGCAGTGGAACTGTGGTTTAAAAGTAAATTGAAGTGCTCTTTCCAGCGTCTCAGAATGTCTTGATTGTCTGTAAGAATGGTGGTGTCGCTGGCAACTTTCAAATTTCCCGATGAAGCGCGGACAAGACCATAAATCTGTTTTAGTCCAGCATAGAAATTTTGCAGGTCCCTGGCATCTGACAAGTTTTGTAGTTCTTTGGCTTTTTGTTGTCACCTAATTTTGGTCTGATATTTCTGCTTCAGCTCTTGAAAACGTGATCTCTTCAAATGAGAAGATGGATCTTGTACGGAGGATAAAAAGGCATTCCGCTTGGCATTGACGATGTTCATTATGGCTTCAATTATTATCATCAAACCAGTCATGTTTTTTTCCTTTTCTCAAAGCCAATAGCACATTCTGCTAATTGTTTGACTATTTTTTGTAGTGTGATCCATTCACAATCTATGTCATTATTGTTGACTGGGTTGTGTGACAAGTGGTTTAAAATTGAATTCTGGTATTCAGAGGCAACAGCCTCATTCTGAAGTTTAGTAGTGTTAAATTTTATTCTGGAAGGATGCATGAAATGGACACATGGTTTCTGATGGATAGTAATCCTGAGTTGACTAAGAAGAAGATTATGGTCTGTCCAACAGCCATCAATGCTTCTAGCAGTCTTTGTAATCAGAATATCTCTTCTGTCGCGTTGCCTGATAATGGCATAGTCAATGAAGTGCCCGTGCTTGGATCGAGGGTGCATCCATATAGTTTTGAAACGGTTGGGAAGTTGGAATTGTGTATTTGTGATAAACAGTTCATGTTCAGCACAAAGGCCAAGTGGTCATAGACCATTTGAATTGTGATTCCGAACACCTTGATTTCCCATGACATCTTCCCATACCTGGTTATCATTACCCACTCTACGTTAAAGTCACCAAGCAATAAGATCTTCTGCTGTAGGTATCTTGGTGAGAACTATGTTCAGATGTTGGTAAAACTATCTCATCTTTTAGAGTAGGAGTGTAGGCGGAAATAAATGTAATGGCACATGCAGGGTCATAAGACTTTCATTTGCTGCAGTTGGTGTGAGTTGATATTCATACACTAACTTTGTGTTGACTGCAAAACCAACACCATGAATACAATTTTCTCCTTCCTCCCTTGCTTTTCAAAAGAGGGTGTATCTGCTACTTGCTTCACCTGATAGTCTTGTTTCGCTCAGAGCAGCGATGTCAATGTTTAGCCTTGCTAGTTCATGGGTAATAACAGCTGTCCTTCTTTCGGGCCTATTATTATCCTTCAGGTCAAGTAGTGTTCTGACATTCCACGTACCTACAGTTAAAATTGTATTCTTCATTTTCAATTGATTTCGACCGCATGAATTGGGGCGACCCTTTGAGTGCGGTTTCCCAGACGGGTTTGAATGTGACTACAGATATTTAGCCCACATTTTCTAGGGCCTTCCCCCTTCAGGGTGAGCAGTGGTGATATTAAATAAGCCTGCCCAGTCACAGATGCAGGACCGGATTCCTGAGTAGTCACAAGGTCTCAGGGAGGCGGCCATCATACATCTGTACAATTTACAAACTTGATCGTATACATTCGTATTGATACAGTTAAAATTAAGAAACAATGTTAGGTTTTGGTCCACCCAATCAATACACATGACTTTACAAGTGAACTAATTAATTAAAAAACATAGAGAGACGAAACATGTCCCTAAATATATTTAATTTGCTTTTTAATTAAATAGTTAACTTGTAAAGTGATGTGTATTGATTAGGTGGATCAAAACCTAACACTGTTTCTTAGTTTCATCACACATCTATCACCAACATGCAGGTCCAGACTAGAAGCTCCCAGTTTCACCCAAAACCTGCTCCCACCATCCTTATCCCATTACTGTTGGACTTTTGAATAGCAAGTGAAACTGCCATTGGCATGACTTTGTTTAAGGTGGACTACAACTTGCCAGGAAGTGGCCCACACATTATGATTCCAGAGCCATTCACCGCGGCACATATAGTATGAGACATGCAGGATTAAGCACCAGAACTGCAACAAACTGCCACAGACTCCACAAAACTTGAGTTGCGCCTTTGTAGCCAGTACGTCTGGCATAGCCTCTTCCACTAGCACCGCCGTTTGGAACCAGGGTTATTATATCGGTTCCTCTTCCGCCTGCTTAACTGTTGGGCGATTTTGTACTTGTATTAATCCCCTGTACCTGGGCTGCCTCTTCCGCCATCTCCACTGTACCAAAGCACATGTTCTCCACCATAGATGCCGTTGAGGTCTTCACCCATAACCCAGGGCCCTCCATATTTATGAACCCCTGGAGAGAGTGCCCCAGTACTGTAAAGCCTCCAGAAACTGGGCTACCTGTTGGTCTGCGGGTTGTATTGGGTATTTCAACCAGCCCTACATACTGTAGGGGCCCCCTATCCGCCACCTGGGGACGCGCTCTGTAGGGGCCAGGTTTGCCTGGTTACTTATTGGAAGTCAACCCCACAATGAAACTGTATGTCCTACCCTTATCCTATTTCTCTACGGACTCAGGTATGAAGTGAAATAAATCTTGGTAGATGTCTTTATGACCGGATGCCCTTCCTGACATCAACTTCATCAGAGGAGTTAACGAGATGAAATGAATAACGTGACATAAGGGGAAATAAAACTGACATATTTACGCTCATGTAGGTCTAAAAGTCGTGTTCACCATTTATTGTTTTCTGTATTCTTTTTTAATTTAGAAGTACTGCCTTTCAATGAAGGTAGCCAGGAAGACTTAAGACTTAATATATACAACAATAAATTTGTTAAGGAATATTGTAGAATAAGCACATGTACAATTTATAGTTCTTTATAGCCAGAAGTCGTGACCACAGCATGATGGACCCCTCCCTGCTACTTTTGCAGCTATAAAAGTGAAGCAAAAAAGAGGGGGTCTAATACACAAGGAAGTACGGTATACATCTCACAAGTTGGTTCATGAATTTTATTATAATCTATACTTACCTACAATGGAAACCTTTATATAATCTGTTGGTCCTTTGCTATGAATGATCACAGCATTTTCAACAGTAGTTTTGAATTCCAAATAGATATCTCCATTGTGGCCAATATCAAAAGTTGGAAGATTAATGGAGGCATCAGAAATACGGAAAGTAACAACGTTTTCGAAGAGATCTGCAAACAGAAAGAAAAATATATGATGTTGCTGTCTCTTTAAACATTTCAAACAAAAGCAATTGGATGCATGCATTACTGGTATCCTGTTATTATCCTTTCATGTGCACCTTCTATCTTACAATTCACTGAACGGATAACATTACAGATGTACGAGAACCTTTTATTTATGGTTCTAACATGTTATCCACCAGATGGAGATGATGCCGATTATGATAACGATAACTACATAACTCAAAAGGACTCTTAAATGGGTCCACCCTGTCAGTATTTTCATCACATACATAAAAACAGTGCTACTGTACATCAATCATACATGTTTTGAGAAAATGACCCATTCCCTCCATCAGCAATTAAAATCTTAAAACATCCATACAAAAACCCAAACAACTTACAAATGATCCGACATTTGATATTCTAAAATTAGCTTTAAAAATGATATTCCTATTATTTTTATCTAGGTATTACTGTCCCAAGTTGCTGTAATGTCCTCCTTGAAGTTATGATATGTGACGCAAACACCAACAAAGTTTTATGACAAGAAATGGTTGGCCCATTACACATCTTAAAGTATTGTCAAATGGCCATTCCAAATGATATCAACTTTCATAGCATGACACAGACGACCACACATTTACATTGTATAGGGCAGAAGTGTTGAAATTTCATAGCGGGCCAATAAGACCTCAATTCATTTTCAAGGACATAAGCATTTGCGATAATGTTATTTTAACATATGTAAACTGACATCTGCAGTCCTATAAGACTGTTTCACTGGTGTTTGTGTCCGGCTCCATGGCTAAATGGTTAGCGTGCTGGCCTCTGATCACAGGGATCCCGGGTTCGATTCCCGGCAGGGTCGGGAAATTTAACCATCATTGGTTAAATTATGATAATTATGATAATAATTGTACAGGCCGGTACACCTCCACGCCGCTTATTTAAAATTTGCGCCAGTTGAAACTCCTCTGCTGGAGGAAGTCTGAACCTTATCTACGGTATTAATTTTCTACTTTCTCAGAAGATGTCACTACCTGGAAATTTTGGAGTTTTTGAACTGTGTCATTTTCGACGTATTTTTGTTTTGCTTGTAATAAGAAGTGTGAACTTTCTCTTCTAGAGGACACTACTGAAGATTAACAATAGTGCACCCTAGTGCGGAGTGAAAGAACTGTTTTTTTGGAGAAAATTTAATTTCAAAAGTTTGTTCTTTGCTAAATTTCCTTCAGTCATTGTTTAAGTTGGCAATATTAACCCTTTCTTTCCCCTTGTTTTGAATTTAGCCAATCCCGAATTTCTTGAATTAATTTTCCACCAATTATGTGTTTCTTCTTCATATTGTGTAGGGGTTTTCTTGGTTAGCCAATAAAGTTTTTGTGGGAGGGTGTTCTCATTCCCCTAACGCCTCGAACTTTCCGGAGAGTATATAAACTGCTGATTTTAGGGTCTCTGGGCCACTTCTGTTCCATCCTTTCGTGTGTAAAGTACATAGCAGGGGGCGGGAAGCGCCTCTTTCTTCGGCGGCAGTCAACAACCAGGTAATGGCCGATTAATTACTTCTTTTCTTGCTTGCTCAGCAGTTTAACTCTCGGGGCGGGTCCGAAGTTTTTCCATTATGTAACCTTCCTTAAAATGTAAAGAAACTTGTATCTATTCTATCTTTTAAACTACATATTGGGACAGAGAGTGCTTAACCCTCTCGAGCTCCCACTCATATTGTTTTGAGGTGAACTTATTTTCTCAACCTATTCTTCCTTAACATTATGTAAATTTGTTTCTTTTCTAAAGTCACCTCGGTAGTATGGGATTAGCCCTTGCATCAGTGGCCTAGAGCCAAATTAGGTTTTGAAACAAATACATTAGGAGTGCAGATCGCCTCCTCTCAAATTGTTATTTTAGAGGTCATGTAATTACCCTTTTTTTCATTTAATAGACCTCAGTAGGTTGGGTATGTTACCCCTGTGTCTATGTCCTGAGAGGACAACTTGAAGGTGGAGTTTGGTGTGGCCTTTGAGAGGCTTAAAGTTTGAGAGCGTGTGGCTCTTTCTTGAAAATTAAGTGTTGTATGCCTCGAGGAGGCTTTTCTGTGTAATTTGGAGCAAGTGCTCTTGAACATGAATGGGGTTTTCTGCTCCTCTGGTAAAACTTATTTTGGAGTGAAGTTGGGCTAATTGCCCTAGAAGTGTGAATTCGGGGCGCGAAGCCCAAAGCCTGTAAATATTGCAACTACCTTTTTTTGACTTGCTACTCTGTACCTGCCATGCTTGTTATTTCTTTATTTTGAAAAGAAAATATAACCTTGTTAAATTTTAAATTAATTTTACTTTCGTAGCTTGAGACCTGTTCACCACCCCGCACCTTCTTTCACGCATAACTACCACAAAAACACGGTAACAAGTGGTAACAGAGCGTGGTTGAATGGGTCTCATTTTAGCC
Source organism: Anabrus simplex (assembly GCF_040414725.1). NCBI lineage: Eukaryota > Metazoa > Arthropoda > Insecta > Orthoptera > Tettigoniidae > Anabrus > Anabrus simplex. Next base: position 99,440,218 of record NC_090267.1, on the reverse strand, counting down.
CCTTTTGACGGCTAAACATTGTTTTGTTCCGAACTCTAACCATTTTCTCAGTTGCTGGAATTTTTTGAGTTTTTCAAAATTGTTCTGTTATCATGCCCGGCCCTCGCGATGTTCTCCATCTTAACTATTTGCGCAAGGAGGAGTTGATCAATGAATTGACTATTAGAAATGTGCAATCTGGAGGCACGGTTGCGGTAGACACAAACAAGCTTAGAGAGTCCCTTGATTTGCCCATTTCCATCCCCACCTTGGGAGAGAAAGAAATTGACGACTCTCTTTCCACGATCGTCGAGAATATTACTGGGCTAGCATCTGTAGTTAGTTTTTTTGATGAAAATGATCCTTCTCCTAATCAAATTAAGCGTGTGCAAGCCAGGCTGTTTCATTTTTCAAATAGAGTTAACGATCTGTTATCTCTAAAGTTGAATGACGTTCAGAAGAAGGAAGCTAGTATGCTGCTTGAAAATATTTCTGAATTATCTAGCAAGGTCACTCAATTGTTAACTGGGGAGGTTCCTCCCAAAAGCGATCTACCCACCACAGTGAATGTAGGTAGCGAGGAAGAGCCTCCTAAGGGAGAAGTAAATAGGAAAACCATCGCTGCTCAAACAACCTCTGCCCCATTGGACGAGTCTGAACGCCGTAACTCATTAAATAATGTACGTTCTGAATTAACTTCCTTGCCACTGAAACCTTTACCTACTATGTCACCCGGGTTCAGCAGTTTGCCTCATCCATTGGCAATGTTGCTCAGAGGTATCTCTAAGTTTTCCGTTAATACCACCAGTGAAGTAATTTCCTTTTTAAGATTTTTAGTTGAATTTCAGGATCATGCCCTTGTGTTTTCTCTTTCTCCATGTCAAATTTTGCAAATCATCTATCCTTATGCAATTGGTATTCTCTCTGACAAAATAGTAAGAGCCATAGCCGAACAGTCATCTATTGAAGATTTTCATGCACACCTGCTTGCAAATTTTATTCCCGCCCGCGCGAGGTCATCTCTGATTCAGAAGTACTATTATCGAGTACAGAGATTGGATGAAAATCTGGCTGATTTCATACAAGACATTAAGTTTTATACTAGGGTGTTTGCCCTTCATTTTCCTGAAGATCAGATTGTACAGGCTATTGTAGAAGGAATTTCACCACCCTATAGGTCATATTTGTGTTTCGCGGCGTGCCCGCAAACTTTCTCTGAACTTGAAGCGTTGGCCGTCTCAGCGGAAGGAGTGAGATACGCCGATTCCTTGCGTGTCGCGAAAGAACCCCCGCCTTCATTTAGTAATACTCGGCCTCCACCTCGCCGATCAGTCACACCTCGTAAATGTTATGCTTGCGGGTCGCCTGACCATCTTCGCAATAAGTGTCCACTGATCAAGTCTAGTAGGGCAAATAATGGAGCTGGTTCATCCCAAGGCTGTTTTAAATGTGGGGCTTTCTCACATATCGCCAAGAATTGCCCAAACTCAAATAGCACCCCCTCCTGCTCAACTTCTGGTGCAAATTCCACCAATGCCAATAATAAAATGTGGGTTTCGGCTGAGTCGACTAATTCTGCTTCCCAAGGCTCAGCCCCTGGCAAAAAGGTCGTGAATTCAGGGAACGTTCAATTTGCAAATCCATCTTTCGAATGCCCCAAAGAATGTCTTAGGATTGCGGCGGATACCCCCGCACCTGTTCCTTTTCTTAAGATTGAGTTAAATAACGAGCCTATAACCGCTCTATTAGATTCAGGCAGTGTTTGTTCAATTATTTCGGACCAATGGTATTCAAAGTTGAAGTCTGTTTGTAAATTACCTGACTATGGCTCATCTACTGTTCAATATGTTTCGGCTAATTCATCTCCATTAGAAATTCTAGGTTCTGTACAGGTCAAAATTCGTATTTTTAAATTTACATGGAAAACCAAACTGTTTGTGGCTAAGCACTTGTCTTGCCCCATCATACTGGGAGCGGACTTCATTTCTCACACTGGTCTTGTGCTCGATCTTCAGAGTAAGTCGTGCACATTCAAATTTGCGTCCAATTGTAAAATTCCCTTGTTAAAGTGTAATTCTGTATCATGTTCATCTATTTCGCCTACCCAGGACGAGATGTTGTTAGACCTTAGACATCTACCTGAGGAGCAGGCTGATAGTATTCGTAAATTATGTCAGTCATTTCCAGAGGTGTTCTCGGATACTCTTGGTGTTACTGACCTTATTGAATACAAAATTGAGGTCACGGATTCGATTCCTGTCCGTTTTCCACCTTATAGGCTATCTCCACCTAAAATGAAGGCTCTGAAAGAAATCATCGATCAGATGTTGAAGGATGGTATTATTAGGCCCTCTAAGTCGGCGTATTCGTCACCTATTTTTCTAGTCCCGAAACCCCAAGGAGGCTTCAGGCTTGTCATTGATTATAGGGCTCTCAATCGGAAGGTGGTGTTGCAATTCGTGCCCCTTCCTGACCTTCATTCTTGTTTTTCATGGTTTCGTAAGGCCAAGTTCTTTACTATCTTGGACTTGAATCAGGCCTATAATCAAATTCCCCTTGCCGAAGAGTCTAAACATCTTACAGCGTTTGCCATGGACTGAAACTTGTATGAATACAACCCCGTGCCGTTCGGGCTCCCCACGGGAGCAGCTGTACTCACTAGGCTACTAGATAGGGTCTTCTCCGACATCAAATTTGAGTACTTATATCACTACTTGGATGATGTCGTCGTATTTTCAGAGACTTTTGAAGAACATCTAGATCATCTGCGAGAAGTTCTCGATCGCCTTTACAATTATAAAGACATAATTTTTTAAGCTTACACAGTGGTGAGATCTTAATAAGTTGTCCTACTAAGAATGAGAAAATAGCAGCATAGATGTCAATCCATGTAGGAAGCAGGTAATATCCTTATAATTGATGTGCTCATGTCTTATTTCTTGGAATCTGCCAATATTTCCCATAAAGTTTCCAAAAATAAACGTTCAGAGTGTGGGTAGTAGTGTGGGTAGTAAGGGTGAACTTCACAGCCCTACTCTGACATTGCCCCCTTCCAGTATCCTATCCATACCTCTTCTGATTTGCTGTTATGTTAATTCCTAATCCTTCCCATTAACCTAGATTAGAACCTTGAATAATAATAATAATAATAATAATAATAATAATAATAATAATAATAATAATAAAGCTTTTCAAAATCAGATATCCATAGTGGCCCTGCAGGAAACAAGGTACCCAGATGAAGAGATTTTTGAATCTGAAGGCTACAGATTTTTCAAGAGCAAAGCCCAAAGAGGAATCCTCAATGGAGCTGTGATGCTTGGAACCGCGTTTGCTGTTAGAACTAAGATCCTTAAATCGGTTGCAAATTTCGAACCTGTCTATACTCACAATTAAATGCGCGAACAAAACCTACGCCCTAGTTAACGCACATGCTCCTACAAACGATAAGAACAAATCTGATCCAGATGAAGTTGATAATTTCTGGGACCTACTGGATGAAAAATTGAACAAAATCCCCAAACACCATGTCAAGCTTCTTTTGGGTGACTTCAATGCCCAACTAGGTCGTGAGCAGAAGTACAAGAAAGTTATAGGAAATTACCCTGCTCACAAAAGAACCAATCCCAACGGCAAAAGACTGGTGACCATTTGTGAAAATCACAACCTGCAGGTCATGTCGACCCACTTTCGCCATCTACCCAGAAAGCAAATGACTTGGCGTTCTCCCGTCCAAGCTCTCGGAGAGTTCCAAATTGATCATGTTGCGATCTCCAGGAGAAACAGCCCTGAGATTATGAATGTCAAGGTAAAGAAAGGCATCAATGTGGCCTCAGATCATTATATGCCTCTTATCAAATTCAAACCAATTCCCGCAAACACAAGGAAGACAACCAAACAGATCACACGCTTCGACAATGATAAACTTCGGCAAAGGGTCGAGGAGTTCCAGGAGAAGGCTAGACCAAATGACTGTGACTTTAACAACGCCAAAAGTCTCCTTGTTGAGGCCGCCAAAGACGTTGCAGAAATCAAGAGAAGCAAAAAGCATGCCTGGTGGAATAGTACCTGTGAATCAGTCCTCCAAGAAAGACTCAATGCGTGGAAACAGTACAACTCTACAAAATCAGAAAATAATTGGGAAACCTACAAAACCCAACGTGCCCAAGCAGCTAGGGTGTTCAGAACTGAGAAACATAAATACGAAAAATCTCTCATTGAAAAGATAGAACAAAACGTTAGGAAGAATGAAAGCAGAGAGTACTACAGAGCCTTCAAACGCAAACTCACTGGCTATAAACCACCATCTCTATGCTTTGAGCGAACGGATGGCACACTGGCGACGTCAAATGAAGAAAATTGTAGCATTCTGGCAGATTACTTCAAGAATTTACTTAATTGCTCTAAACCGCAAAGCCCCATCGAGACCAAGGAACCCTTACTCAGGTACCCAGATCCCAGACCCGCGACAGAGATGAAATCAAGCGCCACATTGCCCGTCTCAAAAATAACAAAGCGCCGGGGGAAGACTCAGTAGTAGCAGAACTATGGAAATATGCCCCAGAAGAATCACTTGATATCTTGCAAAAGCAAATAGAAGAAATTTGGAACAAGGAGACCCTACCCGAAGATTGGAAAATAGCTTTGATCCATCCATTACACAAAAAAGGCAGCATGAAGAACATCAACAACTACAGAGGGATATCTTTGCTACCCGTGACTTACAAAATTCTATCACTTGCCATCCTGGAGTGTTTGGAAGCACAAGTCGAACATCAAATAGGTGAATGCCAAGGAGGGTTCAGAAAAGGTCGCTCAACAGCTGAACAGATCCAAAATCCCAAAACGATCATCAGATATTGTACACTAAGGTCCAAGCAGTATGTGTCTGTCTTTGTGGACTTTAAGAAAGCATACGACTCCATTGACCGGGAAGTCCTGCTAAACATCTTAAATGTATTTGGAGTTGATTTGAAACTGCTGGCATTAATTAGAGCCACCCTGACCGATACAAAATCCAAGGTGCAGTTCCACGGATGTCTCTCGCATTCCTTTGACATCAAAACAGGAGTCCAGGTGATGGGCTATCCCCGATACTCTTCAACTGTGTTCTTGAGAAGATCATCAGAACCTGGCGGGTGAGATTACAGGAAACCAACTACAGTCCATTGAGAATAGGAACCAAATCCAAGGGGATCACAACAGACTGCTTAGCATTTGCCGATGATATTGCTGTTCTCTCAACCGACATAGAAACCGCTAGAGCTCAAGTTGAAATTTTAAAGGAAATTGCCGAACAAACTGGTTTGCAGATATCGTTTGAGAAAACAGAAGTAATGACTAACATCAAAGAGGCTCCACCAAAACTCCATACAAAATACGGGGACATCACCCGAGTAGACAAATTCAAATACCTGGGTGAGATCATCATGAAAAATGGACTGGACAAAGAAGGACTTCAGGAGCGAGTACGCAAACTGAAAATAGCCTACCAAACATCCCGCACAATCTACAACAAAAAAATGCCTTTCCCAAAACACCAAGATACGTCACTATGAAACAGTTCTGAAGCCAGTAGTTCTATATGCAGCCGAAACCTTGTCTCTAAATGCCGCTAAAGGACTCCTTGAAGAACTGGAGAAAAGAGAACGCAAAATTGTGAGAGGAATCTTGGGACCAAAGTACAGAAATGGAATCCATCAAAAGAGATCCAACAAGGAAGTCTACAGCAAAATAGAGAAAATTACCGACACAATCAGAAAAAGACGGGCACGATTTTACGGTCATCTGAAAAGAATGGACGGAAGAAAGTTAACTAAAGAAATCTCACTTTTTTGATTCAAACCACAATTCCCTGGTTTAGAAATACCAAAGAAGACCTGCAAATGCTACATATCTCAGCTGAAGACGCCTCTAACAGAGATCTCTTCCGCAAGAAAATATTGACGAACGGGCTAAACCGAGACGAGCAACCGAAGAGAAGACACGGTGCCCCTTGGACAGAGGAGCGTAAGTAGGCCCACTCGCAAAGAATGAGGGAAATTTGGACTCTAAAGAAGGCCAAGTTCAGTGTCAAATGCAACAAGACTTAACGTGGTCCTTGATGGCCCCAGCGAATTATATATATATATATAAAATAATAATAATAATAATAATAATAATAATAATAATAATAATAATAATAATAATAATAATAATAATAATAATAATAGTACCGGTTGGTACACCTATACGCCGCACATTTGAATTTTCCGTCTTAACTGAATTAATTCAACCGTTTATCAGAAGATGTCACTGTGTTAATTTCAAATTGTTTTTGTTTACTAATTATCAAGAAGTGTGGACATTCTCTCATAGATGTCTCTACCAAAAACTATGATCATGCACCCTGGTGCAAAGTGAAGGAACTTTTCTTGAAGATATTTTGTATTCATAAGTTTGTTCTTTACTAAATGTTGTTCTTTCATTTGTGGGTTGACAATATTAATCTTTCTTTCCACCAGTTTTGAATTTAGCCAATCGTAAATTTCTGTAATTAATTTTTGACCAATTGGGTCTTTCTTCTCCAATTTTGATGTGTAACCTTTAGTCAGGCAATAAAATGTAGTGGGTGTGGCTGTTTTATCCATGAAAGGTCTCGAATCTTTCACGAAGGTATAAAAACTGCTGATTTTCTTGTCTCTCAGCCACTTCAACAACATCTAGCTTAGTGTATGGAAGGATAGCAGGGGGCGGGTAGCGCTTCTTCCTTCGGGCAGCAGCTCTTCAACGAAGGTAATGGCCTTTTAACATCTTTATTTCTTGCTAGCTCAGCAGTTTAACCCTCGGGGAAGGTCCGAAACCTTTTTAATGTAACCTAACTATCTAAAAATGTAACTTAGTGCCGGCTTATGTAAAATTTTCTTATTACTTTAACTGTAAATCGGGGATAGAGAGTGCATTACCCTCTCGAGATCCCCTTCATTTTCGATTTGAGGTGACTATGTTTTCATAACCGATTTTCTACTTTTAATGTATTAAAATTTTCTTATACGAGTCACCTCCCTAGCTTGGGAATAGCCCCTGTGTCATAGGCCTAGTGCCCCTTACGTTTTATAAGGTTTCATGTACGAGCGCAAGCAACGCCTCCATTCATCTTGGTATATTGGGCCATTTAATTAACCTATTATTTTTCTTTTAAGGCTCTGCAGGCTGGGTACGAGATACCCCTGTCTAATTCTCGTAAGTTGTGCCTCGATGGCAAGTGATTGTAAAGCATTGTATTGCCTTTAATAGGCTTGAAAGATTGAGAGCGGGTCAGCTCTTTATGGTGTTTTGAAAGGTGCCTCTAGGAGGCTTGACATTAATAGGTGGGAGCAAGTGCTCCATGTAATTAGGGGTTTTCTGCCCTTTGGTAATTTGTGGTTGTGAGCTGAGAGCTCAGAAATTATAAACTTGGGGCTCGAAGCCCAGATCTTGTAATGATTCCCTAAAACTTGTGATTTCGTTGTACCTGATTTTGGCTTGTTGGTGATATGAAAATTGTTAAGTTCTGAAAATATAACCTTTATGAAAATGTTAATTCATCTTTCGGACTTGTAGTTAGACCCATTCCAGCCCGCACCTTCTTTCACCTCTGCCTTCCACGGATAACTCCGTAACAATAATAATAATAATAGCCCGCCTGGTGGCCATGACCGTTAAGGCGCTGAAGTCTAAACGGTCTGACACCGAGGTTAGTCGGTTCGAGTCCTGCTGGTCAAAAAAAAAAAAAAAAAAACTTCACCATCAGAATGTTGGCTGGCAGGGTAGGGAAGGTGGTGGTATACAATTTCTAATCACTATATTGCGTGCCAAAGCCTGGATTAAATTCCAAACCTCTCCGCAGTGCTCATATGGAGTGAGGGCATATGGCGCTGTTGATGGTGATTCGTCTGTTGGATGGAGACGTTAAGCCTTGAGCAGACTCCTTGGTGCTATTCGACGGGAGTAGGCTATGTGCGGGCACCGAGTTTCACCCTCTCCCTACTATCATATATCACGTCATTCATTTCATCTCATTAACTCCTCTGATGAGGTTGACGTCAGGAAGGGCATCCGGGCATAAAAACACACCACGACAGATTCATCTCGCCTCCTACCCGACCCCGTGGAGAAACGGGACAAGGATTGGACAAACTCAATAATAATAATAATAATAATAATAATAATAATAATAATAATAATAATAATAATAATAATAATAATAATAATAATAATAATAATTTCTTCAGCTTATCCCAGCTAATTCTGGGGTTGCTGGAGCCACCCAGGCTCTTTTTGGTTTTGGCTGAGGGCTTTAGGCTGGAAGCCTTTCCAGAGACAACTGATTTTTGAGATAAAAATCTCAACCCGAGATCAACCAAGATTTGAAACTCAGCCTTCTAGGTGGGTCAGCTGAGCCAATGACCTAACCACACCCTGCCCTCCCACAATAATAATAAAAACAGGAAGGTAGGTAAACAAAATATTGTTGAGTTTGCCTATCACAGAAATTTTTTACTCTGTATTTCCTTGAAACAAGCCACAATGCAATCTAATGTTATCAACATTTTATTTTTTATTTTTATAATATGATAGAAATGAGTGCATAGGTTTTACAAGACTTTTGGCACAGATCCTGTAATTACAGGACCTCTAGGTTTACATAGAATCGAAACCATAAGGTTGCTACTTTTCATTTAAAAAACCTTGCATCCACCGGTCACGATTTGAACTGTGCGTGCCTTCATGAAGAGGATAGGAACATGTACAAGGATAAACAGAATTACAATGTACCACAGCAGCATCACTATCGAGTCTTATACCAAACAAGGTAATCATGACTGCACATTTAATATCATCTACCACCCTCAATGTAGATAATGCCCAGCTTTCTTGGCTTTACTATCAACATTTAAGCCACACGATCTGGCTACTGCAGTACTGGCAAACTCAAAATCTAGATCTTGCTATTCCACTATTCCCATTCACACCCAGTTCCATTAAATTATATTTGAACCAAGCGAGTTGGCTGTGCGGTTAGTGGCGGGCGGCTGTGAGCTTGGATCCAGGAGATAGTGGGTTCGAATCCCACTGTCAGCAGCCCTGAAGATGGTTTTCCGTGGTTTCCCATTTTCACACCAGCAAATGCTGGGGCTGTACCTTAATTAAGGCCACGTCCACTTCTTTCCAACTCCTAGGCCTTTCCCATCCCATCGTCGCCATACGACCTATCTGTGTCGGTGCGACGTAAAGCCACTAGCAAACAAAATCACATTCAATGAATGTTCTAATGTAGAAGTCCATCAACATTCAGACATGCCAACTTTCAAAAGTAAAAAATCTGGAGAAATTTGGCAGCGAATCCTGACGTATTAAGACACATCGCTGATGGCAGAACATGTACTACTTCATTATAATTCAATACATTAACAATTCTATTCAGCCTATATATATATATATATATATATATATATTTCATCATTTCTATGTTAATTACTAAATAATGGACATGCCTAAACTGTAGGAACATGTGACTTCTCATCCTTCAACATGGTGATCAGTGATCACATTACGACTAATTGTTGTTCAACACACTCCTAGGTGACTTAGCCCTCTTCAGAAACTTGGAACTAAATTTTTGCTCAAAGCACTTGCCTTACTGAACTGATTTCAAGGTTAAAAGTTTCTCCAAAGTCTGCTCAGACAGCAAGGATCTGAACTGCGATTTTGCCTTTGTGACTCTGCTAAAAATCCTTTCACATTCTGCATTGCAATGTGGAATTGAAAAAATAGCAAGCATCACCTTAGAGAGTCTGTCATGTTTAAGTACACCATCAGCTGATTTCATGTGACCTACCAATGCCCATTGAACATCAATTCTTCCTTTTGCCAGGTCTGTTTTTTCGAGCTGAAAGTTACAGAACTGGGAGTGCAGAATATCAGTTTCTTTATCTAAATGTTCCGTTCCACTAGTCAGAATGTTCAGAAACTTGTTAATGAAAAATCTAAGGCTAGAAAATGATGCTTTACTTATAGCAGAAATATTTGCAACTTCTGCATTAATTAAAACTTTATCTTTGAATGGAAGTTTGTGTACCATGTAATCATATGATGAAGAGAAACACTTTCTAACAGACTTAAAGAATATGCATTTTTCCCTCAGACTTTAAAGTGTTCACTAAAACAAATGCAGAGTTTCCTATTATATCACAATCATCCTTTTGATTTGCTGGAGTATGATAATCTACATCAAGGAGAGAGGAGCAGCTTTTAATAACATGTGGTTTCACAAACCTTGCCATCACATTCTTCAATAGTTCCTCCAAAGCTGACCTCAATGAGTGGATGTGCGGCATACTTGACTGAAGAACTACATTTGGATTCTCAAAGATATCCATGGAAATCGAGAAAGGCAAAAGGATTTATGAAAATTTGATGAAAGGAACATGAACAGTCATTCTTCACGTGACAATGCATGGCTCTTAGTGGTCATCAGTAGTTTTATTGTTCTTTAGTGAAACTGATGACTGAGTTTTCCTTTTAACTAAGGAATGTAGTGAGATGTTATGATAATCCTTCACATTTTCAGACAAACAAGATGCATCTGCACTTAAAATGTGCTTAGGAATTTTGTAAGTCTTCAAAGTTCCCATCTGAGAATCCTTACTCACAATTTCGCTCCTGAATAAAGTAACCAAAGGGTCGCACTGCAGCAAAATCCTATCTAAACACCTTCTTAGTGATAACCATCGAGTAGGCACATGCTTCAAAATTTTCCTCTCCTCTGTGTTGTGTAAAGTCTGAAATTCTCTGAACTTTTCTTTCCTCTCTGTACTCCTTTCCAGATAACAAAATATATCAATTATACTTTAATCTACATTTACTGGCAAGCATGCCGCACCCTTCTCTGCAGCAAGATTAATTACGTGACAAGAACAGCCTACGATGATTGTGTTTCTATTTTCCCGCTTCAAACATCCTGCCACACCATTCTTTAATCCTACCATTACTGGAGCATTATCAGCACCAAGAGCTAGGCAGTTTTTTTAATGGAATACAGAATTCCCGAAAAGTTGAGCAAAAGATTGGCAAGTAGCATCCACTTCTAAATTAGGCACAGAGAGTTGAAGACTCTGAATTTCATTGAGTTTAGGCCTAAAAAAAATGTTACAACAATGGGATATATTTACAAGTCGCTTTAATTCCTACCATCAGTAGCAACAGAAAATTCACCTGCAAATGTGATACAATTTTCACCCTTTCTTCCATGCACATTTCTGTAATGATAGCCGCTGTTTTCATTCAAGCACACCCATATCATTTAGTGATTTCCAAATCAGGAAACATTTTGTGAAACAAAGGTCCCGCGTGTTTGGCACAATTTACAGGCAGCTTATGTTCTATGATAAATGACATAAATAACGCCTCGGCATTCGTCGCAGGATTTACATCTTGGTTTTTACATTAAAAGTTCAGTTTCTGGTTTCTTTCTACACACTGGACACTCTCCTTATGTTTTTTCGTTTGCATATGCTTGAGTATATCGCACTTCCCGCCATGCGCAACTGAAAAGTCACACCTACATATAGTACAGAATGTGAACGTTGGTCCCTTCCTGGATTCACTCAAACACGGAGACTCTTCCCTATAAGCACTTTTAAACACTGCAAAATATTTATTTTTTTGACATTTTGGCCGAAACATATATTAAGACACAACACGAACACTTCTGCAGGTCCGAGCACGGGTAGACGACTATGCGTGCTACTTCTGAGGTTAGGTTACTCGCTTGACTCACGTGCAAAGATAATAACTGTATTATAGACCAAAGAGGAGCATATGACTTGCCACCGTGCTCCGTACTGTCATCTGGTATCATAACTACTATCGACTAGCCATACTCAGCCATATATCAAAAGAACGAGGAAGTCCGCGAGAGTTTAAAATAATACAAAAATTACTGATACTGCTCTGAAAATCGGGAGATCGATCCCAGTGATCGGGAGGAACGATGAAAAATCGGTAATCTCTTGCTTAAATCGGGAGACTTCGCACGTCTGAATATTTATCCCCATTTTCCCAATTCCTTCCCTCAAGAGATTAAAAAGCTGGGAATAAATCAGTGCTCGAGTACGGGGAAGTACCCAGATTTAACTTATCACAGTACAATTACAGCAAACTGAAATAAGGAAGAAATTGGTCGCTAACAACCCAGGAAGGACATATCGAATGTGAAGACAGGAAAAGTTGGTGTAAGAGTTAAGGATTCTACATATTATCTCTCTTATGTTGTAGCTGCCTTGGCTGTGATTCACAAAACTGGTAACAAAAGATTCAGTATTGCTGAGCTGGAAGAAAAAAAAAAAAAAAAAAAAATCAAAGAGGTGGCACAGCACGATGGGTACAATTAAAAAAAGACGAAGGATGAAACTAAAAACCACAAACCGCGGTAACTCTGAAAAAATATGACAGCATCCGACAGCTGTTTCCAGCAAGAGAAGTTCAATGGCCGGTGAACTATTGTTCTTTTAACAGATACAAGAGTATCCCTTGATGTACGAGGTTGGTTCAAAAAGGAACGAGCCGGAGGCTATAAAATTAAAACCGCTGAAAAGATGGTAATATCATTGAGTGTGGAAGAAGGTGCAGTCCTTATAAGAGTGCCGAGGTCCCAAACTCACCACTAGAGGGACACGGGCGCACACCCACGTGATGACAGAGCGAGCAAGCGCACACGTCGACCGTCCATTGCACTCGCAAGGAAACATCGGCAATGGGTAAATCGCCGATCGCGATGAAACTCGGAAAAAACATTGAGGTACACGTAAAAATGATGTCGGCATCAATTTTGGGTGCCAACATTCATTAGGGCGTTAACTACAGGGCCTAAAAGTTGCGACATTTCAAATTCTGCGCGATCAGCGATGAACACCTGCTGGTCAATGCTAAGCTGGCACACTGCGTACCTGGAGACGCGCCTCTGCACCTGCTCCCCTCCCCGCTACAATTGGTTCGCCACCGCACATTTCCCTTCTCTCCGTGCATGCCGGCTGCTTAGCTGTCGAAGAGAACCGGTGCTACACTTTGCGTACTCTATCAGCCTTCCCCATATCTCTCCTATGTAATTTCCACGTTGTATTAGTCAGTTTACGTTTTCTGAAATGTTTATGAAAACGTTTGCACCGGGCGAGTTGGCCTTGCGGTTAGAGGCGCGCGGCTGTGAGCTTGCATCCGGGGGATAGTGGGTTCGAATCCCACTGTCGGCAGTCCTGACGATGGTTTTCCGTGGTTTCCCATTTTCACACCAGGCAAATGCTGGGGTTGTACCTTAATTAAGGCCACGGCTGCTTCCTTCCAACTCCTAGGCCTTTCCTATCCCATCGTCGCCATAAGACCTATCTGTGTTGGTGCGACGTAAAGCAATTAGCAAAAACAAAAAGTATGGTACCTGTTGTTAATTGTGTTTTGTTTCGGTTTTCTTTTCACTGTTTTTTAATGTTTCGAATAGACCAAAGATTGTTTTTGTTTACTATCAGTTATTGACGGGGAGTTTGCCCGATGTAACGTATACGGAGTCATTTATTGTGTTGTCTTGTAATTGATTTTTGTTGAACCAGTTCATACAATAGCCATTCAACTTTTTGCGAATGTAACTGCCATTATACCCAGAAGACTATAGTGTGATACTTTAATATCGGTACTTGTTGAATACATAGACCTTCGTCAGCTATAACACAAAAGTACCGGTACAGTAAGACTACAGGTCTGCCTGTGATTACTGTATATCTACTGCATATATAAATTAACATTTTTTTTATTTTTCAAGGCTTTTCTTATTACGTCAAACTTTACTACATTCAATGTCATACTCATATCGAAGTTGCCTATGCATTAAATTTATTTCTATTCGACAATCATTGCTGCAATTGAAATGTGTTGTGCCTGCCACTGCAAAACATAAATAAATCGTTCAGTACAAGCACAAATAAAATCATTCTACCTATAGGCCTATTCCTTATACCAGAGTACGCAATACGGAAAATACCAGTAGTTTCAAACTCGGAGTTTATAATCGTTGTTGTTGTTGTCCGCGATGTCGTTTCGTTATGACACAACTGGTAGCGTACACAAAATGGGTAGGGGGAAGGGGTCATAAAAAGAAGATCTGGACCTATAACCAGGTTTTGATATCCCGAGGTACCGAATCTCATTACATTCATTGAGATCCTCTACCCGGGCACGCAATTTCTTTACATAAAAAGGTACTTAACGTAGTTTAAAGGTGGGAGATTTATTTAGTGGTGGGTGATTTAATTTAATTAATTCCATATACATGTCCATTCTAAAGGACACTATCGACAGCTTTAAGATGTTTTAGAAGTAAATAATAATTTAAGCGTACGGAGGACGTGGTACCCTATCCCATGTTTGACCATGCCCAGTGGTACTTAACTCGAAGTTGTACCCACGAATGTGACAACTCACCAGAATTAGCAGGAATGAAAATATAACATCTGAATAAAATATGGGTATATTAGTGTAGGTTACTTATTATAATTATGTGTGAAACGGAGCGTAATTTAAAGGATTTCAATAATTGCAGTACAAAAAGAAGCAAAGTATCGAGTCGGTCCCGTTGAACAGCTAAGCAGCCGGCAAGCGCGGGGAGAAGGGAACTGTGCGGTGGCGAACCAATTGAAGCGTGGAGGGAAGGAGGTGCAGAGGCGTGTCTCCAGGTACGCAGTGTGCCAGCTTAGCATTGGTCAGCAGGTATTCATCGCTGATCGTGCGGAATTTGAAATGTCGCAAATTTTAGGCCCCGCAGTTAATGCCCTATTGAATGTTGGCACCCAAAATTGATGCCGACATCATTTTTACGTGTACCGCAATGTGTTTTCCAGGTTTCATCGCGATCGGCGACTTACCCATTGCCGATGTTCCCTTGTGAGTCGTGCTGAAAACAGTTAATAGGAGGCTACAAAAGAAGAGCAAAGGGGTGTGGTGTTTCCTGACAGTGGAAGGAGTGCAGGGAACAGAAATGCAATGAAGAATGGCACAAGTGTAGAGAGCACTGAATGTCCGTTGCAAGGGTCAAGGCGTGTCACAAGCGATTCATGGAAGGACAGATATCGTTGCCAAATGATGCATAGTCTGGAATGCCACACCGCATTACCGGTGCCATCGTCCAGCAGGTGGGTGCCCTCATTATGCAAGATCGGCGAATTACGATACAGCCATTGCTGCAGAAGTAGAAATGAGCATCTGAAGTGTTCACGCCATCATTAAGGACAAACTGAAATTTCAAACAAAGAGAAAGGTGCCCAATGGGTGTTTCACAATCTTCAACCAGCACAGGAAGCATGTCGAATGGGCCTCTCTTGAACATCTGCTGCACTACGCCAAGGAAGGAAACAAGTTTCTGTCATGAGTGGTCGCTGGAGACGATACATGGTGTCATCACTTTGAACCAGAGTCAAAACGACAAAGTCTCCAAAGGAAGCATGTAGGGTCCGACCACCCAAAAAGTCTAAGGCCGGCCACGTAAGTGTAGGAAGGGTTATGTTCGGATTCTTCTTTGACCAAAAGGGCCTCCTTTTTACGGACTTCCTGCAGCATGGAACAATGGTGAACGCGCAACGATACTCTCAAACCTTGACCACCCTCCACAAAGCGATCAAATTAAAACGAGCAGGACAGCTCACCCACGGGATCATTCTGCTCCACGACAATGGAAGGCCCCACACAGCAAATGCAGTCAAGGAGCTCTTGCAGACATTCAAACGGGAGGCCCTCAGTCACCCTCCATACAGCCTGGAACTGCCTCCCTGTGATTATGCCATTTACGGCGAGAGGAAAATTATTCAAACAGATGGCGACGTCAAGCAGTACGTTCAAAACTGGTTCACAATGTAGCCCAAGGAATTTTAAGAGACTGTCATTCACCTTGTGTAGCAGTGGTACAAGTGCCTCAAGAGTGCTGAGCAAATTTTTTGAAATAACAATAAAGGTTTTGATTTTATAGCCTCTGGCACGTTTCATTTTTGAATGGCCCTCATAATTACCTCTCATAACTGTAGCACGTCGCTGAATTTTAGATGCTATCGTGTCCAATGTTTCAAAATTATCCAGGAGTACTTCTGTGTATCCTCAGTTGTAAGTTCTCCCAAACGCAGAGCAGCAGCTCAGAAGGATCTTTCCTGCAAACCCAATCCTCACCCACTTGTTACTCAACCTGTTGCCTTCCTCATTAAAGATTCACTCACATTCCTCAACAATAACAGCTGAAAAGTTTCTGGAAACTTTCCTACACATTTATGTTTTGACTAGATGTTCCACTGAAAAGACAGATTTGCTAGCTGTGACTAATCTCCCCTCCTGTGAAAAGTGCGCAGTGTCACTCTACTGAAATAGGTCAAGTAGGCAGGCGTTACCAACACTAGCAATAGCATGTCGACTCTACCCATGTAAATGAGGCTTTAGAGTAGCTACATCCATGTAATTGTTATATAGTGCTCAGCTTGGTAGACCCACTCAAGTCTTGGAGGTATCAAAAAGGATAGGGCGAATTCAAAGCAAAAACCATCCTAAATTGCAGGTCACTACATCTACAAGAGGTTACATCAAGGGCATTCTTATTTCACTATGATTAGTTAACATTAAAAGGTAAGTTCTAGATCCTTCAGGATGGTAGGGCTGGGAAATGGAGAGCAGTAAAATAAATCTAGGTAGCTGCATACTTATAATGAGCTAAAAACAAAAACAAAAAAAAACCCCTCACCATCTCCTTCACACAGCAGGGGTCCCAGCATGTAGCGGCCTTCCTTCTCATCCACAGGATTACCTGTATCACCAAAACGTAATTGCTTCACAGGTAGAAACTCCTTCTCACCGATATCACCACTATCTTCCTGCCAACTCTCAAAACCTAGAACATAACATATTACTATTGCTTTGACACTGTAAATAAAAGAAAATTTGCAATTATGAAAGAAACTCATTAAAAAAAAGCAAAAGTAAAAACAGACGGGCATATTTTTATCTTGAAGAACTACCACCAGCCCCATAATCGTAAAATACACTACCTGCAGCAGACAAAGTTCACAGTCGCATCATTATTTAAATTACACCTATAAGATGAACCAACGATTGGAAATATTTTAAAATCATACCTGGCAACTCATGTTACAGTTGCTCCAGCAGCCACACATACAAATGAACCCTGAATGACACTTACAATCAAATTTCTTCTTAACTGTGCATGGAAAATCAGGACACTGATAAGTGAGTAGAAAACATGAGACTGAAAAAAAAGTCACTAGATAAAGTCTCCCCTATTTCAAGAATACAAACCTCCACTTTACCCTGGCGCAAAATAAACCAACACACACATTTTCAAATGAGGAAAGAACATAAAGATTGGAGCGTCTGAAGAAGTACTGGGAGGACCGCAAATCCCGAACCCCTTCAAAGAGACCAGAACGATGGACTGACTAAAGTGATCCTATTACAGTTGTGTCCAGGTTCCGCCTTGTCAATACAATTCAGAATGTATTATATATCTAAACTATTATTTACTTATATTCACACACAAGTACATGTTTTAAGATTAAATTTTCTTCTTCAGCTTGTGGATAAAAACACATGCATCGAATACCTTATTTAAAATTAATTATATGTTAACAGATTGCAGATAAAATGACAATACAACAACATTAAAAATTCAAACATGAAAATCTTTCGTTAAGTCCCAATTCTATAAAATGTTTGTATATGATGTATTAAAATACAACTGGTTGACTGTTGATCCATTGTATTTAAAAGTGGTATTATTAATGGTCTTTCATAGTCTCACCGCTTCGAGTTTAGACCATCTGTTTATCCATTACAATATCTTAACGGAAAATAATTCTATTATTTGTCGATCAAGCCTGCCAGGATAAATTGGGCTTTTTCATTTGTCTGTAAGATAAAAGAAAAGAACTGACATGTAATGGTTCTAAAGGCAACATGACAGGCTGAGAATCCAATGTTAAAACTGAAAGTAACTTACTCTAGATGCAGAGGTCTTGCGGGTGTGTGGGCACTGTGAGCTCAATCGGCAGACTGACTAGCTGGTGAGTTGAACAACTGGAGGGGTTGAGTGGGAGGAGTCTGCAGCATAGGGGGGAAGTTTATGTTGCCCTTCCCTTTCTTCCTCTTTCTAGAATATTGGATTGCAAGTTTAAATAACTGATTATCATCTGCCCTGTGTTCGTTTAAACTATTTTCGTTGTTTTCTGTAATTTATAAATTTCTAATATTCGAGAATGTTCATCTGTTTACCCTTATTTAAAGGGTGTAGCAAAACCATATCGCTTTCTATGTTCGTGAACGGGTGATTGTTATCATGCATATGTTCACACATGGCAGAGTATCTAGCATATTTTCTTGCGTTGACAGGCTCTTTGCAGCGTACTGCTACATTTACACTTCTACATGACTGCCCTACATACTTCCCCCCCCGTCCCGCACTCTTGGCATGTCATTCTAAACGTTCCCGATTCTCCTATGCTGCAGACTCCTTCCACTCCACCCGTCCAGTTGTTCAACTCACCAGCTAGTCAGTCTGCCGATTGAGCTCACAGTGCCCACACACCTGCGACACCTTTGCATCTAAAGTAAGTTACTTTCAGTTTTAATGTTGGATTCTCAGTCCATCATGTTGCCTTTAGAACCATTACATTTTAGTTCTTTTCTTTCTTCTTACAGACAAATGAAAAAGTCCAATTTAACCTGGCCGGCTTGATCTACAAATAATAGAATTATTTTCCGTTAAGATATTGAAATGGATAAGCAGACAGCAGTGGGACTACGAAAGACCATTAATAATACCACTTTTAAATACAATGGATCAACAGTCAACCAGTTGTATTTTAATACATCACATACAGACATTTTATAGAATTGGGACATAACATGAAAGATTTTCGTGTTTGAATTTTTAATATTGTTGTATTGTCATTTTATCTGCAATCTGTTAGCACATAATTAATTTTAAATAAGGTCTTTGATGCATGTGATTTTATCCATAAGCTGAAGAAGAGAATTTAATTTTCTCGAAACATGTACTTGTGTGTGTATACAAGTAAATGATAGTTTAGATATATAATACACTCTGAATGGTATTGACAAGGCTGAACCTGGACACAATTAACTGTAATAATGAAGTCAATACGGACCATTTGTGGCCACCATGGTCAAGTTAATAGGTATTAAAGTGATACTATGCGGTTATAAAACAAGAAAAAGAATCCCTATTTAACGTTTTTACAGGGACCTGATTTTTTTAACCTTAAATGGGGGTTTACCTTAAATCGAGGTTTCAGTAGAAAGTTTACCAGGCAGTTTGCCGCGCGGTTATGATCACGCAGTTGTGAGCTTGCATCCGGGAGATAGTGGGTTCGAACCCCACTGTCGGAAGCCTTGAAGATGGTTTTTTGAGGTATCCCATTTTCCCGCGAGGCTGTACCTTAATTAAGGTCACGGCCACTTCCTTCCCACTCCTAGGCCTTTCCTAGCCTACTGTCGCCATAAGACATATCTGTGTCGGTGCAACTTAAAGCAAATAGTACCAAAAAAAATCAGTAGAAGGCACACCTTTTCCAGAGATCTTTGCCTGTATTAACATAAATTGTACCATCATACATTATTTATACAGTGACAGCAATAAAAAAGGAGATATCTGCCTTACACACTGTACTGTAGTTATGGTTTTTGCTTCATTTTGGTGTTTTTATCGGTGAATGCAAAACCGCTTCGGTTTGAGGTTGTTCTTATAATGTTATACAGGATTTTCCATAAAAGTCGGGAAAGATACCGTAACTTATGAAAGATACCAAACTCGCATTAAAATAGATGTGAAACAGCAGTCCGTTTGTTTAGACATTTTCGCGGATGTTTTCCAAGCAGCGGCTTGCTCAATAGCACGTATTTTCTAATTCCAATAGTCTGAACACACATATTCAGTTTCATTCTTAAAAACTGTAATAGCATCACTCCAGAGGCTTGTGGCAAACATTTCTATTTTCTTAACTTCAAACGGTGTCACCTAACCTAGGTTTACTGCGCACGTATTATGAAAACATATTTCAAGCTTCCTATAGAATTATGATAATATTTTTACTACACATTTACATGGGAACAGCCTTGCCTTTATTTCTAAGGAGTTAACAACTGCTGACATTGCACTTATTGCAAAAACATATTATCCCGATGTCTGTCTATTAGTACATGAGTCGAAGTTGAGGACAGAGACCTCAGAGCTTGCTCAGGCTAGCTCAAGATTGACTTGCTTGCGCGTAGCGAGAGTAGAGTGTATGAATATTTGTAACGGATAAAAACTAACATGCCCGAATTTGCCCGTAATAATGGATGAATCAGTAAAAGGGTTTTCATTGAACCGAAGGATACTGCACAGATTAATATAGGAATTTTTGAAGGTTATAATAACATTGTCATTAAAATGGGGGTTTTCTTCTGTTACAGCAGCCGCGGTCAGATGTGTATCCGAGTCCGACATCTCACTTTAGCCCTAAGTGCCCGCGCTCTAAATTCGTCTTCTGCCTTGAATCATCCTTAGCAAGCTTATATGATGTCTTTTTCATAGGTTCTTAATGTCCCATAGACAGAATGAACAGGAATAAATATTTGAGAATTTTAACATTTTCTTAACGCTAAATGCGGGTAGTGCCCTGTTGTGAATTACATTAAACCGAATATAAAATTGCACTGCTCTTATGGAATAACTTTTGGGACTGGAAATTTCTTCCGTTAAATGCAGGTTTACGATGAATTGAGACCACACAAAATAGGGGTTATACTGTATATTAAATATTTTCCCCTAAACATCAGCAAATTAATAGCAGTTTTAAGGTGTAGGCCTAATTATTGAAACCATTCTTTGTAAATTATCTGTTACATATAGAACGGCCACCGTAGTGCATTAGTGTTGTTACCAGGCCTAGTTGCGTATATAAGGAATGTGAACAGCATCAGATGTTGAATGATTACTGTGAAGGACATAGAAATGCTGCGTACTCATGTGACACACAGTTATCAGCACCTGTAAGTTTGAAACGGGCTTCACCGTGGGTCTCCATTTGGCCGGCTGGTCAAATCGTGCAATATCCAGATGTGACAGAGGCCCAATGTTGGACTGCATGGAAATGTGAGGGCAGGCAGACTTGTTGACAAGGTTCCAGTTAACCATGACTAACTACAAGGGAGGATTGCTGTATTGTGCACCAAGCACATCATAACCCCTTCACATCTGCGCCTGCCATCCAAGAACGAGAAATGGATTCACTGCAACATTCTGTGTCATCCCACACCATTAGTCTGAGACTAGCAGCAGCTGGACTAGGAAATTACCATCCCATACTTAAGCTGCCGTTAACACCACAGTACAAACGGCTGCGTTTGGGGTGGTGTCGTGACCGGAGAGCATGGACTGCTGATGAATGGCGTTGTATTGTGTTCATCGATGAATAGCAGTTCTGCACTACCCTGGATGACTATCGTCTGGAAGTATGGCAGGGACCTGGAGGGAGGTCCCATTCTTCCAATGTTTTGGAGAGGCACAGCGGTGTTACTCCTGGGATCATGGTGTGGGGAAAAAGGGGGTTATGACTTCAGGTCACGGCTGGTAGTGACTGAGGGAATTCTGATGGCAGAACAGTACATCACGGACATCCTGCGCTCTCATGTGTCGCCTCTCATGCAACAGTATCGTGGTGCCATTTTTCAACAAGACAAGGCTCGTCCACACACGGCACGTGTCTCTATGAACTGTAAGAGCGATGTTAAGGTACTCCCGTAAGTGGGCTCATACTGCCAAGTTCTCTGTAAATTTGGCTTGATTCTGTAATCACTGAAATAACATCACGTATCCTCTTAATATGTTTCATTTTGTTTCCTCCTCCCTTTCTAGGTGCTTCATTTTTTTTCCCCCCCCAGGTTTGTTTTCATGATGGACATACGATTGAGTTAGGTTAGGTGGCGCTGTTTGAGTAAGAAAATTAAAACGTTTGTATAAAAGCCTCTGAAATTATACTATTACAATTTTTAAGAATGAAACTGAACATGTGCATTCACATAGAATTAAGAAATAACTAATAGGTAAGCCGTAGTATAGAAATTATCTGTGAACACGCACGTTTTGAACAAAATTGATTGCCACTTCATACCAATCCTAATCTTTTCTTTTTGTATGTGTATCATTTCTGACGTCTGCAAAAAATCAGATATATTGACAATCAACTAAAGCAAATTTGCTATTACGAATTTTCTTGGTATAACAGACTTACTTCTACTGTACTTCATTGATATGAGAGTTGGTACAATGTTAGGTGTGTTGATCTATTTCCAACATGAGCAAAAAAAATATAAAAGGAATTTAACCAAGAACACAGCTATCAGGGGCCGGATGTGCAAGTAGTGGGATTGATGAAGAAGAGAGAGAGCCAATCTATCTGAAGATGGCAGTGTGTGTGAAGATATGGAGATTGCACTTGTCCTTTTGTGTCTTCTTTCCATTTCTCCCTCTTCCTGCAATGACTTATCATTGTGCTCTTTGTGTTGTATCCTTTCAATGTTTACTTTTTTTTTTTTTGACTTACCAAGAACTGAGGATACTTTCATATATATGTCCATTATTAGAAATTCATACATGTCTTATAGGTAGATCTTGCGGACAGTAAATAATTTGAATATAGAACAATATATAATATTATTTCAACAGGAGAAAATACAATACCAAACATGTCAGAAAAGAGAGAAGTGTACATATTAATAAATTACCTGCATCACAGTTGCACCATTTGGTGGGATCCACACACTGTCCCATGATTCCGCACTCACATTTGTGAGAGCCTGGCAAAGCACCACCCCAATAATCCATCTTCTGGTTGCTCCGAGATACCCACCAAGCGAAAGGGCGAAACTCCTGTCCTTCAGCTAAAAAGAGAAAAAAATTCTGCTTAATATAGAAGACAAAGTTACTGAACTTCTCTTGACTGACATTTATATTATCACCATATTCTTTGTTTATATTAGAGACGAGGTACTAAATTCATAATTAATGACATGTTGCACCAAAATCACTTCCACTGATTATTTAGATCCTAAACACATACAATTACTTCAATATTAAGTGATCATTACAGGTAATAATAATAATAATAATAATAATAATAATAATAATAATAATAATAATAATAATAATAATAATAATAATCATATGGCCTCAGCTACCATGAGCAGACATTTCAATTTGACGACATCTGGCTGTCTGCTCGTCAATTTCGACGTTCCGTTTTACTCTAGACCCACTTGATGGCAGACAAGAGTAAACCGGATCTCTCTTGGGCGTCTATGGCTGAGATTTAATGAATTTTGTCGGGTAAATACCAAATCTATCAACAGAGATCTTTTACATGCCGACATCGTACGAAATGGAGTGTTGAATGGACTTTTTTCCGCCCTTCAAAAATCCGACTACCTCTGCCGGGTTTGAACCCGCTATCTTGGAATCCGGAGGCCGACACTCTACCATGGATCCACAGAGGCAGCTATCATTACAGATCATTACATTTCTGAAACAAATGTTAGCTGAAGCTTTAAATTTCAGACCAGTGGATTATTAAAGCACCACGCTGAAAGATGCAGATGTTGTCCACTTACTGGATTTTAATTTTGTCTACGTTAGTAAGCGATTTCACGACATTTTCAGTATTCATAACTGGGCTACTTCAAGACAAATATGCACCAAATTAATCAACTCCACATGAATATGTTCCTAATCCATAGGTAAGCTACCAGGTTTATTACCTTAACCATATTGGTTAAATATTTATAACAGGTCCGTATTGACTACAATCTTATTATCTTTAAAATCACACATAAAATATTATAAGTATTGACTAGGCTGATGGTACATGTACGTCTGAATTTAATGATAAGAAGGTAAGCTACCACGCAAAAAATATTTGCTACCCATCACTGTATCACTCAACAGAGAATTAATTTTCTAACTTGTGAACAGAATGTGAAATACAAGCATAAACAGGCTTACTGAGTTATTCAGCAATATCACTGAAAACCAGTAAGCAAAACTGAATTTATCTGAGGCTAATGACTTGCTCCCTACGAGTGTAATTTACCCTGAAAAATTCAGGAATTCAAGGCCTTTTCCTGTTTTCGTTCAACTTTCCCCGACCTGCCTCCTGTAGTGAGAGCTCTTATCCGTTGGAAAACACGTTCCTTTCACAAGGGATGACAAAGAACATTTTTAGGGCTAAGAAAAATGTGTTTGCCCTAAACAGTAATAGCAAAAATTTGTGATGTGATAACAGAGATTTTAATATAGATTTACTATGGTGTGAATCGGGACTTTGAATTTATGACGTGTTAAGCAAAAGAATGCTTTATGAGGAATTCGCTAACAAGGTTTCACTGTATAAGATGGTCTCATACGTAAGATAACCCTCAATTTTTGGCAGGTGTCTGTCTGTCTGTCTGTCTGTCTGTCTGTCTGTCTGTCTGTCAAGTCTTCAGCCTGGAGGCTGGTTGAATCCTCTATAAGCACCAGCAAAGGTTATGTGGTTATACGGCCATTACAAGAACCAATGGCAGCCCCACAATGAGGTATACAAGGCATGATGAGGAGTGAGGTAGTTCGCCATGGCTTTTCTCATAGAATCAAAGTGCTATTGCACAACAATCACCCCTTATGAGTGTGAAGTTCTCATCTTTGGCGTATTTAATCTTAACATATATTTAGCCATCTTGTGGTAATTTTACGAAATTGTCATCAAAGAGCTTAGTAATATATAACTGGCCATCTTATAGCATTTCTACAAACTTTTATCATTAATCTCCAATATTTTGTTTTGAATTGTCTCAAGTATCAACACTGCTTTCATTTCTTTCACTCACTCACTCTGCAGGCTTCTGAGGGACGTGAAGTTCCCGTGCCGATCTTGCAATCCCCTTCCATCCTTTTCGATCTTGAGCCCGCTCTTCCCAGTTATCAATTCGAAGGGTCCAGCATACCTTGTTGATCTCCTTCCAGGTGCTTTGGGGTCTTCCTGAAGGTCTTTTTCCCATTAAGAGATCCCTTGTATAGATCTACTGGTGCTCTGTTATCCTGCATCCTCAGTACATGTCCAGCCTAGTGCAGTCTGTTGGATTCTATCACACCCATTATGGTGTGTTGTTGAGAGAGGGTGTAAATCTCATAATTAGATCTTCTCTGCCAGCTTTGGGAGATAGGATTGAAACATGGGCCAAATAATTTTCGATGAACTTTATTCTAAACACCTGCAACTGCTGCTGCTCTTTCTTGGTTAAACTCCATGTCTCGGAACCATACAGTACTAGTCAAATGATGGTATTGTAGATAATCATTTTTGCATTCCTTGTTAAAAACTTGGAGCCTAATATATTGCTCATAGTGTAAAATGCCTTATTTGCATTCTTAATTCTATTTCTTTCAAGTGCATTTATGTTGTGATTTTAATATTATTTATGTGTTTGTGCCGATGATGGCTTGAAGAGCTGAAATATGTTCATATTTATTCCATTTTTGTTTCAGAAGTTGCTTTACGTTGCACCCTGAATGAGTAGCACCTTCACAGCAAGTCTGCATGCCATGACCTTGTCTGCCTCCACAACCATTTGGAACCAAAAAGAGAGGTTCCTCTACTGAGGGGACCACATCACCTCACCTAAGGGTGTTCATTCGCCCAAAGCTGTTGACCCCTTTACGGAATCAGGTTTACTACCTCCGCCCAATACTCTGTTAGCAATTTTACTTATAATAGGTCACTGGTAAATAAATTGTACATTCTCGCAACTACCCATAAGCCATGCATCGTAGGTAAACTGTATACTATATTTGTTTGTTTACATTGCAGTTTCATTTACCTTTTAAGCAGTTTGGTGAACAAAATTTGAACATGCAAAGATTATGCAATTAAATTTTAAAACCCTACTTTTGTACCATACCTGCCAACTTTACAAAACCAAAAATCAGGAGATTTTGATATGAAAATCAGGAGATACAATTGGTCAAAACTGCTTATACTACATGTTTTGCGCAATACAGTACTAGGCCTACGGTATATTTATAACACTTATTGTCTCAAAGCCCGACAGTTGCTATACGAGGCTACAAGGCTAAAAATTACGCATCTCTATTCCCTCACAGGAAGTATGTGAGTGAGACGATCGGTCTCTGATATGCCTGCTGAAAATAGTAAGAACTCATGCTCCACGTGTTAATTGGCCATGCACTTAGATGCCATTACTTAGCAAATGCATAGATTAATATAGTATTGCATCAAGCGGCTGCGTGATTATGCGAAGCACAATGCTATTTGGATCAAATAACTAGCTGATGTACCCGTGCTTCACTACGGAATTCTCAGAAAGACTGTCCTTATAGTTTTCCCAACTGAAGTCAACATAGGTCATTACAATGATGCCAGTATGAATGTCGCGATTAAAAGCAATGCTGTCATATGAAATATTCGATAAAATAAAAACAGCACATTTTCTCACTTTTAGCGAAAAGTACTACGGTGTTGATCTAACAGTTCAAAGTTTCAAAGCTAGAATGACCAGGCAGCAGACAGCCGCGAATACTCCTGTAATTATTCCGTTTAAGTATGCACACTGCTCATTCCAATCACTGCCTCAGAGTAGGGATCGAATAGCTGGAATACTATGATGATCCAGTGTGTTACGTACCAGTAGCATCAGAAAATTTATGAACCAGAAGAATGGCACGCTAAAGAAGAGATAGATCTAACTCGCCACTCCCCAGCTACTTCCTGCAATATTCAGACAGGATACTCGATACGCAGCAGTAATCCCATCTATCAGAGATAAATGGCAGCAGAATACAGAAAGCGCATCACAACAAACAAGGGTCAATGTAATGTTATTGTTGATCAATTTTACGAGCTTTCTATATTGGAGGCCTTCACATTTAGCTTTCTTCCGAATCTGTGATATTAGAGCATCTAATGTCAAGTGAGTCCTCCTTTCTTTCATGACAACCTGTTGTGTTACTTAAGCGATTGTTCCTCCATGGTTTCTTTCTCATTTTTATAATCATCTTCATAATTTAATCACCATCACCACCAATATCATTACAGTCGGTACGGTAAAACTGAATAAGACACAAATAATCAGAAATTGTATTCTCTATAACTTCTGTTATGTAGTACTTTTCAATATGACCAGGAAGATAAGTAATTAAAAATTAAATTTTTGGCACCTTCACCTAAGCTACCATTTCGAACAGAGTGCATAAAATTATTTATAGCATAGACTGCAGCTCCTTATTCCCCGACTTTACATAAAATTCTGTTCACCCATTTTCACGTCCCTCAGCGCTGATATGGACTTGGAAAAAAAAAAAAAAAAATCCAAATTCATGAATATCTCTGTATCATAGCCAGTACGGTAAAAATGTATAAGACGTAAATGATAGGAAATTTAATAATATATAACTTTAGTTATGTAGTATTTATCGATAGGGCCAATAATAACAAGTATTTGAGAGTGAAATTTTAGGCCTTCCCCTAAACTACCATTTCACTCAGCGAGAATAAAATTATTTATGGCCTAGATTGTAGCGACTTATTCTCGGACGATATATACCGATTTTCATTAAATTCTCTTCATCCGTTTTCTCGTTATGACCGTGCGTACGTACATGCATACATACAGACAGAAATTACGGAAAATTAAAACAGGCATTTCCCTTTGTTAGTATGGTCACGACCAGTACGGAAATATCATTCTTTTTGAATTCTGAGCAATGTACAGACAAAACTCTTATTTTATTTATATTGAGTCGTTATCATTGAAAATCTGTCACTAAATTACTAAGAAAGACTCAATATCTAGCGACTAGTCTCTAGAATCGACCAAAGAGAATGATGGAATGACTAGACGAACACGAACAGAGCACGCGAGAACGGGAGATTGACAATCGATATACACATTGCGATATATAGGTTTCAATACACATCGCACATTCGCGCACATTTCTCGCATGAATAAACGTCGATATTTCGTTTGAAAGCGGCCAATGAGCGAAGGACTTCCGGCCACTGGCGTAGAAAAGCTGAAATGGCGGGATTTGAAAACAAATGAAGTTCACCAAAGAAATAGGCTAAAATCGGGAGAAATAATAGAATAATCGGGAGGCGGGAAAAACTGTTGAAAATCGGGAGTCTCCCGCCTAAATCGGGAAAGTTAACAGGTATGTTTTGTACTAAAGTAAACTTGGGTCCTCATCTCTAGTTTACTGCATATTTCTTGCCACTGCGTGTTAGCCATATCCTTTATGTTTGGATATGACAATCACGCAATGGCGAGAATTAAGTAGTAAGATATGGTAAGAATAATACAGTAACAGGTGTACACAAGTAATGAAATTATGACACATAGAAGTTATTACAGGTAATCATGCTCATTGACTAATAACTTGAGGGGGGAAAAAAAATATATAGTTAAACCACCAAATCAATATACACATTACATTCTAAAAAGATTAAGTCGCTTAAGTGTGGCCAGTACACAGTTCAGGAGACAGTGGTTTTGAACCCCCACTGTCAGCAGCCCTGAAGATGGTTTTCCGTGGTTTCCCATTTTCACACCAGGCAAATGCTTGGGGGTGTACCTTAATTAAGGCCACGGCCGCTTCCTTCCCACTCCTAGCCCCTTCCTGTCCCATCGTCGCCATAAGATCTATTATAAGTAAAATTGCTAACACCGATTATTGGGCGGAGGTAGAAAATCTGATTCCGTAAAGGGGCCAATAGCTTTGGGCGGATGAACACCCTTAGGTGGAGTGATGTGGTCCCCTCAGTGGAGGAACCTCTCATTTTGGTTCCAAATGGTTGTGAAGGCAGACGAGGTCATGCCATGCAGACTTGCTGTGAAGGTGCTACTCATCCATAACTTGAGTATGCGGCAGTCCATTGCTTAAACTTCCAAGTCTCATCTCACATGTGCCACAGAATTTGGTCCTGTGTCTGTGTCTTCTAGTCCGGACCTGCACGTTGGCAGCAGATGAGAGACTATCATCTTCAAGAGACCCGGTGGCTATGAAGTCAAATAAACATTAAAATTAATTTATTCCACCTACTCAATACACAAATAGAGATTTTAATTAAGAAATTAAATCTTGAATAAAATTATAGGGACATGTTTTGCCCATTAATTAAGGGCATCTTCAGCCTTAATCTCAATCTGAAAGGTAATTAATCAGGTACCTGATTGTATTAAAATTACATATGAAAGTGAGGATGGTGTTGGAAATGTGCTTCAAATGGTGACCAAATGGTTGACAATAGTTATGATATTCTTAAAATGAAGCCTTAATAAAGTCTTAAAAAACAAATAGTCTTAAATTTATACACTTTCTTGAATGTCCTTGTTTAAAAATTGGTAATAAATTGTATACTGGTAATTTTATAAGAACGTAAATTGTTACGTTTGTCACCAGTCGGTGGGACGGAGAACTGGAACTACAGTGTATTTAGAAATATAAATTTTAAAGATTTTGTGTAACTGAAATATGTTTGTAAATTTTTTTTAAATATGGAAACATCACGATAATATTGAACTGTATGAACAATGCAACATGCAAAAGTGTTTTGAAGCGATTTTTTTTTAAATGTAGTTTTTATGTAATCTGATGTAAAATTTGTAAGGTGATTTATTTTGGAGCATCCTGTACCTGTACCACACGTGTGGTTTCCTATGATGAAATTTTGGTGTTGTAATCGTAATGTTCCAGAACTTGTGCAATTGGTAACGATGTTAAAATTACCATATATGGTCACAAGATTTCCTATCGGCAAAAAGGTCCAGGAATCTAGGGTTTATTTATTTATTTAGTCTGATCCAGGACACCCTAGATTTGCCATAAGACACAGAATAATACACAATAACAATTTTGAGGGAAGATAAAAGGATTAATGTTTAAAAAAATGATAGGTTACAATTAACCATGTTAAATGGCATGAACTCCATATAAATGGTGACGAAGAATCGAAACGGAGTACTTGATGAGTGAGACGACTATCTCATCTTGTAGGCTTCTCGCTAGTTTATATTTTTGTCGCCATGTGACGAAAGATTTGGGAATTGTTCCCCTCGCGCCAAAGAAAAGTCCAGTCACCGTAATTTTTTTAAGGTTATACGACTCAAGAAAGAAAGGGATGGTTGGATTATAGATATCCTTTTTCTCATTGTCTACATCAGTCGGCTGAGAGGCTGAAGATTCAAAGCGTACCGTAGGATCAATAATTTCTGCTTCGTTCCTCCGTCTATCAATCGCTATAATATCAATCCTGCGAGTGCTGCCTCCTTCGGCGAGGCAGTGGACTTCTTCGTACACTTCTAGATTTTTGAGACGAAGAGCATTAGCAATCAGGTTTCTGATGATGTTATGGCGTTTGATCCTAAGCAGTTCTCCTTGAGGGCAACTCCCCAGCACATGTGGTAAGGTTTCATACTCACTGCAGTGTCTGCAGTGGCCTGTGCTGGTAGAACGTCCCGGCAGAGTACGTACTGGTGCAACCATCGCTGTCATCTTCAACATCTCCCTCCATTCCGAACAAGTTAAACCATCTCTTCTGGTAACCCAAGAATTAGCAGCAGGAACTTGAGCAAATAACTCAACACCTCTTCCTTTTTGTGGATATGCACACCAAGCTTCAAATTCGCGTGTTCTAAGTATATCGCGCAGTTGTCTAACAGATTTCGTTGATGTCTCTTCATTGAGTTGAAGTTCAGATAGGCAGCGAGTTTTTATTGCTGTGAAATTTCGAACAGCATTTACGTGCGAATCATTCACAGCTTCTAGCTTAAGATTGATGTTCAGCTGTTGAAGGTACGCTTCCCAAGTAGCGCGCATTAGTGCTAACCCTTTACATTTGTGGCTCGAATATATCATACTTGTCGGCGTGTCACTCGGAAGTTGTAGAATTTCTTTAAGTGCGCTTCTGATCATGTTGTCGGCTTTTAACAGACTTGATTTGGGAATTTTCTCAACCGAAACAGTCTGGAAGGGGTATATCAGTGTAGGGCCAATAAACTGATTTATTACAGTCAATTTTTGATGCGGTTGGAGTAAGTGAGTCCTGGTAATCTGATCTAAGTTAGCTTTCAATTTTTCAAGTACCTGATGTTCATTGAAGACTAAAGTCTGTCTGAAAGTTGCCCCTAAATATTTTATTTCTTCCCTATCATTTATACTTCTAATGTTTCCAGAGACCGTCACGATATCGTCAGAATGAAGCTTACCATTTTCTATAATAATGGCATTTGATTTGTCTGCATTTATATGCAAACCTATTTCTTGAAGCAGGTTTATGACAGAAGTGACTAGGATTGAAGCTGCTGCTTGATCTTTAGCTATGATCACCAGATCGTCGGCAAAGCATAGGGATGTTAAAGGTACAGTGTTAGGACTCAATTGAAAACCATACATTTCTGATACTTTGATGTCTGTGAGTTCATCAAGGATGTGGTTTATACCCCAGTTAAATAAGAAAGGTGAAATGGGATCTCCTTGCATCACTCCACATTTGATGTTTATCTTATCTGTATGACCACGAGCAGTTTGAACTTGTGTTGTGTTTTCTGTGAGAAGGTTGACTAGTAACTTCTTAATGGATCTGGGTAGTACAGAGTTCTCTATTGTCGCCTTTAAGTGATTGTGTCCAATACTATCGAACGCTTTGCTGATGTCGAGGAATACTACGCAGCCTGAAATCTTTTTCATTACAGCTGTTCGTAAAATGCCATCAACAATATTCACGTTAATGAAAGAGCCAGGGGTCATGACAAAACCTCTTTGGAACTGGTTCAAAGGGATGTATTCCCTTACAATTTTATCAAGGATCTTACTTAATATGCGCCGAATAATGGAGCAAATACTAATCGGTCTCCATTTGGACAGATCATTCTCTTCACCGCCTTTATGTATAAGAACAGTTCTCGCTGCCTTAAGAACCTCAGGAATGAACCCACTTTCAAATATTCTTCTGATGATATGGGCTAAAATATTAGCAGCAAGTGGATCATAAACAGATTTCAATAAAACCTTATCCGGACCTGGGCTAGTGTCAATTGCTATGCTCTTGATAATAGAGAAAACTAACTCTTGAGATATTAAAATTGTATCATCTAAGGTTTCATTCGTATAATCGATATAGGAGTCTCTCATGCAATCATTAGGAGTTTCAAATCTGTTCCTAAAATATCCTTCAACAACATCTTTCTCTAGTTTCAAATTATTAGTTCTTTTGCCACTTAAAATTTTTCTAATTGCTTTCCTCCTTTGGTAAAAATATTCATATTGAGTCACTTCATACTCGAATTTAGCCTTCCGACGTTCACGATCATTCTTAGAGGATCTCTGTGGGTTACTGGAGGTTTTATACTGTCGGTTGTTATTTTTGTAAGTGCCACGTTTACGAGCTTCAATATATCTAGTAACTGGACTCTTTGGACCTGGCAGTAGGTCTGTAGCTGTGGCAAGGAAGTTTACAAAATTAGTGACTTGTTCATTGAATTCAGCATCACTCAGTTCATGCTGAAAAATATCTAGCCATTTACTCAGTTCGTCGTGGTAAGGTTTATTTTTTAGCTCTCTTTGATCAGAGGTTATTTCCAACTTCGTTGACTGACCATTTTTACTAGAAATAGGAATAGGATCTAAAGGTGGAATTTTAGACTGGCTAGGTGTAGTCATAGATGGATTCAACAAGCAGGCTCTGTATTGCTCTGGGTGTGATTTACTTATATGTATCTTAAGGCCTTTATACATTTGCCCGCAAAATTGACATTGTGTTTTGTTATCAGTGGTACTCTTATTGGTGTCATTTGCAGCCATAGTACAGGATGTATAACCTCGATAATATAGTTACAGATTATATTTGTCAATGATGATAATTTATTAGGCCCATAGACATTATTACTATGAAACTGTAGAATATAATGTGCAAATTATTTCGTCTTGTAAATGCAAACCATGAATTGAACGTATTATAGTGGGATATTTAAAGAGAGTTAATGATGGCAAGAAGAGAGAAACAAAAATACGAAGACCTTTCGTACCTTTACCGAATTTATCGCAGATAGGACAGTGTTATTTCAGTGTTTTTGCAATGTTATTCTCAATGTTTTCTGGTTTTGTTTCATTTAGTTTAATTCCTTTTGTGTTTCATTATTTCTTCGCTTAATGTCATCTTAAAAGTTTAATTTGATGTGTCCGAGTTTACCCTAGGTTCCAATTGCCGTACTTTCAATTCTTTCATCCATTAAATACTTTCGCCTTATACTATACCTTTAATGTAGCATCACCTTCATTGTTAAATCAAGTTTTATGTTAAGTTACTTAAGTATGTCTTGTTTCCGTGTCGTGGAACTGTATTTGGTAAAACTTTCTTGTCATTTTTAATATAGTTGAGCTAGAGGGTGTTTCTTGTAAGTCTTTTCTCCCCCATAACGTCATACGTTCCATGTACCTCGATAAGGGCTTCCCGCAGCTTCCACATCCTATCTTAGTTGTCATTTTTAGGCCTGTAAGTGCTCCCTGTTTTGGTTTATATGAATTCTCCGCCACTGCGTCATATTTCTACCTCTTTGTTATTATTATTATTATTATTATTATTATTATTATTTATTATTATTATTATTATTATGTTATTTACTATTTCTATTATTATTTTTATTTATGTACGCTCGAAAGAGCGGTTACAGCGTTAAACATTGTAAAGTGGCGCCCTATGGAGGTTGAAGGCATTAGAATAATGATAAAAGAAAAAAATGTAGTTGATAATTCCAAATGGAGTATTAAAATATATTAAAGCTAGTAAAGAGACGTTACCGTTGCTCACTTCAAGTGAAGTTTATAATAAAATTGTTACGTTGGAACCAGTAAAGCGGGGCCTTGTGATGGTTGAGGATGTTAGTAAATTATCGGGTTTTGAACAGTTCAAGCATCAGGATAATGATGAAGAATGTAGTTAATAACTCCGAGTGGAGTTTAAACACAACTTAAAAAAAAAATAGTAAAGAGACGTTTCTGCTGCTTAGAACAAGTGGGGTTTACAATAATAAAAAAATGGTTAAACAGTTGTAACTCTCGTGCAAAGAGATAAAACTGTAGTCTTCTAAAAGCACGAGTGAAGAAGAGTGCTTGATGGTAAGCAGCTGTGTTAAATATTAGCTGGAAGGAGCGATTGTAGTCTCTTGTATATAGTCGAAAAGGAAATTAAGTTTGAAGTCTGTAACAATAGGAGAATTACATGTTAACGAATGAATGAAAGGAGAGTTCAAAGAGAAATCGAAGTATGTAAAAACGCTTACCTTGTTATTAATGTTGAAATTGGTTAACGCAAAAATGAGTTGGAGAGAAAATGTTGTGTGCAATTTCATTTTTATTTTTAATTGTAATAGTGTTAAATAGTTGCTATGGTAGCGTTGAAATGACTGATATTTAAGTTACTGGTGTTACAGATGATGTGAGATTAATGGAGGAGAGGGTTGAAGTGGTGTGTCAAGTTTATAAGTTATTGGTCATGGCGGGTAGCGAGAAAAGAGTTCAATTCTAAGAACAATATAAAGAGAAATGATATCATCAGTATCAAGAGAATTTCAAATAAAAGTTAGAGCCAGCCTATAGTTAATCCTTTGTGAGGAGGTAAATTAGCCTTCTTCTCGAACTACGGTGCGGGAGCGAGAGAAAGCGTGACAGTAAACATCTATAATTATCAAGTTCTATACGAACTCAGTTAATATCACTAAAAGGTGTTCTGTAAAGGGTTGAGGGCATAAGAAATTGTAGTATTAATAGTTTGATGAAGCAAAGAATTTTTGTTTTTGTTTTTTGAAAAGGTAAGTTTAGTCCTTTTAAAGCATGTAAGTGTGTTCGATGGTAAGTAGCTATTTTGTTTTCGTTTTTTTTTGTGTGTGTGTGAAAAGGTAAGTTTAGTCCTTTCAGAGCAAGTGAGAGTGAGGAAGTGTGTTTGATGGTAAGTAGCTTTTTTTTTTTTTTTTTTTAATATATATGGAGATTTTGGTTTGAGGTCTGCAATAAGGAGGAGAATTATGTATTAAATGTATGAGATTACAGAGTTAATCAGTGGTTTGATAATTGTTACTTGTGCTTCTGGTATTATAATGGTGATAGGATATGGGAGGTGGAATTGGTGGAGGTGGGATTTTAAGTTTGTGTGTTGTTGGTAGTGGTGGGATTGTGGGTATGGACAGAGTAGGAATTGTGTTTTTGAAATTAATGGGGACTTGGAAGATAATAATTTAATATTATTTAGAATGTTATGTTGATTTAAATTTAGTGATTGCAGTAATTTTGGTAAAATTTCGTATAAAGGTTTTTTTACTTCAACTATATCATTGAGGTTTAGATTTTTGTTATAGTATTGGTCTAAAAATATATAGATGTTTTCTAATTAATTCATTAATTTTCCTTTACTTAATTTTTTAATAATTGTGAGGTCTTAATCTATAGTGGAGAAATGATGTCCTATTTCTTTCATATGGGAACTTATAACTGAGAATTTGTTGTGTTTGATGGCACTAAAATGTTCTAAGTACCTACTTTGAAAGCTTTGGCCTGTTTGACCAATGTAAGAGGCGTCACATTGTGTGCATGCGAGTCTGTAAATGCCTGAGCCTGTGTAAGAGTTGTTTGAATTGATTGTGTTGTGATTGAAGAATAATTTTTGGTTAGTGTTAGAAGTTCTAAAGGTTATGCAAGAGTTTTGTTTTTTTATGGGGTTTGAAATTTGGCAAATGTCTGGATTGTTGTATGTGAAAGTAATAAACTTATTCTTTTTGGGTTTGTCAGGGATGAGTTTTGTTGTTAATTTGGGTTTGATTTTGTTGATTAAATTGTTAATTGTTTCTAGGTTATACCCATTATTTTTTGCTAAGTTTTTTTATATAAGTGAGTTCAGTTTTTAGGTTATAGAGGGATTTTAAAGGCTCTGTAAATTAAGCTGTAAAAGGTAGATAGTTTATGGGATTTTGGATGTAATGAAGTATTTTTTATTGTTGTTGAGGTGTGAGTAGGTTTCCTATAAATTTGGAAGTCAAAATTATCATTATTACAAGTTACTGTGATGTCTAGGAAATTTAAGGATCCATTGACTTTGTCTTCTTTAGTAAATTTTATATTTTAGTCCAGATTGTTTAAAAAATTTAAAATATCAGTAGTTATCGAGTTCTTTATCAATAATTACCAAAGTGTCATCTACATATCGAAGCCACAAGTAAAGGTCTTTTTTATTAGTAGAAATTTTATCATGTTCTAAAGAATCTAAATAGATGTCGGCTAAGATGCTGGATAAGGGATCTCCCAGGGTAAATTTGATGGTAAATTTTACCATTAAAAGTAAAATAGTTGTTTTTTAGAACAAAGTTTAGGAGTCTTAAGAATTCTTCTAATTCGAGGCTAAGTTTACTGTGTTTAGTGAGGTTGTTTTTGATAATATTTATAGTTTCATTGACTGGTACTTTAGAATACATGTTATTAATATCGAAAGAGCACAGTGTGGTTGGGTAATAAGGTGAATTCTTTTAAAATATTACAAAAATCAACTGAATTTTTTATTGGGGATTTATTGTTAAAAATGTAATGATTTTTGAGAAAGTTGTGGATATATTTTGAGGTTTTATATGTTGGACTATTTCTGCAATTGATGATTGGACGTATAGATATATCTTTCTTATGTAATTTAGGTAAGGCTCTTGCTGTAGGAGTATTAGGGTTCATAAGGATTAGCTTTTGCTGTTCTTGTTCCTTTAGTAGAAATGTACAGTTTTTTAATAATGTTTTTTAATTTCGTTGTATTCTTATTGTGGGATCTTTATTAACTATTGTGTGAGTTGTATTTCCGAATGTAATGCATAGTGACTGGAAGCCTTCTTTTGATAACTACGGCTGTTGAAAGCCAGACCTTTATTTTCAAGTATACTTCATGCTTGTTCTCTACATTTATCACATCAGGATTTACCTAAACAGCTGTAAATGAGATAAGAGAGACCACATTGTTTAGGTCAGGTATGGTATCGCCCGGATAATGCCAAAAGTTCCACTACGGAAAGAATAAAAATAAATAACAGGAAGGTTTGCCGCATTTATGGACATCTACAGGTGTGGTGGTAATGCGTTTTATTATCATAATGTATAATTTCATACATTCGTTGTCTTCAATTTCTTATTAATGCACACCCTAGTATGTTTTGTTTGATGTCTCCAAAAACCGTTGAAAGTGGGGACATAAAAAAAATCTATATTATTATTTGTTAGGTACGTTGGCGAGTAAAACAATTGTAACTGGATTGTTTTTATCATGTTTTAAACCTACTTTTCTCCCAAAAAACCCTATATTGGCCAGAGTTACAAGATATTAAATTATCACTTTGTTAATGATCTCGCCTGCCTATATTAATAGGCCTAGCAACAACCGTGAATATTTCTTAACTAAAGTAAACTTGTTTCCTCATCCCGAGGTGGTGCAGCTCTTTTTTAGGCAGGACCCTAGTGAAAGGGAGTTGCATGTACCATTTTTACCACAAATCAACCTTCCTGCCATTCGTAAATCTCTGGCAATACAGTACAGGAATCGAACTCAGGCTCCCGAGAACGGCAGCTAATTGTGCTTAACTTTACGCTGGCAGACATTCTTAACTACACAACACAGACATATATACAGGACTGATGTGCGCTTATGTGCGCTTGCAATGCGTGAGTCGGACACGAAACTATTCACCTATTTGTGCAACATCATCAGAGCTGCAGTAGGCCTACGCTATGGAGGCGGACATTTCTTTACTACAAAACACAGATCTACCGCATGACTTTGACACGTATTTTCATTACGTGGGTCGTACGGACGAAACTATTCTCAAATTTGCGTGATGTCATCAGAGCTGCATTAGACTTGTAGTCGATTCGAAGCGGAATCGTTGTTCTTAATAATACAAATATACACTACAGTAAAACCTTGTTAATTTGAAGACATTGGGACTAAAAAATTACATGATTTCGAATTAACTGCCAATTTGTAATTTCAGAAGTGCCAACCTTTGCCGCGTTACAAAATATTCTAAGGCCTGTTACAGCATGCAGTTAACCTTAATTCACAGTTTAAACCTTTCAAAAAAAAAAACCTATTTCCAAAATGTATGTACGAAGGTGCATTTACAGTATTCAAATAATGCACTTGGATAACTTACTGACAAACATAACCTCACGCGACAAAAGGAAGAAAAAAAAGCACGATTCAAAGGCGAGAAGAAATCTATACTGCTCCCATGTGCAATTGGATTACTGTACTGTATGCATCTTACATGCCTTGTACTTACACAGAAAATACCCGATGCCCTTAAAACATCATGGCTAATCAAACTTTCCTATGACTCTATCCTTATACGATTTCCCACCATGGCACTTCTCTCGTACTTCAGAAATGTAAACACTTGCTGCGTCACAAAGTATTCTAAGACCCATTAATACATGCAATCACCTCGATTCACAGTTTAAACCTTTCAAATTCCATGGAAAAATCTATTTCTGAAATGTATCCAACAAGGTGCATTTACGATGTTCAAATAATGTACTTGGATAAATGACTGACAAAAACATAACCTCATGTAACGAAAGAAAAAATCACACAATTCAAAGACGAGGATAAATTACGCTGGTTCCCCTGTGGAAATGTATAATTTTTAGGATTACTGTGCTGTTTGCATTTTTAGATGCCTCGTACTTATACAGAAAGTGCCCGACACCCTTAAAACATTGTGGCTTATCGAACTTTCCTATGGTGACGGGATCAAGTTTCTTGCTTCCATGTGCATTGCTACACAGTACAATGGGCTCCACCCTTGTAAGATTCTCCGGCTGGCACTTTCTCTTTTAAAACCATAAGATCGTTTGGGCTCGGCATTAAAAGAAAGCAATGCAGTTTCATCGGCAATGACAATATTGTTCGGTGCCTACGAACTGATTATATGAGCCACGCTTTTTCGTCAACTGTAGGCATCACCAGCGTTCGCTAATTCTGTTTCTCCGCACACTGCCTGCTGCATGATATTACTGCATTCCTTAAAAGGTTGAATACAAAAGAATTCAGATTTCACTCAACTTAGCAATTATGAAACACACTGAACACACATCGAAGTGAGTGTAAGTGCTGAAAGCTACCGTCCACGTTCCGGAACACGCGCTCTATCATGACGCGCATAAATTTTGAATTTAAATTACTCTGTAACATACCTACTATTGTTTTAAAATATAAAGGCACTTTACAAAAGAAAATATTTATAAAATCCTCCTATCAATACAAGTCAAGTCATCTGTTAGATGAAGCAAAGTCTATACATGTTTCAGCCTAATCTCAAGGCCATCTTCAGTAGTAAAACAATGATTACATAATATACACTGTCACTTCTTATCGTTACGATTTTTAATTTGTTTGTATATTATGTAATCATTG
Source organism: Anabrus simplex (assembly GCF_040414725.1). Taxonomy (NCBI): domain Eukaryota; kingdom Metazoa; phylum Arthropoda; class Insecta; order Orthoptera; family Tettigoniidae; genus Anabrus; species Anabrus simplex. The sequence continues at coordinate 99,400,643 of NC_090267.1, read as the reverse complement.
TTTTACTACTGAAGATGGCCTTGAGATTAGGCTGAAACATGTATAGACTTTGCTTCATCTAACAGATGACTTTACTTGCATTGATAGGAGGATTTTATAAATATTTTCTTTTGTAAAGTGATAACCGTCAATACGGAATGAGATTCATAACTTGCAATATAAAGGCAGTTTCGAATTAAAAGTCCAAATTTCGGTAATGGGGCCGAAATTGTACTTTGAATTACGATTTATCCGTATTTTGAATTAAACAATTTAAATAACATGCAAAACCGTATCTCATGTTTCTGGGAACGAGAGCTTCTTCGAATTAGGTGGGATTTTGAATTAACCGATTTCAAATTATCGAGGTTCTACTGTAGTTCTCTGACAAGTTACGTTGGGGGTCTTATATGCAAGATTTGTTTTTTTTCTTTTCATTTTCTTTGTCTTGAAAAGCCAAGAGGGGTCTAATATGCGAGTACATACAGTAGGTACTTTAAAGAGATTTTTAGGTTTACTGTAATTGGGGTTTACTACCCTGTTGTAAACTGGCAATTAAATACATACATAAATTACCTAATGACCACAATTGGTTGAATTAATACAATGACACCACCCAAGTAACAATAGATCACAAGCCACAAGTTGAAAAAAATAGTCAAAACTCGAGAAATTTTGGTTAATGCGTGATCTTGAGATATGTGGCATGCCTGGCGCCTTCCGTCGCATTAAGCCAATACAGCTGGGGAATGATACAAATAGACTTGACAAAAATAACTCTTTAAATGTTAGCCTGTAAATATAAAACTGATTTTATATTCAGGCAAATACAATACATAAAATGGTTCAGTGATGGCAGAACAATTGCTACGCTGACCTGTTATCACGGTTTTATAACAAAGATGAACCATAACTATAATGGATAACTATCATGAATGATTTCCACAGCCATCAAGTTTTATCCTAGACACTCAGAGACAAAATGTCAAACTCACGGTTATGAACAAGTGTGATAAACAGATATAACTTGAAAACAATATTCTTTCACCCATGCGTAAATAATGCAAGTATCGAGCTCGAATTATTATTAATATTATTATTATAGTATTACTTGTGATGTATAGCTATGAAGTGTTTACATACATTTTGTATTAGTATTATAGTTATTATATCATGTGTACATACAATACGATCGCGTTGTTTGTGAGGTTATATCATGAAACATGCACTGTATACATTTATATCAGTTCAATTAATGTAAGAACCTGTATATAATTTATTCTTACCTGTACATATAATTTCTAATCCACTACGAAATTGTGAAACACACTGTAACTTCCAGAATAGTACTGGGTAGACGAGAACGATGGATACTATTCTGTACACTATGTGTTAGGGACTCTAGAATTTACGAGAAAATGTATCTTTCTAGAAGCCTGGCCAGGCACCTATATAAGGAGGCAATCTTGATGGTAACGACGAGTTATTGTTTAGTAGAGTTATGGTGTAGTAGGAGTATACTTGTGATCTCACGTTGTTGTGAAATGCAGTGGTTGCAGTCTCCAAGTTGAAGTGATAGTTGCTAAAATGGCGGCTCTGTTGATGTGTATTTTGCTAGTGACAGCAGTGATTAACGTTACGTGTGTGTTTAATTAGTAAATAGATGTGACTAAATAACTGTACCAACTGACAGCATTTTGTATGCGTCTTTGTGGATATGTTAATATCATTCAGCAGGTTACACAACATATAAACAGTTCCCTAATTCTCAAAGACATTTTAATAAAACATTTAGAAGATCTGCCATGTCAAGATATTCAATAAACTGTAGCCTATAATAAAAGTAACAATCCTCTTATAAAAATCAGTAGGTAAGGGAAGTTATTGTTTAGTAGAATTATGGTGTAGTAGGAGTATACTTGTGATCTTGTGTTGTAGAGACATGCAGTGGTTGCAGCCTCCATGTTGAAATGATAGTTGTTAAAATGGCGGCTTTGATGATGAGTGTATTCTGCACTTAAAGGGGACTCTAACCTTGTGGAGAGTTGAAAAGTCGAGACTGGCGACATTGGTACTGAAGTCTCTGATGGCACGTTCTTGACCTGTTAATAAGAGCCTCTATCTGCATCATATTAGCCTCATACAGAATGTCCTGCACGAAGCTTCCAGGATCTTGGAATCCATCCACAGGGGTGATTTGCATGTTTTTGTGAGCAACCTCTGTCAGAACACGACCATCAGCTAAAATGAGAAAAACAGTGTCCTAATTAGAAAACAAAAAGTAGTTTCAATCTAAAAGGAAATCAATATACAGTATATTAAATGAGATGTGAAACAGTGCCAAGAACATACACATCACACCCAAAGACATCAAGGAGGATATATATAATGTGAGACAAAACACAAAGAATAAATTGTTCAACAACCTTATTATTTGTTGAAGAGATAAGAAGTAATATTATTATACTAACATATTAATGATGCATGGAAGAGCTACCAATAAATTTAAAGACACACAAGGAATAACTCTTTCTCTGTTACCAAGGTAAATATCTATGAGGTAAATTAACATTCATTATATCACTGTTGCCATGGCTGTGGGCTGCCATTTATGTGAATCTCAGGAATTTTAGCTCTTTCTGAAAGCTAAGGCTTAAGGAAAAATGTGAAAGCTTTCAAACATATCCTTCTCTTTTTTTACATCAATTGGTCTAATTTGTGCGAAAGATGATTTCCATCACAGCATGGAATTCAACTAATAGTCATCATCTTGTCCCATGAAAGACAGAATAATACACCTTGCATTGTGATGACTCCTCCCTGTATCTTTGTTAACAGTTCCAAAATCGTGCATAGTTGAAAATAGCAAAATAGGGTTTTTTTCCTTTTTTCGGCACATACAACATTATCATATTATTCTGAGACCCAAACAGATACGAGTGAATAGCCCCACATCAGTGGGATCCAAACTGACTGACAGAGAAAGGCTAGAAATCAGAACATGCAGAGGTTTTTGGAGTGAAGAAGACAGGAAGGAGAGAAGCACAAACTGAACGTAGTCCACAGTAAGCTCAAATGATGGCAATGATTATGATGATCATCATCATAATGTAATCAATTTCAATTTTAAACCATCTAATTCTGTACCCATCAGTAACACTTAAAATACACTCCCATTTTAATTGTTTATTAAATAGCCTATGCTACCTTTAAAAGCAAGCAAGTTTTACATGACTGTTGTTTATATTTTGATCTAAACCATGAGATTTCCAGTTTTCATTTTTTTTAAATTTTAAATTTACAATATTTACAATATCAACAATTACATAAAACTCTAAGCTAACTTTAGCCTGGATTTGAACAGAGGCTGCCTTGAAAGCCTTTATCAACCAGTCTTTCACAATTAAGACTCTTATGATGGAGAGAGCAGTGTGACTTATGCTGATTATGACAGACTGTGTTTAAACCCAATTTAATAAAGAAACGAGAAACAGTATACCCAATACTGCAGGCCTTTTCTAAATCAATATCACCATATCATCCCTCCTTTACTCTCAGAACTTTTTCATATTTTGTCTAAAAATTAAAATGGGCACTATTCTTGATCTCCCACTTCCAAAACCAAAACACTTCCAACTTTTATTAATTCTTTTCTGCAGTATTCTAGACATTATGTTGGCAAGATGGATTATAAAAGTGATTTCTCTATAATTATTAAAGAGATTTTTCTTTTCATGAGGAGTGTGATAGCCAAGTAGCATAGTTCCTGGCTTTTCACCAAGGTGACCATGGTTCTAATAAAACCTGGTGCATGTGGGATTTTTTACATGAAAAGTCTCATCCCTGGTTTTTGAATTTCACAAAAAATTTGCAGGTCCCACAGTTATATTTACAATATCGACAGTTACATAAAACTCTAAGCTTTGTCTGGTTTGATGGCTGAATGGTCAGCACAGTGGCCTTCGGCTAATAGGATTCTGAGTTTGATTCCCAGCCAGGCCAGGGATTTTAGCCTAGTCCGGTTAATTCCTCTAGCTCAGGGGCAGAGTGATTTTAATACACATCTTCATAAACGTCACACAACCAACAGCCATGTAAACACACAATAATGAATACATTCCTCCACTTAGGGTTGGTGTCAGGTAAGGCATCTGGCCGTAAAACTGAGCTTAATCTACATTAGTGTTAACCGCAGACAATTGGGTAAAAGGCCAAGAAGAAGATAGCTGTATGGAAGTGGAAGATGGTAGATATGGCAGAGGTTACAGACATGAAGGTACCGAAGCAAGAATGAATGCTCATAGGAATAAGCGGGAACAACAGCAGGAGGGCAATGGCAATGAAGATACAAAAAGCCTATATTAGTATGAATACTTTGTATGAGGCTGAAGGCCTAAGCATGAATTGCCACAGTGGTGGGATTGGAACACAAATTAATACTAATAATAATAATAATAATAATAATAATAATAATAATAATAATAATAATAATAATAATAATAATAATTTTACAGCCTGCTAACTACTTTTATGGGTTTTCTTTTTTCGGAGATGTAGGGGAGCTGGAATTTTGTCCCACAGGAATTCTTTTACGTTTTAGTAAATCTGACGACATGAGGTTAGGGTTTATGAGCACCAGGCTGAGCTGGGACTGAACACGCCAACTTGAGTTCAGAAGGCCGGTCTGAGCTACTCGGCATGGCAACGCAAACTATGATGATAAAGAGGAGAATAACTGACTTTGCAACACAGGCTAAAAGAAGCAGGGGAATGAAAGAGACAATGGTTAGAGTTGGCTGTTAATGATTTCAAGGCAACGGGCACAGAACCAGAGGCACCCACAGAGCTAGTTACAGAGGACTACAGAGGCGTTTAGTTCATTCACACAGAGACCTGAATGCTGAAAAGCACAAGAGTCTAATGAATACATACATACATACAATATTTAAGTATATAATAATTTCTGGTAGTGGATATTATTCTCAAGAAGTTTGACGTATCCTCTTTACTGCTGTTCTCTCTTCTAATGTATATAACATAAATTACGAGTACAACCATATAAACGTTATAATTCTCATGTTAGGCCGTATTGAAATGTACGTACATACAAAGTATGTTACAAGTGTTATTTTTAATATCCACCTATTCAATACCAAGATATCTAGTAAATTAAGAATTAAATCTTATTATAAATTGTTACAAGGGACACGCTTTGCCCATATTAAGGGGCATCATCAGCTTCACACTCAAACCTGTATGGTGAATAATCAGGGTCCTGATTGTTCTTACAAATCATAAAAAGAGGATATCAATTTAGGTGTTTGTCTAACATAAAATTATTAGAATGCCCTTGGTTAAAATCGTAGTATCAAGCTGCATGTCACAAGTTCATAAGATTACACTTTCCGGAGTCAATGCGCCCAAAACCTGTTGAGGGTAGAGCAATAAACAGCTCAATCTTTATAATGAAATAGAAATGTGTTTCCTTGAATACTCCTATTGGAGGATAAGAAAAAATAAAGCTGATAAACTGTTAAAGATGTTAATTTCGTAATTTAAGATAAGACAACAGTCTTCTTAAGTAGGTAGCCGTTCAACTGTCTACAGTCTTATTTAACTGGCTTGAAGGAATGAAAGTCGAATGTATTACGATAAGATAACAGTCTCCTTTAAGTAGTTGTGGGAACAAGGAAAGGTATTTGGCTGTCTATAGTCTTATTTATCTTGCTTGAGGAGCGAAAGTTGAAGGTATATTGACGTTGATAGACCTTTTTGGTGTAAAGTCTGTAACAAGAGGAGAGTGAATGCTTAGGAAAGGTATTTTTGAAGGGAATGTGGGTGTAAAAAAGAAACATGGAGAATGTATTAAAACACTTACCCTTTCGTCTGTTTATATTTATCAACAACTAGGCTTACTGATGGGGTCTCCCGCCTCCGGTATACTAGCCAAAATATACATAGACCACCTCGAACACACCTCAATCAGCAAAATAAATGGAATATTTTTTTGGTGCAGATTTATTGATGACGTTTTTGTCATCATCGACAACAGATTAACTAATGACAACACCCTTTTGGACAGAATAACCACCACAGACCCACATATACAGTTTACAAAAGAATCTGAGAGTAACTGCAAATTAAATTATCTCGATCTGACTATTATTAGACATGAAAATCATTTGACCTTCAAAATTTATTGCAAGCCCACTCATACAATAAACACAATAAAAATAGATTCCATTCACCCCAACTCCCATAAAAAAGCAGCGTATCACAGTATGATTTACAGGGCCTTCAACATACCACTATCAAAAACAGACTTCAACGAAGAGATACATCTGATTCAGGAAAAAACAAGAAAAAATGGATACAAAAAAGAAATAGTTAATTCAATCATTCAAAAGATCAAGTCTCGACCCAAAACTAAACTATTAAAAATAGACAAACCTACGAAGGACTATGCAACCTTCACCTTCAATAACACACACATATACCCATCAACTAACATTTTCAAAAAGCACAATCTCGAAATAGCCTTCAAGACCATGCATAATAGTAATAGAATCATACATAATACCAAGACTATTAATAATAACAATAAATACCTTCGCTCTGGAGTTTACTGAATCAGCTGCAATAATTGCTTAACAAGTTACATAGGACGTACCGGTAGAAATTTTTTGTCAGATACAATGAACACATCAATGCTGTAAAGCACAATCATTTTTCGGCGATAGGTCAACATATGGTCGAATACAAACAATTTTACGAATATAGATAACGATATGAAAATATTAAATACAAACTCCAAAGGACCCTTACTCAATATTACAGAAGAACTATGCATAACAATAGATCAATATACCAACCCCAATTTCAATATTAATGAAATAACCGAAAAAACCAATATCTTATTTAACAAAATTATCCCAATTGTAAAAAATTACTATCTTAGAACAATCAACAAACAACGTCACACGCAAACCACAGCGCAGGTGACGGACACGCCTAACCCTGCCCCTACACACAAGACAACTCCCCCTACCCACCCCTCCATTCCCCTCACAGCGACAGATACTAACACTTGAAGTACACACTACAGTACACGCCAGACAGCCAGGCTGTACGCTTCTCAACCACTCAACAACAGTAAGTAACCTTTACGTATGCACACACAAGTAGACACATTCTGAACACTTATAAACTTCTAAATTTATTTAATTTACTCTTTACAGATAATTATCAATCATCACAGACCGAAAAAGAGCCACCAACAACTGTTTTTACACGGCAGTGTAATCTGCATTTAATGGTTTCAAGATTATCAACAACTCCAGCAGCACACACTCATCTTCAAATCTGTACACATTTAACAATACTAGAAAATTTGCAAGCTATATAGTGGTTGGATTTTTTGTAAATATAATGTAATGATGCAAAGTGCCCCATACGAACTCAGCAGGTTTACGTAATGATACAAGTGCCTCATACGAACTCAGCATAAACTTGCATGAATATTTATACCCTTTACTTTATAACTAGACACCTGCATCTTAAAGTGTACTTTTACCTTGTGTTGTATTTGGTGTACTTGATGTAGTTTATGCTTAATAGGTAGAGGCACCTGTTTTTCACAAAGCGCAAAATCGCAAAATTTTTGCAAAATTTTACAAATTTCGCTCAAAAACACGAAACTATTTACGTTTAAGCAAATTCGCGAAATAATTAACGAAATTATTTGGAATTGCATCATTTGAAGTTTACGACGAAGATTTGAGGCGATTTGTGGCTATAAATTCCTATAATCGATGCCACAATTGACTTTGTACCATTTCGATATATATATATTGAAAGCTACGGTATAGTATATCGATTATCGCTAAATTATCTTCCTGTGAAGCGAGAAATTTATCGTATTCATCGATCCTTGGTATTCCATTACGTGTAAACACGTCACTGTGTGTTTCCTCTTGCCTGTTGAAAATCGCCGCTGATCGGAGCTTTTAATTTTCTATTTTGTGCTCAGTTTATTAAAATGGTTGTGACAGTTTTTGACCGAGAAAGAGAATAATTTGCATCAGAAGGATTTTACGTGTTTGACAAAACTAGAAAGATACTGATGTGCAAATACTGCAATGTGCGAATTGAGTGGCAGAGAAAGGACACATGCCTGAAACATATTAATAACAGAGTTTCACATAAGAAGAACAAGGAGAAGGCGCTAACGACGACAGGCATTAGAAGACAAGCTAGTCCCACAGACACTAGTTCAGGAGCAAAACGAGCGAAATACGATAAAGACGCATTCATTTTATCTACAACTCGAGCTTTTATGGAGGCAAATATTCCACTGGAAAAAGTTGATCATCCGAAGCTGAGAGAGTGGATGGAGAAATATATACCAGGTTTGTGCAATACTATAAATTTTTTCTGAGGAAGAGATGTGAGGTTATATTTTTCTGATAACTTTGTACGGTTATTATAGTTTTCTTGTTTAATGATACTTAGGCCTAGATAATGCATGCTAGATCCCTCATTTACTTACAATTATAAATCATTAAATTAATTCAAATGTCAGATAGCCCCTAATATTAGGCCTATTGATTTTTTTAAGGTGCTGGAGACTTGCCCATAGCTGGAAGATTGAGGGAAGGTTCTGTACCTCGAATCATCAAAGAGGAGGAGGAAAGATGAAAAGGAGCTGTGAAAGATGAGAGAGTTTCAATTCTTTGTGATGAAACTACTGATAAAAAAAAGGACAATGTGTATTTATGGTTCTGATAAAAGTGCTTAGTTGTGGCGATAATACAGTTCAGAAGTTATTTGTAGGAGGAGTGAAAGTGATTGCAAATGCTAATGCTACAGAATGTTCACAAGCAATTATGAGTGTAATTCACAAACTTGAAATTCGGTACCAGAATGTAGTTTCTATAACTTCAGATTCAGCACGTTGCTTGGGCAAGTGTATAAACACAATTAGGGTTCTAGTTTCAGACGGGTTGGTACACATGCAGTGCTGGGCTCATAAACTGAATTTGGTGGGCAGTGTGTAGGCCGTGGAACTTAGTGCTTTGAACCAATGTGTTGTACAGGCAAAACACATCTTCCTTAATACACAAAAGAGAAAGCATGCATACATTCAATTCCTGAAGCAGAAATATGAAGACGAACCCACTAAAGCTAAACTTTTCCCTATTCCTGTGATCACCAGGTGGAACTCGTGGTTTAAAAGTGTTGAGTACCTCGGAGAATATCTTCATGATCTAGTAGACTTTGTTGAAACTATTGAAGACGAGAGTGTTGCTGTGAACTATTTCAAAGCCTTGACCCCAAATGAAGTAACAATAATTCATTACCTAGCTATTTTTCTTGTTGAGCATTGCTCAAAATGTTGTAACTTGCTGCCCACATTAGAGAGTTCCAACATGCCATTAATTCACGTACTTAAGTCTAAGCTTAGTGACCTTTCAAAGGGCTTTAAATTACTAGAGGACGCATTTTTTTTTTTTTTTTTTCGAGAAAACCTTGGATAAACTTTCCAAACTACCTAAACCAATGCAGACACAATTAACATCTTTGTTTCAATCTGTAGGTAGAGCAAGCCTGAAAAAGCTGAACCAATTAATATAGTTTGACATAGGAAAGTTTATCATTTCTTCTCTTGGTAAACTGTTTGATCCAAGAAGCATAATGGAAGGGGATTTAGATAATGGTGAACTCTCTTGTCTAATAAAACAAATTCCCATCTTACGAGGACTTTCAATGTCAGAATACCTTGAACCATACACTGTGTTTAGGGATCTAGTTACTAGTTCATGTAGAGCAGGTAGAGATATTGATGTGATTGCCATTCTTCTTTCCCTGAAACCAGAATAAGAGCATTTTGTGGAAGCTGCAGTGAAGGCTTTATGGATCCCTGTCAGTAATGTTGATAGTGAGAGGGCATTCTCAACGTATTGTAATGTAATGTCTGACAGGCGAACAGCTCTGACACCCAGTAATATGGAACTTGTGGTATCTCCGTCTTTTTCAGAGTGATGTGTAAATTATGTACTTAGGCTAGGCCATACTTGTTAGTGATAGCTGATACAATTTTTTCAAACTTCCATGTTTTGATATAATGTGTAATATTGTGTTTTAAGCAGAAGTGTAACTCATGTATTTATATACTTATGCAAAAATACAATATTGTTATACTGCAAATATGCAATCAACTAAGTTTATATAGCTGAAAAGTGGAAATAAAATTTTGCGAAATTATTGACGAAATAAAATAAAAGTAGCTAAAAGTATACCGAAATAACTGTAAAAAAATGACAAAATTAGGCAAAAATTTTCAACACAAACAGGTGCCTCTATTAATAGGTCATTTAACATAAGCTTTAGGTTACCTGACATACCATTATTATGAGCGTAATACTATTCACTTAAAAAATGTCAATTCAGCTTCTGACACACTTTCTTTCATCTGACAAAGTATAAAGCCTAGATGCAATACATTACAAGAATATAACAAAGCTGAACTCGAGCACATTATCTTTTTACATCAGACGAATCATAATAACGAAAGATGACAAAGTTGTTTTAAGAACATGTTTTACCCGTAAAACTTGCACGGTAATAGAATATATGTACATAGAAATATTTTTATCATGTATTGTGATCTTTTTAATGTGTTTAAATAGTTATCATTTTAATATGTGTATTAAGTCTTCAAACAGACTCAAGTATACAAATATTGGACTAACCACTCTGAAACATGACTACTTGATGACTGTCAAATACAATCTTTTCAACTGGCAAGGCATAACACTTAAGAATATGTAATCTAATGTAAATGTACAAGGCAGCTGAAGATGACTTTGTGAGGAGTCGAAACCAGTTCTGTTATTAAGAAATTTAATAAATAAGTATTGATCAGATGGATCTTTCTTTTCTTTCTATGATATATGGTAGATATCAATACGGAACATAATGAAATTAATTAATCAAGATGCCATGGTTACTCAAAGCATTTTAAGTTAGTTGCGACAATATTTTACCTCAAATTTTTTCCTCTCGAATGGCCTGTCGTGGCATAAGTGGCGGGAAGCATAAAATGTCGCAAACGTAAATTTGAGGATTTTAATACATTGTGAGCATAGGAAATCTCAGGGGACCAACAAAAAATGTTGTAAAAGACAGGAATACGTAAAAGCCGGGAGCGTAAAAGGAGGGCAATACTCCCCTTTAAATTTAACTGTTTGTTAGTTTTATCTCACAATGTGGGATGAATCCTATTATTCGAGTAGATACAATATTTAGAAAAGATGGCACAAGGCCTGAGATTTTACATTTTCTACCTTCTGCGAGCCGTGCATTAAAAAATACCCCTCAACAACTGTGCTCTAAATAGCTATTTAAACCATTCAGTTAGACTACCGATTTAAAATTAAAGCACACGCAAGAAAAAAAAAAAAAAAATCTCTCAAACATTTTAAATAGTGTGCTACAAGACTTAACGTTGAAGGTGACCCCACAGTTTATGAAACTTTCAGTTTCTCATCAATATAACTGCAATTCAAGCTTTGAACAATGACTGAAATATTTTAACCACAAAAGATGAAATTCATATGGTTTAAATTCCATGTACAATTTCAAGTTAATCTATTTACCACCAAATGATTCAAAATCACTTGAAAGAATAGTGTGCTTGAATATTATCAGCTTCAAACATTCAAATGTAAATTTTCAAAGCTAAAAAAATCCTTAATATTATTTTAAAAACACAGACAATTCTATCATGTTAGTTTTATGAGGGGAACTCACCATAAAATCTGCACGTGACAGGGAATGGTCGAAGAGGTCCACTTCCATCAACATCTATACTAACTTCCGCTTGCTGACCAACAGCGTTTGTGTTCTTGTAAGCCACACATGATAGAGGATTTAGAGCTGACAAAAAAAAAAAAAAAAAGTTAGATTAGTAAATAATAATAATAATAATAATAATAATAATAATAATAATAATAATAATAATAATAATAATAATAATAATAACAACAATAACAACAACAACAACAATCAAGCACATTGGACAGAGGGCCAAAATAGGTTAATATTCTAAACTTTAACTTTCCGATGATTAGTAAAGCTACATTATAAATAGAACAAGAAAGGACAAAAAATCTGTAGGTTATTTCTCAATGTACTCTTAAAAAATAGGACACAGGTTGACATAACGCTACGTATTCAGAGGAATTTAAAGAATCGCACAAATTACGTTCGAATAGGAAAATTACCTAAATATCCAGAGGATATGCCTTGATGGATCAGAAGTGAAGGTTGTAGATTCAATCCCAAGTGAAGATGCCAATTTTTGAAGGAAGGGAGAAATCTTGGCAATTCATATTACAGGTATACGGTAGATATGTCATGTTAAAAAACCATTGGTGTAACACACTGTGTCACCCAACAAAATTAATTTAACTTTAGGAACCAGATGGCAGCAAATTAGAATATTCAAATGGTATGCAAACTTTCTAAACTTTAAGACCTGCAACCCAGTAACTGAGGCTATAGATTATTATTAATCCTTTGAGCCAGTATTTGAATGCTACATTAATCTGTACAGGTGGTAATTAAATTCACTATGATTCTGCATTCTGTGAGTTGATACAACACACAATATAAATTCAGAACCAAAATTTAACATGATTTTCAGAGAATTTAAGACTACTTCAGCTCATGTTTTGGTGCAGTATGCCAGAAAATCCCACGATTCATTTCTCTGCGGTAGTGGCATAAAAAAAAATACATCGATAGATACTTCATAATAGGATATAATCGTTTACAACATATACAATAAGTTTCTTCCTACTCTGATTATTATAGGTCCAGCATTGTGCAGAAATCTTCAAAATGTTATTCCATGCAAAGTCTAACTTCGAACTCATAACACGAGTAGACAGGCTTTTCATACAATTTTCTTTGCAGCAAATGAAATTCCCCATACAGCTATTACAGCGGAGACCCCACAGAACATCTTCTGTTTCACCTCCTGAGTAAACTACAAATAACCATAAACACATACATGTTCTTCCCCCCCATCAGAATACATGACCTTGACTGCATATACGTTTGTCTCGGGTAGGTTAGTAACTTTGTCTTTAAAGAATAATAGAAATGCATCTAATACATTTTTCAAGTCCTACTGAGGCTCCAGTTGACCCGTGAAAGGTACGAGAGCCTCCTTTTTTTTTTTTTTTTTTCCCAAGGTCCAATCAGTCACGAAATTAAAACCACAGTGAGAATTCAATGAGGTGTTGCACAAATGTGTTGTGTAGTGTCTCTAGTATGCCCGTTGACCGTGTCACGTTGCACTTGTCAGTTCCGAGTTTCCCGCCAAGTGTGAAGTGCGTGCTGTCATTCGATTTCTTCATGCCATGGAGTGCAATGCAGCTGAAATTCATCAACGAATGAGTAATGTGTACGGTGAAACTTTCATGAGTAACAGCAGAGTACGGCAATGTGCAGGAACTTTGAAGCAGCACCTACAGACTTCATGATGCATGCTGTCAGGGAAGGAAGAGAGTGTCAACCAATGATCTTGTTTAGAGAGTGGATCAGGCAATACAAGAAAATCGTTGGTTCACAATTTCTGTGTTGAGTGAATAGTTTCCCCAAAATGTCAACCTCAGTTCTCTATATCAACGTGAGAGAGAGACTTCAGTACTGCAAACTCTGTGTGAGATGGGTTCTCAAGATGCTGTCCAACCATCACTAAACACAGCAAATGGGTGCCGCCTTAACATTTCTCCAGTGCTACCATGCTGAAGGAGAAGATTTTTTTAAACAAAACTGTCGCAGGGGACGAAAATGAAATTTTGAACATTTTGAAAATGAAGAAACAAAAGAGCAATCCAAACAGTGGATGCATTCTTATTCCCTGAGTAAACCAAAGAAGTGCAGGCGAACCTTCTCCATCAGAAAGCATATGGCTACTGTCTTCTGAGACCAAAAATGAGTTTTGTTTGGTGGGATTCATGGAACGTGGCACAACCATCACTGCAGCCTCATACAGTGTGACTCTTCAAAGTCTACGAAGGGCAATTCAGAACAAGCGAAGAGGGTCATCAGGCATTGTCCTTCTTCATGACAATGCTAAGCCACACACTGCTGTTGCAGCAAAGACGCTCCAGCGTTTTTGATGGAAAGTGTTTGATCACCCACCATACAGCCCGGACTTGGCTCCCTCTGATTTTCACCTCTTTGCTCACGTGAAACGCTGGCTAGGAGGACAGCATTTTGGTACAGACAACGAGCTGCACACCACAGTAGAGAAGTGGCTGAAAGCACAGGTGGCTGCCTTCTATGACGAGGGTGTGGGAAAGTTGGTACCACGCTATGACAAATGTCATGTCGGAGTGGTGACTATGTAGAGAAGTAGCTGGATGGTGTACCTACATATCGCAAATAAAACATTTTTGATTTTCACTGTGGTTTTAATTTTGCGACTGATCGGACCTTGGAAAAAACAACCCTCGGATTTAGTGCGCAATTTATGTTGTGGCAAGTCCACTATAAACTTGACACAGCAGGTCTTGTTACTGGATATACAGGCATAAAATTAATATCGTCAACATCTCTTCAACCCTCTTCTACTGGCCACTTCCTGAACTGTTACTTTCATTACTTCCTGCCCAGCTTTCTACATTGGCTTAACTAGCAATACATTAGCTAAGCATATATGTGGTCACCCCAGTACCTGCAATACCCCCAACATAGATTTTCCTGTCCCCATCCAGACCAGGCATCATCAAACCACATTTGATGAATGCTTCACAGATAAAGTCCTGAAACATTTATCCCCTACTTCCCACCCTCTCGCCCCTAATAGATTCCGAAGTGGGACGTCAACTGGTGCTCAGGTTCAGGGAAGCACCCAACCTTAACATTAGATAACTGCTCCTTTCTTCCATTATCTTGTCCGTTTGTCTGCCCACACCTCACACAGCATCTACCAGGACGTATTTTAATTTAGTTTATACTTTCTACAGTAGGTGGGAGTAGCTGACTATGGTCTTTTTATACTGAGTTTAGTTCATTGCATACAGTGATTGGATACTTTGCTCAAATTCAATGATATCAGCGAGATTTCCAGCACTTCCAATATTGATCCAGACATGACAGGAAGATCGAAATAATACAAGAAATGCATATTTAAGATGATAGTTAATGAGATATGAAGCTTTAAACATCGTGCTGTGTCAGACATACATTTACTGTTTTTTGAACTGCCTGTGTAATGAGCCAGTGCTGGACATACAGTGTACATTAATCCTACTCAAAAAGTTAATATCCACAAGAGAAATGTGCTTGCCTGCCTAGAAAAAAAAATAGTAAAGAACTAAAGTTCTACAATGGGCCACTAGCACACAAATTTATTCTAAACTGTAGGTATTAGCAATTTAGCAACTGCTGTAAATATTGCATTACTTACATGTGTGGCACACAGCCCCTGAATATCCTGTGTCCCTACAATCACAGAAGAATTCATTGGAGTTCTGCTTGCATAGACCTTCATGTTTACATGGATTTGGATTACATCTATCAATCATTTGGCATGAATCAAATATGACTTCATTTTTACAACAATATTCCTGTGGAAAAACCAAGTATATGTTAACAAGAGCACAATGTATGCAGTATGCACCATACAAAATCTTTACACCCTATAAAGCTATTCTTAACACTCTTAAAAGTACAGTGAGGTTATAATGTGGAAGAGTACAAGACCAGAAAGCCTTCCTCAGAAGCTTTGCATTTATTACAATACCATCTTAAACTTCATGATGCTGACCATTCTCTCAAAATGCTGGACACACATGTTTAGAAACTGAATGGGCAGGAATCAACTAGGCATTAATTAATGGCAGTAGAAATTTTAATATTAATGGAACTGTCATGAAAATAGCGAGTACATTAAAAATGTCATTATGTAGGATTTTAACTTTTCTACACCGGTAGTACAGACAGTGGCCATAGGAGAGTATGTGCAGCAATAGCAAAGAGAGTCAACCGTTTGTTAGAGAGCAAGTACAAGTACACGTTGCTGCAGTGATGAAGTGTGGTATTCCATTGCTCTATTTAGAAATCGTGGCCTATAGTGAAGGAAAAGAATGGCACAACTTATCTGGAGGCAATAAAAAATTGTTACGCTAAGCTAGTGACCACAGGTTCAGGCAGGATGCAGGAAGAAGGGCTATCTACCCATGTCTTGATCTTAGAACGCGACAATTGTGCTGGATATATTTAACTGCAATCTGACTAAATCAACACGTCAAGCAGTATGTGAAAGTGGACTCTCAAAGTACATGATAAACACAATATTAGAGGAGAAATTGAATTTCCATCTATCAAAACCCCAACACATCCAGGAGCTGGCACTTGAATATTGCGACTGTAGAATGGAGTGCGGGGATTGAAGTTGGGTAGGCATGAGGATTGGCCTCGACTGTTATGTCAATAGTTTTGTCAGGCACATAATTGCTATTACTGGGTGGCACACGATCCTGGGATAATGCTGGAGAAGATGCAGAATGACTGCTACAAATGCCAAGGGCAATATACTCTGCAAGACACCATTGCGAAGGCCACCTTCAGATGTTTGAAAACTTAGGACCCACAGCTGTCGAGTTAGGAAGAAAATGCATATGATTTTTTTTTTTTTAATGCAAATAATTTGAATTTTAAGTTAACTTGGTGGGTTCCATTTTTTAACACGACTAATAGCTCAGGCACTATACAGATAAGAAATGTGTTCCACCTATCAATACTTATTTATTATAAATGGATTTACATTAGTACTGGTTTCGGCCTTCCATGCCATCATCAGCTAGTACATTATTATATTACAGCCATTAGACAATATCACAAAGATGTTACTATGTTTAGATCATCCGGATGTCTAATGGACATGAAAATAAAATATATTGTAGTAAAACCAATGTACACTCAATAGGTTTTAATTTATTGTAGCCTTCATTACAACATGATCATAGATATTTTAACCCCACACTACTACAATATATTTTATTTTCATCCCCATTAGACATCCAGATGATCTAAACATAATAACATCTTTGTGATACTGTCTAATGGCTGTAATATTATAATGTACTAGCTGATGATGGCCGTGGAAGGCCGAAACCGGTACTAATGTAAATCCATTTATAATAAATAAGTATTGGTAGGTGGAACACATGTCTTATCTGTATAGTGCATCCAATCAATACAGAAAATGAAACTTATAAATAATAATAATAATAATAATAATAATAATAATAATAATAATAATAATAATAATAATAATAATAATAATAATAGCTCAGGTGGCGTACTCTCTTTTAAGGGTTTTCAATGACCAAGATTTCTGACTTGCTCTACTTTTTTTTAAATATCTGCTTCCTTGATAAGCTATCATAATATATAGCCTATAATAATCAAGAACAAATAAACTTTCTAATAACGAAAGAATTAGTGAAATCGATTGAGTGCTTCCTGAGATTATCTCACACATGTGAACAAACTCTCAAACTTTTTTTGTTATAATGTTAGTATAGATAAAACCAAATTGATTTTTTCAATCATAATCCTAGAGAGTATTTAGTATCGTAATCACTTTTAAAATGAAATATACCCGTAATGAGAAAGAAAATTTTGTCACACAATTAAAAACGAGTTCTCCATAATTTGTAAAGTAGTTTTGAACAACAGGAAATAAATATCCACAGCCTGTTTCCAGTCATCTGACTTGGTCTGGAATTGAATGAATGAAGCCCCTATCTAACGGTGAGGATAGGAATTGAGTTGGTTGCTGAAGCCTGTCGCACTCATCTGGGACAATTATTAATGACTGGCAGATGAAATGAAATATTGGAATGTGCTGCCGGAATTAAAGACGACAGGGAACACCGGATTATGCAGAGAAAAGACTGTCCCACCTCCACTCGGTACAGCACAAATCTTGCATAGAGTGACTGGGATTTGAACCATGGAACCCAGCGGTGAGCGGATGGCGTGCAGCCACCTGAGCCATTGAGGCTCTGTACACCAAGAATAACATTAAAATTGAAATAATGTAGTAAGTTCAATATTTTCTCAACCACTATCAGTCTTAATAGCTGGAGATGTCATAAAAAAAGAACTTGACTGTAACTGCAAAAATTCTATACTTACTTCCTCTGTCCAGTCTGTAGGCAGTTTGTAGTTTCCATCAATGCTAATCATTCGCATGCAACCCACAAATCCTGGGAAACCATACAACCCACCTGTAAAAACAAATTAATAATAACAAGAAGAAATCAATGTATTCAATAATTCAACAGTTCTTTAGAGATCACAAAATGATTAACTACAACTACAGGTTTTATTTATTGTACGGCTTTTAGTGCCAGGAGTAGGAGATGTTCGGCTCACCTGGTGCAGATCTTTATATTTGACTCCTATGGGCGACCTGCACGTTTGGGTGTGGGATGAGGAGGAGGAGGTAGGGAGAGGGTGAAACCTGGTGTCGGCACATAGCCTACTCCTGTCAAATAACACCAAGAGGCCTGCTCAAGGAATTTGACGGACAAATCACCATCAACAGCATCATATGCTGTCACTCCATATGAAGACTGTGGAGAACTTAGCAGGAGTACAAGTACTCATTCAATTATACTGATTTGCGTCGTATATTTTTATATACGTACTTAACTTCCCGCAACCGTGACAAATTCTGGACCTTCAAAACATTCTCCACTCTACTTTGGCGTTTGACCGCAGCGCATGACCTTGAATGTGCCGCGCTGATCACCAGGAGCTGGCGGCTTTCTACTACAAATCTATTCGTCTGCGACTTCAATTTATTTTTGATCTTCGTATGTTAGTTGATAGTGTTGTGACTTTGTGCATGACAGAATGTGGTGTCGTGTCTTTGTGCCTATCAGAGTGTGAAACTGACCTCCAATATTCATAAACATTGTACATGTTTTTACGGCTGATGATGACCTGGACTAAGGTCGAAACCGGTCCCATTTAAATAAGAATGTAATTACTACATTTCTTTCTTTTAAGTATTGAATAGGTTGAACCTCCTTTTCAATTATTTAATTTTTAACATCAATAATTTCAATACGGAACAATGAAATTTTTATCTTTAAAAATTTTTTATCTTTAAACAATCTAGAGATTTCGTATTGTATACCACTACCTCTCCTTCCTTGCCAGCCAACATTCTCAAGGCAACATTTTTCTTCCACCAATGGGACTTGAACCAGCTATCCACAGCATTAAACCATACAGCCTTGACGTCTTAACTATAATAGTCATTAGGAAAGTGCAACTACCAGTAAGGAGCTATCCAACAATGAATATAACAGAAAATGGTTCTGCTGAAGTAGTGTGATGCCTGAGCATGTTTAAATTCTTACCCATATTTAAATATTCATTAATTCTGAACCCCACTAATGTAACTAAAAATCTTTCCAGTCTATTGAACAGGATTTACAACCCATTAACTACTTTTACAGTACGCCTGTGTACTGGAATTTAGTCCCACAGGAATTATTTTACGTGCCAGTAAATCTATCAACAGGAGGCTGACGTATTTGGACACCTTCAAATACCACCAGACTGAGCCAAGTTCGAACCTGCCAAGTTGGCCTCTAGCAAATGGAAGCATTGTTCGAATATGTATGCCAGTGTACAAAAGAAACAAGCACCACTGACACATTGATTTCTTTGTACAATTTTTTCTGTGATAATTTTTCTCTTCCGTAAACATTTCTCCTTATTAGCGAGGTGAAATCCGTAATAATTATGGGCAATCCATAATAGTTAGTACATATTAAAAGATTTTGAAACACTGCGCATTGTAAATGGAACATTAAGAAGATACGAGTAACTGTCTAATTTATATTATTATTATTATTATTATTATTATTATTATTATTGGCCACATTCGACCACTTGAGTCTTCCATGTACATTTCTTCTTTGAAAGTTGTACTGTTTGTTTCTTCTTATCTGCCCAGTATTTCTTCATTCGTTCTGATCGCAGCGTTCTTAATTTGTTTGAAATCTCTACAGGCCTTCTGTGCATCATTTCAGTTGAAAATTTGTGATTCTTAAGAAGGGTGGTAATTTTAATCTTGTTCTCTGCATCAATAATTTCGAGTCCAACTGTTATTATTATTCTTTAATTTAATTTTGATTTAACGAGAACAAGGCAATTACAAATTAATGCGGAAAATTATTATCTACAGGCATTTAATTTTACTATCAAAATAAAGACCTGGAATTACGTTACTCTCTCTCTCAAAATACTACTCATTGCGTATGACTCGTGCCACGACTATATCAGTCTTGAATTGAAAGCTTAATTTTGACGTGACAAGTAATTTCCCTGTGTTTTCCCCGTATATTTTCTGCATTTTTATTTCCCCGTTTTCCCAGAAAACAGGTACCCTGTGTATGACATGTTACAAAAATGGAAAAAGAATAGTGGAGGATTGTACAAATAGGTATTGTAATGACAATAAGTGTTCCATAGTAGTACTGTGCCCGCTAGCCTAGTCGTCTAGTCCTCCAATACCATTGGCTGGAAGCCGGTCAATAAAGAAAGTCATAAAATGTTGCCTGATTGATGGGACCAGAATCCAGTTACTGTGATCAAGTCGGCATACTTTTCTCTTCACTGACTTGTGATTGATCACAGTGATGCTCCAGTTCTCTAAGTGATACAACAGTTGCAGGCTGCTTTTAAATAGAACAGTTGGCACAAAATGTAGTCGACAAACAAGTCTGACTGACTTTTTAAGGCAACTTCATAATGTGCACAGTACAATACTTGTGAGTTAATGTCGTAAGTTTTAAATACTGCATAATTTACTTTAGGTCTAGTTATTGCATGATAATTAAAGTAACCAATTTCATTACGAGTGGAAGTACATACAATGAATGTTTTAAATTTACAGTGAGACTGGGCAAATCCCCTCCAGAAAGTATTACATCCCAACAAAGTCTGTAAATGAGAAGTTTTGCTATTCCATTACTGATTTGCTGGATCTAATGCAACGTAAGATTTTCTGTTGGGATTCCTTGTTCAGCCTTCGACAGCCCCTTTATGTACATGAGCAGGTGCTTGTATCCTCCATGAAAATGCCTCTTCCATATGGCTTTTACAGTAAAGACTGCAATGATACCATGGTTTCCAAGAAAAGAGAACACCCACTTCACAGTCTCAAGCTTGAATTCAGTAACTATGATTTTTTTGCTGGTGGCTTTACGTCGCACCGACACAGATAGGTCTTATGGCAACGATGGGATAGGAAAGGACTAGGAGTTGGAAGGAAGTGGCCGTGGCCTAAATTAAGGTACAGTCCCAGCATTTGCCTGGTGTGAAAATGGGGAAACTACGGAAAACCGACAGTGGGATTCGAACCCACTATCTCCCGGATGCAAGCTCACAGCCGCGCACCTCTAACCGCACAGCTAACTAGCCCGGTCCATTAAAAATAAAGACATACAGTACATAATTTAATGATTATATAAACATGCAGGAACTATGTTAAAAAACATACCATTGGTTTTATGATGAAAACAAAATAACTTATTTTTCTTTATAACTAGGGCTCGGATGTTTAAGACCTAAAAATAGCCCAAATAAGCAAGCAAATATGACCTAAAAAGTGATTAAATATGACCTAAAAAATGGCAAAATATGACCTCAAAGGTGGATAAATATGACAAAAATTACAAAATATGACCGGAAAATGATTAATCAAAAAATGGACATTTTTTAATAAATTGTAAATAGAAAGGGCAATTCCTTTGATACATATTTGTTAACTTAATTATTTATTCTTACTTTCATATTAGACTAATTTTCTGAATATACATGTTTAGCAGTTACTCACAGTCTGTTGTCCTTGGTTCACTTATCGAACATTTGTGAATACATAGCTATAAAGTACCGGTACTAAGATTATCAGATCACACAACATTTTAAAAGTCAAAACATGTTTGCACCCTGTAGTGGTGGTTTGAAATACGAGAAAACTAGAAATCAATCTATGTTTTAAATATTTTGGAACGTTCAAGCCCAGATTTCATTAATATTATTAAATGTGTTAAAGTTTAAATTGAGTACCACGAAAGGAATTAAGTAGACTTCTTTCAATACATTATGGTAAGGCGGCAGGGCTTATAGTGCAAACTAACATACCTTTTTCATTCTTCTCCACGGGTGGAACTGAAGTGTATGAAAAGATCCATCTTCAAATCATTAGGCGCGAAAGACCTCCGATTATCACTTAACACATTCTTGTAAGAACAGAAGCTCCTTTCTATGTCACAAGATTATTGGTGCAAATTTAAATCATGCAAAAGGAGCAGTGAAGTCTATGGCCTTCATTCTATACAAACGGTATTCCACTTGTATTAACTGCAGATGTGATGCCCAGAAGCAGTATTGTGAACACTAGTTCCCATTCGATTAAGTTGAAGATGATTTTGCACAGCTGCATTTGTCGACAGACCGCCGAAATATGACAGAAATATGACGTTTCTACGAAAGTGGGTCAAAATATGACCTTATGACAAAAATAGCCAAAATATGCATTTATATGACAAAAATCACTTAATTGTGATGATTTTCACTTCAATTGCACCAAAGTCCAATCAGCCAAGAAAATAGAGACAGAGAAGAAATATGACTTTTCCTAAACATCCGAGCCCTATTTATAACTGCCAATACATTTAAAAACATGTCAGGTTGGAAGAACCAACAACGTACACTGACTTAGCAGACGTCATGGGAGAGTCACCTAATAGCGTGTGGGGCCTCCCCTGGCCCTGCAAACTACAGTGAGACGCCGTGGAAGTGAGTCGATAAGTCCCTGGTAGTCCTCTGGACGCAGCTGACACCAAATCGTTTGCAGAGCGGCCGCCAATGGTGGTCTGTTCATGGGTGCAGGATCCATGGCACGGAGCCTGCATTCCAGGACATCCCAGATATGCTCGATAGGGTTCATATCGGGGCTCCTGGGTGGCCATGGCAGTCGTTGGACCTCCGCTGCATGTTCCTGGAACCATTCCCGGGCGAAGTGGGAGCGATGTGGCGGCGCGTTATCATCTTGAAACACCGCAGAACCGTCTGGGCGCTGGAAGGCCAAAAATGGGTGGAGATGGTCTCCGAGCAGCTCAACATACCGCGTACCATTCAAAGTTTCTTCCAAAACAACTAGGGGGCCCATACCATACCAGGAAAATGCACCCCAGACCATAACAGAGACACCAGCGCCTTGGACCACACCTTCGAGGCAGAAGGGATCCATCGCTTCATGTGGTCTGAACCATACATGGTGCCTCCCATCGGCATGGTGCAGTTGAAATCGTGATTCGTCCGACCATATCAAGTTACACCATTGTTCCAGTGTCCATCCCTGGTGACTGGTGACAAATGCGCGTCGTCGTGCCCGATGACATTGGGTTAACAGTGGCACCCATGTGCGGCGCCGGCTCCCATACCCCATAGAACCCATGTTCCAACGGATTGTCCACTGGAAGATGTGTCTAGCATGGCCTGTGTTGAATTGAGCCGTGATTTGTTGCACGGTTGCCCATCTGTCACTATTGACAATCCGTCTCAGATTTCGCCGGTCACGGTCATCGAGGGTGGCTGGACGGCCGGTCGTTCGTCTGTTGTGGACGGTGATACCCACATTAAACCATTCACAATACACCCTGGACACGGTTGATTGTCTGAAACCGAATTCCCACACCACTTCCGAAATCGCACTTTCCATCCATCAGGCACCGACCACCATACCCCGTTTGAATGGTGTCAGCTCATGACAACATTCCACGTTACACCTGTCACATGCAGAGCCACTGCTCATAAGGTCTCCTATACAACTGCCGCTGGCACAGGGAGTGTGTGGTGTGCAGACAACACACCTGCGCATCAGTGCTCCGCTATCCCATGACATTTTCTCAGTCAGTGTACAACCAGCAAAACACACATGGTACAAAACTGACTGTTTGAAACCATCCTTTAGCAACAGGAGACAATTCTGAGTTGGGTTTACACACAAAACATCTTAAAATATTCTCTTACCTCCAATCATGTAGTGAGATCCAGTAGTCATGGACAGAAGGCGAACTGTTCTCATGGGACGACCATCAACTTCAAGTATCAGTAAATTTGTACTAATAGCTAAGATTACACGATGCCATCTACCATCATTAAATAAATCATCAAAATTATCCAGTAATGCTTTAGGGTTGTTTGGTGTTATAATTTCAACCATTATTTTGCCATCATTCAGGAATAACTGTAACCAAAATAGTCAGGTTTATATTTACTAATAGATGACAATTTTAAATACAGCTTTTTTCTGCAAACAGAAAAAAAAATTAATGGATAATCCATTCATGCAAGGATAAGAGTAAGCAATAAGAGATACTGAAATTCACATTAGAGGAAATGTAATCCACAGTTAAAACTAATGTGAAAAGGTGAAATAAATAAAATTATGAACATACAAAGAAGACTGGTTAGAAGCATTCTTGACCCGAGGACAACAGAAGCAGAATATAACAGGCCACGATCTAATAAAGAAATCTATGTATGTGTGGAGAATATACCGTATTTACTTGTTATTAGACTCCTGGCTTTTTGGGATAAAGAAAATGAAAAAAAAAAAATCTTGCATACAAGACTCCCCAACGTAATTCGTCAGAGAAGAACAAGTGGGTACGAGCCTTACTGCAGCTCCGATGACATCACACAAATTTGTGAACAGTTTCGTCCATACGACCTGTGCAATGAAAACACAAGTCAAAGTCATGCGGTACATCTGTGTTTCGTAGTTAAGAAATGTCCCCTCCGTAGCGTAGGCCTACTGCAGCTCTGATGACGTCGTAAGAATAGGTGAATAGTTTCGTGTCCGTCCTATGCAATTAAAGCATGCATCAGTCATGCTATATGTCTATTCTTTGTAGTTAAGAATGTCCACCAGCATAATGGTTAGCACAGTTAGCTGCTGTTCTCGGGGACCTGAGTTTGATTCTCAGTACCATATTGCCAGAGATTTAAGAATGGCAGGAGAGTTGACATGCGGTAAAAAAAAAGTACATGCAGCTCCCCTCCATTGGGGCTGCACAACCTAGGGATGAGGAAACAAGTTTAGTTAAGAAATATACACAGTTGTTGCTATTAATATAGCAGGTGAGATCATTAACAAAGTGATCGTTTAATATCTCGTAACTCGGGCCAATGTATCTTACGTAATCTCTGGGGAGAAACAGGTCTAAAACGCGATAAAAACAATCCAATCATAACTATTGTAACTAATAATAATAATAATAATAATAATAATACCCGTGTGGGGATTTACCGGTTACCTCCATCGGGCCCGTCCCATTGGAATTGGGGAAGCTCGCTGGCTCTGCCGCCAGCAGAGTCAGAGGGTAGTAGGGAAATAAAATACCACCGTGAAATAAAAACTGGTCCCTTGCCAGGGTTACGGCGAAGACTGGTAAATGACCAGAAGCCAGAAAACATCTTGAGGCAACCTCTAGGGCTAACAACCCTAGTAGTAAAAGGATGGGTACCCGTCCAAAGCAAAGTCAAGTCAAAAAGCATGATGGCACAACATTTCAAGAAACATACCCCACGGGGTAAATCTTCGGATAAATCCCTCGTCGTGAACGCCACGGCGCACGAGTCTCGTTCAGATTCTGGGGGAGACTCGACATCATGCAAGAGACGAGTCGGAGCGTCTCGGTGTACCCCGAAGAGTCAAAAACTCAGGCCAAAATCTAAAACCTTTCTAGCAACTTTCAACATAAATTCACTTACACAAACTGGCAAGCTGAAAACCCTCACCAAAGCTCTTCACGAAAATCAGATATACATAATGGCCCTACAGGAAACAAGGTACCCAGATGAAGAGATTTTTTAATCCGAAGGCTACCGATTTTTCAAGAGCAAAGCGCAAAGAGGAATCCTCAATGGAGCTGTGATGCTTGGAACCGCGTTTGCTGTTAGAACCAAGATCCTTAAATCAGTTGCAAATTTCGAACCTGTGAATGACAGATTGTCTATACTCACAATTAAATGCGCGAACAAAACCTATGCCCTAGTTAACGCACATGCTCCTACAAACGATAAGAACAAATCTGATCCAGACGAAGTTGATAATTTCTGGGACCTACTGGATGAAAAGTTGAACAAAATCCCCAAACACCATGTCAAGCTTCTTTTGGGTGACTTCAATGCCCAACTAGGTCGTGAGCAGAAGTACAAGAAAGTTATAGGAAATTACCCTACTCACAAAAGAACCAATCCCAACGGCAAAAGACTGGTGTCCATTTGCGAAAATCACAACCTGCAGGTCATGTAGACCCACTTTCGCCATCTACCCAGAAAGCAAATGACTTGGTGTTCTCCCATCCAAGCTCTCGGAGAGTTCCAAATTGATCATGTTGCAATCTCCAGGAGAAACAGCCCTGAGATTATGAATGTCAAGGTAAAGAAAGGCAACAATGTGGCCTCAGATCATTATATGTCACTTATCAAATTCAAACCAATTCCCGCAAACACAAGGAAGACAACCAAACAGATCACACGCTTCGACAATGATAAACTTCGGCAAAGGGTCGAGGAGTTCCAGGAGAAGGCTAGACCAAATGACACTGACTTTAACAACGCCAAAAGTCTCCTTGTTGAGGCCGCCAAAGACGTTGCAGAAATCAAGAGAGGCAAAAAGCATGCCTGGTGGAATGGTACCTGCGAATCAGTCCTCCAAGAAAGACTCAATGCGTGGAAACAGTACTACTCTACGAAATCAGAAAATGATTGGGAAACCTACAAAACCCAACGTGCCCAAGCAGCTAGGGTGTTCAGAACTGAGAAACATAAATACGAAAAATCTCTCATTGAAAAGATAGAACAAAACTTTAGGAAGAATGAAAGCAGAGAGTACTACAGAGCCTTCAAACGCAACTCACTGGCTATAAACCACCATCTCTATGCTTTGAGCGAAAGGACGGCACACTGGCGACATCAAATGAAGAAAATTGCAGCATTCTGGCAGATTACTTCAAGAATTTGCTTAATTGCTCTAAACCTCAAAGCGCCATTGAGACCAAGGAACCCTTACTCAGGTACCCAGATTCCAGACCACCCGACAGAGATGAAATCAAGTGCCACATTGCCCGTCTCAAAAATAACAAAGCGCCGGGGGAAGACTCAGTAGTAGCACAACTATGGAAATATGCCCCAGAGGAATCACTTGATATCTTGCAAAAGCAAATAGAAGAAATTTGGAACAAGGAGACCCTACCCGAAGATTGGAAAATAGCTTTGATCCATCCATTACACAAAAAAGGCAGCATGAAGAACATCAACAACTACAGAGGAATATCTTTGCTACCTGTGACTTACAAAATTCTATCACTTGCCATCCTGGAGCGTTTGGAAGCACAAGTCGAACATCAAATAGGTGAATACCAAGGAGGGTTCAGAAAAGGTCGCTCAACAGCTGAACAGATCCAAAATCTCAAAACGATCATCAGATATTGTACGCTAAGGTCCAAGCAGTATGTGTCTGTCTTTGTGGACTTTAAGAAAGCGTACGACTCCATTGACCAGGAAGTCCTGCTAAACATCTTAAATGAATTTGGAGTTGATGTGAAACCGCTGGCATTAATTAGAGCCGCCCTGACCGATACAAAATCCAAGGTGAAGTTCCACGTATGTCTCTCGCATTCCTTTGACATCAAAACAGGAGTCTGACAAGGTGATGGGCTATCCCCGATACTCTTCAACTGTGTTCTTGAACAGATCATCAGAACCTGGCGGGTGAGATTACAGGAAACCAACTATAGTCCATTGAGAATAGGAACCAAATCCAAGGGGATCGCAACAGACTGCTTAGCATTTGCCGATGATATTGCTGTTCTCTCAAACGACATAGAAACCGCTAGAGCTCAAGTTGAAATTTTAAAGGAATTTGCCGAACAAACTGGTTTGCAGATATCGTTTGAGAAAACAGAAGTAATGACTAACATCAAAGGGGCTCCACCAAAACTCCATACAAAATACGGGGATATCACCCGAGTAGACAAATTCAAATACCTGGGTGAGATAATCATGAAAAATGGACTGGACAAAGAAGCACTTCAGGAGCGAGTACGCAAACTGGAAATAGCCTACCAAACATCCCGCACAATCTACAACAAAAAATGCCTTTCCCAAAACACCAAGATACGTCACTATGAAACAGTTCTGAAGCCAGTAGTTCTATATCCAGCCGAAACCCTGTCTCTAAATGCCAACAAAGGACTCCTTGAAGAACTGGAGAAAAGAGAATGCAAAATTGTGAGAGGAATCTCGGGATCAAAGTACAGAAATGGAATCCATCAAAAGAGATCCAACAAGGAAGTCTACAGCAAAATAGAGAAAATTACCGACACAATCAGAAAAAGACGGGCACGATTTTATGGTCGTCTGAAAAGAATGGACGGAAGAAAGTTAACTAAAGAAATCTTTCACTTTTTTGATTCAAACCCCAAAACCACAATTCCCTGGTTTAGAAATACCAAAGAAGACCTGCAAAGCTACATATCTCAGCTGAAGACGCCCTTAACAGAGATCTCTTCCGCAAGAAAATATTGACGAACGGGCTAAACCGAGGCGAGCAGCCGAAGAGAAGACACGGTGCCCCTTGGACAGAGGAGCGTAAGCAGGCCCACTCACAAAGAATGAGGGAAATTTGGGCTCTAAAGAAGGCCAAGTTCAGTGTCAAATGCAACAAGACTTAACGTGGTCCTTGATGGCCCCAGCGAATTATATATAATAATAATAATAATAATAATAATAATAATAATAATAATAATAATAATAGTATTAATTTTACGTCCCCACTAACTACTTTATGATTTTCGGAGACACCAAACAGAACATACTATTCGTTAATAAAAAAATATGGAGGCAACGAACGTGTGAAATCTATCATAATAAAACGCACTACCACCACACCCGTAGATATCCATAAATATGACAAGCTTTCCTGTTATTTATTCTTACTCTTTCCATCGTGGAACTTCGACACTATCTGGGCACTTAGTAGCATATCTAACCTAAACAATGCGGTCTCTCTTATCTCAATTACAGCTGTTTAGGCAAATCCTGATGTGAAAAATGTAGGGAACAAGCATGAAATATACTTAAAAATAAAGGTCTGGCTTTCAATAGCTGCATTTATCCAAAGAATGCTTCCAGTCGCTATGTATTACATTCGGAAGTACAATTTGTAACAGAAGCTAGTTATCAGCTGGTACAATGAATCAATAACAGTAAATTTCCACTTTTTTGATACATTTGCATTAAGCAAATCAATCAATCAATCAATCAATCAATCAATCAATCAATCAATCAATCAATCAATCAATCAATCAATCAATCAATCAATCATATACAGTACACGTTTCATTCCATTTAGAACATCTTCAGCTGTATTACAACGCTTAGGTGAAATTACAGAGTATTTCTCTTCTTAAGAATATCTTAATATGTACCTAGTTTTACTTAAAATCTATGTGAATTAAAAAAAATTGAAATAAATTAGATTCACCATACTGGGGGACTATGGGATCAAGGGTAGATTATTAAAATAAATCAAAGGCATTTATGTTGACAATTGAGCTGCAGTGAGAATTGATGGCAGAATGAGTTCTTGGTTCAGGGTACTTACAGGGGTTAGATGAGGCTGTAATCTTGCACCTTAGTTGTTCATAGTTTACATGGATCAACTACTGAAAGGAATAAAGTGGCAGGGAGGGATTCAGTTAGGTGGAAATGTAGTAAGCAGGCTGGCCTATGCTGATGACTTGGTCTTAATGACAGATTGTGCCCAAAGCTGACAGTCTAGTATCTTGCAACTTGACAATGGGTGCAATGAGTATGGTATGAAAATTAGCCTTTCGAAGACTAAACTGATTACATGTAATAAATATCATTTTTGGTCCGTATTGATGATATTTGATTGAAATAATAAATAACTTAATGTTATTATTTCAATCAATGACTAAACTGATGTCGGTAGATAATAAATTCAACAGAAATGAATGTCAGATTGGTGATACAAAGCTGGAACAGGTAGATAATTTCAAGTATTTAGGATGTGTGTTCTCCAAGGTTGGTAATATAGTAAGTAAGACTGAATCAAGGTGCAGTAAAGATAATGCAGTGACCTCGCAGTTGCGATCAACAGTATTCTGTAAGAAGGAAGTCAGCTCCCGGGCGAAACAATCTTTACACTGGTCTGTTTTCAGACCAATTTGCTTTACAGGAACAAAAGGTGGGTGGACTCAGGATACCTTATTCATAAGTTAGAAGTAACAGACGTGAAAGTACCAAGAACGATTGCTGGTACAAACAGATGGAAACAATGGCAGGAGGGTACTCAGAATGAGGAGATAAAGGCTAATTTAGGAATGAACTCGATGGATTAAGCTGTACGCATAAACAGGTTTCGGTGGTGGAGTCATGTGAGGCGAATTGAGGAGGATAGGTTGCCTAGGAGAATAATGGACTCTGTTATGGAGGATAAGAGAAGTAAAGGGAGACCAAGAAGACAATGGTTGAACTCACTTTCTAACGATTTAAAGATAAGAGGTATAGAACTAAATGACGCTACAGCACTAGTTTCAAACAGAGGATTGTGGCGACATTTAGTAAATTCACAGAGACTTGCAAGACAACGCTGAAAGGCATAACAGTCTATAACGATTATGTATGTATGTATAATAACATTGTCATTACAGTGGGGGTTCTCTTCTACTACAGCGGCCGCAGTCGGATGTGTATTGGAGTCAGACAACTTACTTTAACCCTAAGTGCCCGTGCTCTAAATTCCTTTTCTGCCTTGAATCATCCTTAGCAATCAACGTGGATGGTTGAATAGGGTGGTGAAATGGGAGGGAAATGGATTTACTTATTTTAGCCTATTTTAAAACTATACCTATTCATTGGAACAGATGTTATAAAAAAATGTTTTGTTTCCAGCACTTTTCACTATGATATATGATATTCTGCTTGTCTACTAATAAAATGTTTCTGAAAAATAATTTTCCTTTGTCACTGTTCTATAGTTTACAAGGATGTTCTCTTCATTTGTTCCTTCCAAGGCAAATGTTGCTTGTTTTAATTTTATAAAAGTGTTTTTTGAATTCAATTAATTCAGGATCTCTGAAGCTGATTGCTGCCTTATTATTATTACAAGAGCTTCCCCAAAATCTTGCTGTTGACAAAATCTATGTGTCCTTGGATAAGCGACAGCTGCACAGTTTTCCATAGTTTTCAGGACTAATGGAGCTATTTGAACCAAACTTAGTACACTTGAAACTTACTATCAGGAGACTAACTGCGCCTAACATCCTTAGGAGTGGGGGTGAGGGAGTTAAATATAAAAATAATCAAAAGAAGTGTTGAATGCATAGTTTTCGGGGTCGTTGAGATGAACAGTGCCACTATGGTTTTGTTTAAAGGCAAAGTTCAGCCACTCTGTCATAAGGGTTGAGAAAGGGTAAAAAAGAAATTGTCCAAAATGACCGAGATAATGGACATATATATGTTCCAGCATAGCAAAGAACTAAATTTGATACAAGTGTGACTTACTGTCTGGAAAATATACTGTGGGGGTAAGACACCCCTAAAACCACCAGGGGAGGGGTTGAAACATAAATATAACTAAAAACGACCAATAAGTGTCGAATGCATAGTTTTCGGGACTACCGGAGTGATTTTAACCAAACTTTGTACACTTATGTCAATCAGGAGATAAACCGTGTGGAGGTATGGCAACCTTAGCACCCCTAGGGGTAGAGGTTGGAGAGGGTGAGATATACAAATACTTGAAAATAGTGTTGAATTTAATAGTTTTCGAGGTCGCTGAAATGAATAGTGACACTCCGAATGTCGTTTAAGTCCAAGTTGAACCCTAATCAACAGGGGAGGGGGTGAGAAGAGGTGAAGAAAAGAAAATGTCATAAGTAACCAAGATTATGGATGTTTGCGTGTATGTTCCAGCATAGGTGTGATCTAAACTTGTAGAAATACAGTATTATCGACTATCTGGAAAAAATACTGAGGTGGCAAGACACCTCTAGAACCCCTAGGGAAGGGGGTGAAATATAACTAAAAACGACCTATATTAGCGTGAAATCCGTAATTTTAGGGACTAAGGGAGTGATTTCCACCAAACTTGGTACACTTAAAACATTATCAGGAAACAAACTGCGTAGACGTATGACAACCCTAGCACGCGTGGGAGTGGGAGCAGACAAGATACAAAAATTACAGAAAATAGTGTCGAATCAGTACTTTTTAGGGTCAATGAGATGAATAGTGGCACTCTGGAATTTTTTTTGTCCAAGTTCATCCTCCTTTTGCATAGGTGAGAAGAGATGGAAATGAAAATTTCCAAAATGACCGAGAGTAGGGGTGGAATGTAAACATAACCGAAAACGACCGATATCTGTGTTGAATCCATAGTCGATAAGACGAACTTTGACACTCTGGCTGCTGCTTAAGACAAATTTCAGTTAAAATCGGCAAGGGGGTGAGAACGGGTGAAGAAAAGAATGTGTCCAAAGTGATCGAGTTTAAGGACGTATGTGTGTATGTTCTAGCATACCTCTCAACCAAACTTGGCACATAACCGACTTACTACCTGGAAGAAACTATCATGGGGCAAGATACCTCTAACAACCCTAGGGATGAGGGTGAATTATAAAAAACACAGAAAGAGGAGGGAAATATATAAATAAGAGACGATAAATATTAATGTACAGTCCATAGTGTTCGGGGTCGCTGAGGTGAATAATGACACTCTGGATGTCGAAGTCCATGTTCAACCCCCACTGGCATGGAGATGAGAAGTGAAAAATAAAATTTCCAAACAGGCCAAAATTATGGATGTATGTGTGTTGTTTTCCAGCACAGCCCTCATACAAAATTGGTACACATATGACTTACTATCTGAAAAAAAATACTGTGGGGGTAAAACACCCCTAGCACTCTTAGCGGAGGTGGAAGTATAAAAATAAACGAAAATGACTCATATTAATGTCGAATACATTGTTTACGAGGGCGCTGAGTTTAACTGTGACACACTGAATGGTTAAGTCATACTTCAGCTGCGGTCAGAATGGAGGTTGAGAAGGGATGAAAATGAATATAAAATAACAATGATTATGGATGTATGTAGGTATGTTCTAGAAGAGCTCTCAATGAAACTTGGTGCTCATGTTACTTACCATCTGGAAAAATACCGCTATGAAAATTGAACTTCCCAAACCCCGCTAGGGGTGGAGAATGGAAGGGGATGACATGTAAAAATAATGGAAAATAACCGATATTGATGTCGAATCCATTGTTTATGTGTCATTGAGATGTACTTTGACGCTCTGGATACCGTTTAAGTACACATTCGGCGTCTACTGGAACGGGGGCTAAGATCGGGTTAAAAGTAAATACAGTAGAAGTCCGTTATAGCGAGAGTTCATAATAGCGAAAAATTTACTCACTATAGCGGATTGTCGTTATACCTGATTTTTGTGTAAAAGTCGGAAGAACCCCCATGCACATTAAAATCGGTATGAAAAGGCAATTAGTTTGTTTAAAACTTGCGATTCCGCGGATGGTATCCACACTACGGCTTACTTGTTTGTTATTTTTCGTGAAAGTGAGAGTTTAATTTCATTCTGAAAAAATTATAGTACCGTATTTTTCAGAATCCAAGATGAACCCCACTTTTTCCTTCAAAAATGTAAATCAGGCTCAAAAAGTGCTTGTGAAATCATATGAATGCCTTTGTTGTACAATACACATTTTAGACGCCGAACACTGGCTTTCGTTATGCCGTATTCTTTTTGCGGCTGCACAATTATTCTTTATTCATGCGGGTTTCATTACCATTAACTTAAAATTGGCATCATAATACCGACGAGAACCCGTTGGAAATTTGCCGGCAATCACTATTCCATGCGTCTCTACAATACGACGATCCATCAGGAAAATATTCTTGCTGCCTATAAAACAGTTACTTTTACTCAGTGTCAGATATAACCGGCAACCACTACGCACATGTCTCACTTGCCGGGTTCGGCCAACTTTAGTGGCTAGCGATGTATAGGCCTAATCGCAGACGTTGAAGGTCAAGGAAAGAGTTTACTGCGTCATGGTATGGCCATTCTGCCTTTGAGTTTTTCGTGCACATACCTCACAATTTCATCTTCAATTTCTTTAAAGCGTCCTTGTCGCATTTTTTGTACAGTACGCATTTTAAAGCTATCTTTATCTTCACGCTGACGTCAAATATTGGCTTCAGTTAGGCCTATACACAATTATTCTACATTTCCGAATGTTTAATAACCATTAACTTAAAATTGACTCCATAATATCGACGAGAACCCGTTATTAATTTGCCGGCGATACCTGTTCCACGTATCTTTACAAAACGACTATCCATCACGAAAATGTTCCTGCTGTCTATAAAAATTAATTTTACAAAGTGGCAGGCACAGTAGACTTTACAAAGGCACAGTAGACGCGTTATAACTCTGCCAGTGAGTAGCCATGGCCGATCTAAGAATTCGAAGGCTCACATGTTTTGATGTCATTCTACAGATTTGAGAAACGTTTTTGTAGAGGCTAATAGAACGTCATTCTCTCTTCACTATTTCCCAAGACCCAGTGACGGCACTGTACAATCGGTTGTCGCGGTTAGCGATGTATAAAAAGGAGGCAGGTTGTTTATTGTCAACGAGTTCTGTGTGTACGTGTGCGTGCAGGAGTGAAAAGAAGCAGCGTGGTTACCATAGCAGTTGCCTGTGGTATTCGTTACGGTTAGGCCGGGAATGCAAGACAACGCTTGATTTTTTTCACATGAAATTCTTAGAAGAAAAAGTCGTCTTGGATTCGGAGAAATACGGTATCACTCAGAGGCTTCTGTAGCAAACATTTCAGATTTCTTCTTCGAACGGCGTTGCCTAACCTAACTGTATATGTATCATGAAAACATATTTGTAATGCATGTAGAGAAATGATAACCTCCTCGCTAAAAATTTACACATGAATAGCCTTTTCGAAATGTAACTAGACACGAGAAAATATTAACTATCCTCTGAAATCAGTTATGTACTCTGCCATATTTTGAGATGTATCACATTCTTACTTAACTTCAGCCTTTATTTTTAATGAGTTAACAGCTGCTATCGGCCACGATCTTTATGTATATATTACGAAAACGTGTTATCCTCTTTCATTTCGAATTTTCTTTAGATTACAGCAGTTGACGGGTATTACTAATCAACTCCAACATCGCCTTCGAATTTCGACGAGAGAGCTCGCAAATGCACATAAGTGAGAAAACAATACCGTACCGAAAATGATTGATCGTATTTTGTGGCAAACGTTTCAGTTTTCTTATTCAAACAGCGTCACCTATCCTAACCTAACCGTACTATACGTATGATAAAAACACGCTTCAAGCACAAGTATAAATTTACATGATAATAGCCTTCCCGTAATTTAACCAGACGTGAGAAAATATAAACTAATCTCTGAAATCAATTATGCACTCTGCCATATCTCAAGGTATCCCATTCTTACTTAATTGCAGTATTTGCATTACAATTAAACGATCGTTTAGTCAGCCTTTATTTTTAATGAGTTAACAACAGTTATCGGACACATTATTTACGCATTTATTACGAAAATGTCCTCTTTCATTTTGAATTTTCCTTACGGAACAGCCGTCGACGGGTGTTACTAATCGACCCCGACATCGCCTTCGAATGTAGACGAGAACTCTCTAGTGAAAATAGCGAGGAAACGATACCGAAGGTAATCGATCGCATGCAACATAATCGCTGGGGTGCATAAAAATTGGTAACGGGAAAAATCGTGTGCGCTTAAGCGCTCGTAATAACAGATGCGTCAGTGATAGGGCTCTCGCTGTAACCGAAAGATAATGCACAGTTTAATAAAGGAATTTTGAAGGGACAGCAAAAAACTGGCGTTATAACGGGGTTCTTGTTATAAGCGGTATTCGCTATAGCGGACTTCTACTGTAGTCTAAAATAACCAAGATTAGTGTTGAATCCTCAGCTTTTGGGGTCACAAGGCTGACTGATGACAGTCTCAATGACAGTTGAAATCGTGTACATCAAATCTACAGCGCGACGGGTAAATACATATAGTTATCACTTTCTTTCTGAAAGGATCAAATTCTTCAGTCAGTTTGAGCTTCAACAAGGACAAAGTTTTAAGAATCAGAAACTTGAAATCAAACAAATCTAAATAACTCAAACTACAGTACATAATAGGTTGTAAAATATCAATCAACATCTTAGTAAGGAATTCTATAAAATTCACCTTTACATCTAATTAACAGGTAATACAAATCTTACAAGTAAACTTTCAAAAACGATCCAGGCAACGCTGCATACTGCAGGTAGTAAATAAATAAAAATATATCTTGTAGACTGACAAATGGGTAGGGACCCTTTATTTTTTCAAATGGGTTTTTCATGAATTCTTATAAATTGTAAGATTGATGCAATATAAGAATTTTTCTTTTGTTGTTTGATTTCCTTTAGTTAATCTATGTGAAGTTTGATCAGTCTGTCAAAACTAATGCAGCATTAATAAAATTAGAAAAACACCTGAAAGGGAGAGCATTTAACAATAGATATACCTGAAAAAGATCATTTTCACATACTGGCACAAAAAATGCAAGACTTCAATTCTTTAAAAACAATGAGATTTATTTTAAATTCCAAACACTTATGACACTATGACACTAATCTACTATTTTAAGACAAATATCACTGCATGAACGGCTTTAAGACAATCAATGATGATGAGTCTTCTAATGAATAAATCCACCGGTGTGGACAAACAACAACAACAAGGATCTGCACAAAGACGCCACTCGGAATCGGTGGGGTGTCAAGTAGAAGACCTAGGTGAGTTGGAGCGCCTGGAAGCCCAACGGACAATCAACAGACAGTGGACAAATCCAACGATGTAAGAAGAGACTTAAGTTCAACAAATCAGAAAAATTCTCGTATTTTGCAACATTAAAAATTAATTCACTAAGTAAGGTGGGCAAGTTGAAACATTTAACTGATGTGATGGACCAACCTAGGATTTTAATAATGGCTTTACAAGAACTTAGGAACACAGACCAGGACCCAATTGAATCAGGAGGTTATAGTCTCTACAAAGGACCTCCAGGACAAAGAGTAATGAAGAATGCCCCCAATTTGGTGTAGGTTTTCTTGTTCATAGTAGCATAATAGACTCAAAGATTTTTCTTCAAACTCTTTGAGGATGGCACTTCTAACAGTTAAAGTAGGGAATAAAACTTATACGTTAATAAATATCCATGCACCAACAAATGACAAAAACAATAAAGATAGAGAAGGAGTTGAAAACTTTTGGGAAGAACTTGATTACATATTATCGAAGACCCAAGGTGAGCATATAAAAATCTTACTTGGAGATTTCAATGCTAAAATAGGCAGAGAAAGGAAGTATCGTACAGTTGTAGGAAAATGGCCAGCTCATAAATTAACAAACAAAAATATGGATAAATATTATCATAAAGAAATTTATAATGTCAGAGTCCTCCGTGGGGTAGACATTGACTCGGATCACTATCTCTCAAAAATAAAAATCAAGTTAACACCAAAAAGGAAACACAAACGTAATCATCTCAAAGCAAGGAGAAATTATGATCCCAGTTACTTAATAAATAATAAAATATATTTAGAGAGATCCAAAACACCTTCAAATGACAATGACGATCAACAAACTTAAAACCATAGCTGAAGAAATTGCTCCAATTAAAAGGAGAAAGAAACATGCATGGTGGAACGGGGAATGTGACAAAGTAATTCAAGCAAAGCACAAGGCATGGTTAAATGATCAACAGAGGAAAACAGAAAAATCTCAACAAGAACTAATTAATGCCAGAAGACAAACAGCTAAAGAAATTAGGACAATTAAAAGAAATTATCAAAAGGAAATGCTTAACACTAAAGAGGAAACATCCAATCAGCATAAAACAAGAGACTAATACAAAACATTCAAGCAATATCAATCTAAGTTTACCCCTCCCACACTTATGTTAAGAAATAAAAATGAAAAAATGACACACAATAATCAAGATAATGCTAACATCCTTGCAGAACACTTTAAAGAGTTACTTAATTGTGAGGATCCTGCGAAACATTTAGAATTTGACCGTAACCCAAAAAAATAAAACTCCATTACAAAAGATTATACCACCAGTTTACAATGAAGTGAAAACAGCAATTAATGCACTTAAAAACTACAAAGCAGTAGGAGAGAATCACATAGTAGCAGAAATATGGAAGAATGCTAATGATCAGACTATTCAAAACCTACATAAATACATCATCGATATTTGGAACACGGAGAAGATTCCCGAGGAATGGAATACAGCGATAATCCACCCGCTGCATAAGAAAGGTGATCGTTCCAATCCAAACAATTATCGGGGGATGATATCCTTGCTTGATATTACATACAAGACTTTATCCAAGATTATATTCACAGGAATCCAAGAACAACTCGACCAAGAACTTGGAGAATGTCACGGAGGATTTCGACCAGGTAGAAGCTGTCCAGATCAAATCATTAGTTTAAAATGGATAATGAACCACCAAAGAGTTCGAAGTAAGGATCTAGTCATCACGTTTGTAGATTTTAAAAAAGCATACGACAGTATTCATCGTGAATCATTATTAAAAAGCCTTAAAGAATTTGGCTTACACCAAAAACTTGTTAGCCTCATTAGTATGACTTTTAAAAATACAAAGGCAAAAGTTAAATTTAGAGGTGAATTATCAGAATCATTCACTATAAGAACTGGACTTCGACACGGAGACGGACTTTCACCATTGTTATTTAACTGTGCATTGGAGAAGGTTATGCATGAATGGAACAAGAAATGCCAACCAACCATCAAGATACATACATACATACATACATTACATTATCATTATAGACTGTTATGCTTTTCAGCGTTCAGTCTGCAAGCCTCTGTGAATTTACTAAACGTAGCCACAATCCTCGATTTTCAATTAGTGTTGTGGCCTCATTTAGTTCTATACCTCTTATCTTTAAATCGTTAGAAACCGAGTCTAACCATCGTCGTCTTGGTCTACCTCTACTTCTCTTACCCTCCATAGCAGAGTTCATTATTCTCCTAGGTAACCTATCCTCCTCCATTCGCCTCACATGACCCCACCACCGAAGCCGGTTTATGCGTACAGCTTCATCCATCGAGTTCATTAGTAAATTAGCTTTCATCTCCTCATTCCGAGTACCATTCTGCCATTGTTCCCACCTGTTTGTACCAGCAATCATTCTTGCTACTTTCATGTCTGTTACTTCTAAATTATGAATAAGATATCCTGACTCCACCCAGCTTTCGCTCCCGTAAAGCTAAGTTGGTCTGACAACAGACCGATGTAACGATAGTTTCGTCTGGAAGCTGACTTCCTTCTTACAGAATACTGTTGATCGCAACTGCGAGCTCACTGCATTAGCTTTACGACACCTTGATTCAATCTCACTTAATATATTACCATCCTGGGAGAATACACAACCTAAATACTTGAAATTATCGACCTGTTCTAGCTTTGTATCACCAATCTGACATTCAATTCTGTTGAATTTCTTACCTACTGACACCAATTTAGTCTTCGAGAGGCTAATTTTCATACCATACTCATTGCACCTATTTTCAAGTTCCAAGATATTACACTTCAGGCTTTCGGCACAATCTGCCATTAAGACCAAGTCGTCAGCATAGGCCAGACTGCTTATTACGTTTCCACCTAACTGAATCCCTCCCTGCCATTTTATACCTTTCAGCAGATGATCCATGTAAACTACGAACAGCAAAGGTGAAAGATTACAGCCTTGTCTAACCCCTGTAAGTACCCTGAACCAAGAACTCATTCTACCATCAATTCTCACTGAAGCCCAATTGTCAACATAAATACCTTTAATTGATTTTAATAATCTACCTTTAATTCCATAGTCCCCCAGTATAGCGAACATCTTCTCCCTCGGTACCCTGTCATATGCTTTCTCTAGATCTACGAAACATACACGCAACTGCCTATTCCTTTCGTAGCATTTTTCAATTATCTGGCGCATACTGAAAATCTGATCCTGACAGCCTCTCTGTGGTCTGAAACCACACTGGGCTTCATCCAACTTCCTCTCAACTACTGATCACATCCTCCCAAGATGCCAGTGAATACTTTGCCTGGTATACTAATCAATGAGATAGCTCGATAGTTGTTGCAAACCTTCCTGTTCCCTTGCTTATAGATAGGTGCAATTACTGCTTTTGTCCAATCTGAAGGTACCTTACCAACACTCCATGCTAATTTTACTACTCTATGAAGCCATTTCATCCCTGCCTTCCCACTATACTTCACCATTTCAGGTCTAATTTCATCTATTCCTGCTGCTTTATGACAATGGAGTTTATTGACCATCCTTTCCACTTCCTCTAGCATAATTTCACCAACCTCATTTTCCTCCTCCTCATGAGCTTGGCTGTTCGCAAGACCACAAGGATGATTTCCTTTTACGTTGAGAAGATGTTCAAAATATTCCCTCCACCTCTCCAGTGATTCCCGGGGATCTATTATGAGTTCACCTGAAATACTCAAAACACTGTTCATTTCCTTTTTCCCCTCCCTTCCTAAGATTCTTTATTACTGTCCAGAAAGGTTTCCCCTGCTGCTTGACCTAGCCTTTCCAGGTTATTACCAAAATCTTCCCATGACTTCTTTTTGGATTCAACAACCATTTGTTTTGCTCTGTTTCTTTCATCTACGTACAAATCCCTGTCTGCCTCGGCCCTTGTTTGAAGCCATTTCTGATAAGCCTTCTTTTTACGTTTACAAGCTGCTCTCACTTCATCATTCCACCAAGATGTTCGCCTTTTCCCATCTTTACACACAGTTGTTCCTAGGCATTCCCTTGCTGTTTCTACTACAGCATCCCTGTATGCCACCCATTCACTTTCTATATCCTGAACCTGCTTACTGTCTACTGTTTGAAACTTCTCACTGATTATATCCATGTACTTCTGTCTAATTTCCACGTCCTGGAGATTTTCTACCCTTATTCGTTTGCAGACCGATTTCACTTTCTCTACCCTAGGCCTAGAGATACTTAGTTCACTACAGATCAGATAGTGGTCTGTATTATCGAAAAATCCGCGGAAAACTCGTACATTCGTAACAGATTTCCTGAATTCAAAGTCTGTTAAGATATAGTCTATTATGGATCTGGTATCCCTAGCCTCCCATGTTTAGCGGTGAATAGCCTTATGCTTGAAGAATGTATTCGTAACAGCTAAACACATACCAGCACAGAAGTCCAGCAAACGCTTCCCATTCCCATTAGCTTCCATATCTTCCCCACATTTACCAATCACCTTTTCGTATCCTTCAGTTCTATTCCCAACTCTCGCATTGACATCGCCCATTAGCACTATTCTATCCCTATCAAGATCGGTAGAAATATTAAACTCAACTGCCTTGCTTTTGCAGACGATTTAGCATTACTTGCAAATACAATAGAAGAGGCTAAATTTCAAATTGAACAACGAGAAATTATAGCAAAAAAACCAAATAAATAAAATGGGATTACAAATTTCATTTGAAAAAACATAAATTATGCCAACTTTTAAAGTTGATTTACCAGTTATTCAAATGAACAGTAATAAAGAGATTAAACTTGTTCAGAAATTCAAATATCTTGGGGAAATAATAACATGGAACACAAATGAAAAAGAAGCAATAGAACACAGAACAACTAAATTTAAACAAGCACAAGGACTTACGTGGCCAACCTATTAAAAAAAAAAAAAATCTCTTTTGATAAACGCTAACCTGAAACACTGTAATTCCATAGTTAAACCAGAGGCAACGTATGCTAGTGAAACTTTATTCAAATTAAATGTAAAATCTACAACAGACAAATTACAGAAAACTGATAGAAGAATTCTTAGAACAATTATTAATAAAAAACATCAAGTTGGACAGTGGAGATTGTGGCCTAACAACGTTGTCTATCGTGAATGTGAATCAATAATATCTACAATGCATAAAAGAAGAACCATTACCAATAAATGGAGTGAAACAACTTGCTTCAGATGGATTTCTTCCACATATCAATGCACTGTGAGGCACCTCGTATATAATGATGACCAAATCTGTCCTTGTAGTCATATTGATTCCTGCCCAAACCATCAGAGAACCACCATAAAAAGGGGTCCTAGGTGAGAATGTGTGAGCCTTCTCCAGACCCTTTCTCTAGTGTCAGGTGACTGCAGGCCAAATCGTAACTTTTCAGTGAATAGCACGTTATTGTACTGTCCAGCTACATTTCCTATTGTAAAATACTTTGTGGTTCAGCTTGAGTGGTCTCTTACTTTTAAAGCACACTGTTATTCTGTCAGTAGGAAGGTCAGAGCCAGGAATGGTTTACTACACATGCTGACAGGGTCAAGTTGGGGAGCACAACCAGCACGAGCTACACGTTTGGCTCTTTCTTTTTCTACAGCCAAATATGCTTGTCCTGTACAAGTCAACTCTGCCTATTCCAAGAAAGTGTACACTGCTTTGAATGATACAGTGCCGGAATTGATTAGTTTGACCATTTTTATGGTCTCTTTTGGTCCATTTCAAATATTATCATTAGTCTCATTACACTAAAAATCAAGAGTTTAATAGGAGTCCAC
Organism: Anabrus simplex; assembly: GCF_040414725.1. Lineage (NCBI taxonomy): Eukaryota > Metazoa > Arthropoda > Insecta > Orthoptera > Tettigoniidae > Anabrus > Anabrus simplex. The sequence goes on along the minus strand of NC_090267.1, from coordinate 99,357,763 downwards.
CTTGTTAACACTATACACTCGTAAACAAAATTATTTATAACACTGATCTACTCATACATGTTCTGAGAAAATAGTCCATTCTCTTCCTCAGCGAAAATAATTCCTTAAAACACACTGATGACTTCATTAAAATCACACATTATATTACAGTTAAAAACTTCTTGTTAAGACTTATGACTAATAACTAAAAACTGTCCCAGTCCCACTACAGTAGAAGTCTGCTATTGCGAGTACGGCATATAGCGAGAACCCCATTGTAACTTTTTTCGTCCCTTGAGAATTCCTACATTAAACTGTGTATTATCCTCTGGTTACAGTGAGAACTGTATCATTGATGCATCTCTAACTGCACGGCCAATTCGCCCGGTATAGTTAAGAATCACATGTATATATTTACTCGCTAAGTTATGTGTTATATGTTGGTGTGTCTATACTAGGTTTTTATCTTTTCAGAATGAAATTGAACATATGCATTCACTTGGTATCGGAATTTGAAAAATAACTAATGAATAAATCGTAGTGTGGATATCTTCCACGTAAACACAAGTTTTCAACAGACTGATTGCCACTTCATACCAATTTTAATCTGTGCGGGGTTTTCCCCCCACTTTTACGAAAAGTCGGAGAACGACTGTGCACTATAGCGATTAAAGAATATGGAAACTGCACAACTCGTGTTACTTTAGATGTCGAGACTAACAACTGTTACTAAGAGCAGAAGTTTGATAATATGTTGCTTCTTGTCATTTCTGTTGTGCAGATGTAAGTGCTATATACCTGTTATTTCTTTCAAGCAAAAGGATAATGCCTTCAGTAAAGTTAACTATTGAATTCCTAATATGACATTGGAATGTGTTATCACTTATAAGATGGAGAGGATGGAAACGGTTTTCCTTCATCTCTCAAAGATCATAATTCTAAATTTAGGTACTTCTATAACAAGTGACTACAATCAAAGAAGAAGAGCGACGTAAAAATCACGTTATGGAATGTGGAAGGACTAAAATCTCTTCTAAATATTTTACCAGACGACACAATATCCAGCAATGACATTCTGATCTTCTGCGAAACCCTTTTACAAGAACCTTGGAACATACATGGTTTCCACGCCGCACATGCCCTGGCCAAAGCCGGGCCAAAAGGAAGACCATCAGGTGGAGTCTCGTGCTACTACAATCCAGCACTAGGACAAGCGACTCACATAGAGACAAGAGAAAACACTGTAATAGTACAATTAAAAAATCTTCAAATCGTAGGAATCTATATAAGACCCCAGTGCTCAGCAGACGAAGTGATAGAAATCGTAATGACTGCACTGAACGAAACTGACCCAGAGATTCCAACCCTGCTGGCAGGAGATCTAAACTGCCAAATAGACAGGCTGAACAACAAATCAGAGGCACTATTTGAACTACTGGAAGAGGAAGGCTTCATCCTCAGCAATGAAGCACAGGATAAAACATACATCTCCCACAACAGCTCGAGCACTATAGACCTTGTATTCTACCGCAGAAACGACCTAAACCTCAAAACCATAACTACCATCACAGAGTCAGCAGGCACACCTATAAGGAAACATCTCGCAGTAAGAGCAGAATTCCAGATAATATCGACAGAGAGAACCACACAAAATGAGCAGCGATGGACGCCAAGAAAAATAGTTCCCGATCTACTAGTTCAGAACATAGACGTGGAAGAAATACTGAACACAATAGAAAGGGGCAACATTGATCTTGCACTGAGGAACCTAACTGAATCTCTGATGCAGTCTGCATCCCCAAAACCGGCAAAGAGGAAAAGCAAACCCTGGTTCGACAGTGAATGCTACACCACACGGAACCTGGTCCTGGAAAAACTGAATGACCTGAAAAAGGTAGACACAAACGACGACACTCAAAGGCTCAAATATGTACACGCGAGAACAAGATATACCTCGCTCCTGAAGGCTAAGAAACAACAGTATACCCAGGCCAAAGAAGAAGAATTAATACGAGAAGCAGAAGCAAAAACAAAACCCTACAAAGTCCTAGAGCCATAGAGAACCAAGGTGACCCCAAGTATCTCAATGACAATATGGGAAAACCACTTCACAAATATACTTCAGAAGAAGAAAATGCAGTACTATGCAAAAGGAAGTACCCCGCTAACGGAAGAAGAATAACAGAAGAAGAAGTTTGGCAAGCAATTGAAAAGAGCAAACCTCAAAAACCAGCTGGCCCGGACAATATCTCGAACGAGCTGATGAAAGGATCAATGATAACCATTAAGTTATGGACAGCCCTATACAACAAGTGCCTAGAAATCATGGACACACCTGCAGTATGGAGAGAATCGACGGTCAAGGTGATCTACAATGGGAAAGGACCACAGAACACCTCAGAATCCTACAGAGAGATAGCCCTGGAATGTGCACCATTCAAGATAATGAACAATATCTTACTCAAAAAGATCCATGACAACATAATGGCAGTTATACTTCGGGAACAGTACGGCTTTACTCCTGGAAGATCAACTATACAAGCGGTTGGACACGTACTCCAATTCATAAGCGAAGCCCTGGCTAAACCCAAAGGCCATGCATATGCAGCATTTGTTGATTACAAACAAGTTTCTGACGGGGTAAACAGGGATAGAATACTGGAAAAACTAAAGCCTGTGTTAGATGAAGAAAGTCAGATCTTTAAGTTCATAGCAAGCATCCTCCGAGAAAATACAATCAGAATCCACGATGGCCTAATCCAATCCAAAGGAATCCAGCAAATAAACGGAGTACTCCAGGGAGATCCTATAAGCCCCATTATGTTTAACGTACTTACCCATGATGTGATACAAAGGATACAAACAGAAGAAGTGAGGATGTGGTTGTACGCTGATGACATGATCCTGCTCTCAGAAAGAAGAGAGCCCCTGCAAGAAGCCTTAAACAAATTGGAAGAGTGGTCCCAAGAAAATGACCTTGTTATAAATAGGGAAAAGACAAAAATAATGAAATGCAGAAAAGGAGGAAATTTGGCAAACACTGATAGATTCACTTGCAGGGAAGAAGTACTAGAAATAGTCAAAAGCTACAAGTACCTAGGACTCACACTGCAAGTGACAGGACATGCCTTTTCCAAGCACATTGAAGACAGAGCTGTAAGAGCAATAAAGGCGAGTTTCGAGATAAAGAACCTGAATCTACTACCCACCACAACAGCCGTGAGACTATTCGACATAAAGATTGCTCCCATTGCCTCGTACGGCATACAGCTTATATGGAACCACCTCACACACTCGAATCTGAAGCGATTAGATGGAATTAAAACAGCCTACCTGAAAAGAATGCTCTGTGTCTCAAAATACACGCAAAACAGAATAACGTATATCCTGGCAGACACAACCTTCTTTATAGAAGACCTGATGAAAGCTCAATCTGATACCAACACTACAAAGCACCAGATTCCTAGAAGACAGGCGACAGAAGTGACGGACATCAATCCCGGACTCCTCACCATCCCAGCAATGACACGCAATGAATGGAAAAAGGCCAACTACCAACTGCGCCATTTATATACGAGAGTGGCAGCCCACGGACTACATCACGGAATATGTTCAACCAAGGGATACCACAGCCCCACCGACAGATGTCAGTGCACCATGTGTGGAGGACCATGCAACACGTATTGTATCACTGAGTGCAAAGACAGGACATTGACTTTGTCACACTATGCAAATGATGCTAATTTCGTTTAATTAATTAATACCTTGTACACAATGTGTTTAATAAAAATTATTTTTTAAAAATTAACAAGTATATAGTAGGCTAACTTACATTTAAAATTGGCATTGCATGGAATAACACGCAGGCCTAAGCCCATCTCAAGGAATTAATTTATAAATGATAGTTACCTTGACATAACCTCCAGTCTCTCTAAACTGATGAAACATTAACAGCCCATCTCCTTCATATGTTCGAAAAGCAAATGAAACATTCATGGTTTTGACTCCCTGGTAGCCTCCTAGTCTTGCATATGATTTACCAGTTAAAAATGTAACGGGAACAAGAGGTGGCTCCTGAAAACAAGAAATTTATTGCAAACATTAAAATACCAATTTCCAACTAATTTTCAAATTTCTCCAATAGTCTGAAAACAAGAGCATATTAAAAGTCATGACAGAGAAAAAACAAAACAAAAAACACCAACCTAAATAATGCTACGACACAAAACGGAAAAATGAATTGCAGCCAAAACTGGTTGCGACGTTTTTGTGGCAACCAAAAAAATCATAAAGAGGAACGTGCTAAAAATGAAAAACAATTGCGCTGTTGAGGTTAGGTTTGAACGTAAAAATAATAATTAATTAATGTTATTTGTTTTACGTCCCACTAACTACTCTTTTACGGTTTTTGGAGACGCCGAGGTGCCGGAATTTAGTCCCGCAGGAGTTCTTTTACGTGCCAGTAAATCTACCGACACAAGGCTGACGTATTTGAGCACCTTCAAATACCACCGGACTGAGCCAGGATCGAACCTGCCAAGTTGGGGCCAGAAGGCCAGTGTCTTAACCGTCTGAGCCACTCAGCCCGGCAAACGTAAAAATAATGATGAAAAAAATGTTTATAATTATAATTAATGAAATAAATAAAGAAAGAAACAATACATTTTAACAGCACAACATAGTAAAACATCAAGGAAAAACATTCTCAGAGATGCGAACTATAAACGTTGCTTACAATTATGTTTAAAGTTATCGTAGAAATGTCCAACATCTGAGCGATTTGCACACATTTCATTAGTGAATTAGCACCTGCTTTCTCAATAAACTTCAATTTTTCATCATTTGTAAACTGTCTAGCTTTCTTCTTTTCCATAACTGAATGCCCTGCAAACCACTATGCATAAGTACAGTAGGCCTAATTTATGTACATTGTTACACAATTCACTTACGAATGTAAAATGAAGCACTAACACAGCACATGAGTTACTGTTACACAATCCATACAAGTCCATAACAAAGACTAGCTTGAGAATGATGCTCCCTGCAGCTATAGGCCGACATGCTAGGGCTGTGAAATTAAGTTCTCAACCAAATCGTTACCCAGGCTAGTCGTTACTGCCGCATCGTGCGTGCAACATGGTTGGGAACGCTACTTTAAATTTCTTATGGTGGGAGTTACAAACGTGCTAAAGAGTGATGTAAATGTGCTATCCAGTTTTCTTTAGCATTTATTTAATAGGACACGGACTGGGACTTTGAATAATGATGTAATGCGCTAGAGAGGGATATCTTAACCAGTTTACTAGGTTTGAGGATGATCTTATTGAACTGTTTCTTAAATATCACCAACCTCCACCATAATAATCATCTTTTGACTCTCAAGAGTTGAATTCAAGTGGCCAGATGGAAGAATGTTATTTCAAGACAGATGGGAAGACATTAGATGGTGGTGATTGTTGATTCAACACAAACAATAAGATTGTCAGTCCCTTTTAACAGGTTTAGGGGAGTTGGTCACAATATTTTCTTTTGTTACAAGTGGTCACACTTAATTTGTAACAGAATCAATTTTGTAACATGTGTTTATTTGCAACAGGTGATTTATTGATCACATTGAATACCAAAGAGAGTAAGTTAGCCACATAATAAATCTCCTTCACTTGACATTCTATGAAATTTATTTTGAAGAGAGGAAATTGTACTCTGGAAGTACTTGCTGTTTCCTTCATAGATATCAAACTTTCTTTCCTTTACATTCTACCCTGATCAGCAGAATGGTTGGAATAATCTGAAGGTCCCACTCAACAGTTCATTACTCGGTAAACGTAAAATAAATATGTAAACGTTTACGGCGTGCTCTTTTAGTTGGTGTGCATCTAATGTAATCACTCATAATTGTGAAAATACTGCAGACTTGCAGTGGACGAAGATGTGAAAACTCTTCAGATTAGAAAAGTTGTCAATACCTGTAGAAACTATGGGAACACGATACATTATTATGGAAAGGAAAAGATTACAAATACATTATGAAAGATAATGTGCCATGTAAGAACTGTTATTCTCCCCGGCCTATCTTCTCTTCATCATCGTCCTATTATATGTGCTTGCAAGCTGTGTTATGTATTGTGTATGTTGATGTATTTGTATGTATTTTGTCTTGCTATGCTTTGCTCCTTTGAAAGAATAAATTTGTTGCCTCCCTTCCCGCATGTCTTCAGAGAAATGCAGATTTTATCTCGCTCTGAAGTGTCCTGCCTGCTTTGCGAAGCCTTTCTCTCTCTCTCTCTCTCTCTCTCTCTCGCTTCGTGCCCCTCTAGTCCTCCCCTCTCCTCTAGAGGGGAGTTCCGGTCCACGTGAACGGTGCGCTGCTTGCAGTGGCCTTGCCTGGCTGTCGTGTCATTCTTCTGTTGGCACTGGTGCAGTGTGTTACTTTCTGGCCTCGCCTTGCGACCCTTCGAACCCGGCACGCTAGTGCGGAGGTAAGACAGAGAGGGAGCTTGATACAGTACTGTACCCTTAAAATGTTGTAACTTGGAAAGGTGCCCGAGGTAATTATGAAAATTTATGAATGGGTAATGGTAGGAGCCTAGTGCTTTCCATCTTATCTTTACTTAAGGTTTCAAGTTGATGAGTTTGACTGAGTTAAAAAGAATGTGTTTTCATGGCTGAAATGTTTTCCCCTTCTGGGAAAGACTCTTGGTAACTAATCATGTACCTCACTTGTCCCAGATATTAAAAATTGTTAAGACGGGCAGTTCCCCGATAGTGGGATTAGGTTGATGTTTTTCAAGGGCACTGTAATTTGCTGCACATTTTCTATATGCCTTAAGGCATTACTTCTTGTTAAGGTACCGAAAGGCCATGTTTTACTTATTCTCAATATTACTGCTAAGTTTATGAATTTTTATTGCGTTTTCTCATATTCAGAAAGTGTCTATTATACTTATTGCTGTTCGATGCCCGGCTTATGTTCGGGAAGTTAGCTCGAGAAACCCTTCACAAAGGTGTGTGAACATGTACCTGATAGTGAGGGCTGGCTCCCTCAAACTTATCCTGCTGTAGTTCTGAAAGTGCATACGGGTATAACCTTCTGTAATTGTGAGTTGTTGCGATTTGATATATTTAAAGGAGTTAAAGCCTTCAGCATTGTATTAAAATAAGCTTGGTGAGTTATTGTTAAATAAAGTTTGGCATTTTCATTTAATACGACCTATTATCCAGCCCCTTGGGCCGCTGCTTTTCTCGCCCTTCCCCACTGCTCAGATAAATAAGCTGATGATGATATATAGCAAAATTTCGACAAATTCTGATTAAATGTGATGAATTGTACTTGTGTCATGACCGTAACTGTTACGAATCGTATCTGTGTGATGAAAGAATGGTTACGAACTGTAATTCTGTGCTGAATTGTATCTGTTACCAATAAATGCTGAGGTTGGAAGACAATAAGAACTGATCATGAGAAGTTAAATAAGAAAGGTGAAAAGGAGGAGCTTGATAGAAGTTAGTAGAAGAAAGACTTTGCTGGTTGTCACCCCACATTGTCAAACTGATAGGTCTTGACCCCTGTGGGACACAAAAGTATGATAATATTCTGCAACACTGTTAGAAAGATGTCAATGAATGCCATAAAGTTAAACTTCTGAACACAGATACTTTTTCGATAATATTTCGGAGGAAATATTTTTACTTCTCTGTAAATTTTTACCTTTTGTTGACAATGCATTGCACGTTAGTACACATTCTATGAAATGTTTCCCATTACCATCATAGAACTAGGTTTCAGGCAGCAATAGATGTAAGTGTAGAAGAGTCTCTGATACTGAAGAAAGGCTGTTTTCCTCACGGTAGCCCACTTAAGATTATCATTTTTGAACTTTGTGATACCAATGTTTACTTGTGGAACATAGTGCTCTACACTAGCAAGAATAGTAAATCAGGACGTGAACTAACAAATGATACACACATCCTTTGTCTAGTAAAATGATGCTAACCTGATGCAAATTATTGTTTGACAAAGGAAGGTGCATAATATATTTGAGTTCAGATCTGTTTCACTGACTGGCTGCCTCAGATACACATGCTGTTGGATCGGTGAAGAAGTGTAGGAATGGCATGCCCACCGTGCTAAAGAAGACCTGAAAGGAAGCTATTCATATGTCGTAGGAAAGGGAAAATTCTGGCAATGAAATTGAAGGACATGTGATGCCACTATGTTGGCAACTAAACGTAATGACACAACTACACCAGAAATAAATAAAAAGAACAAGATATCCTGAAACCAAATGGCATCATAGACTACAATCAACACATGGGAGGCATAGATCTGTAGGACCAGCACCAGGAAGCATTTCTGATGGAAGTAAGGTGTGGTACAAGAAAGTTTTGAAGCAACTCTTAAATGTGACAATGTTGAACTTTACATTCTACAGCAGCGGTGGCCAGGAATGTTGCACCTGTGTAGCACACTAATATACCGTGCGATGAGCTGGCCTCATGCTTGCACATTAAGTTACAACCCCTCCCGAACTGCTCCTCCCAGCGTGACCGACTCGACTAGCCATTTGGGAGGGGAATACTACTCTCCCTCCCAACCAATTAACACCAGTACGACACCTCAGCCATCTAGTCGTAGCAGTCATCCTTTCCGAGTCCAAAAATTTCCCACGTATATTGTGGCTTATACATCATATACAATAAACAAGTACAAATCCATACAATATGTCCTTGCTTGAGCAAACCTGTGACAATACATTCTATTTAACAAGATATCACATATAAAATGCTATTGTATCTTATCAATGCTCTGTCGCTATTTTCAGCGCTATATTGTAACTAGCTCTTAATGACAGCGTGTCGAGATCATTTTCTGAAAATAGGAGAGAAGGACACTATTGAACATACTGTGGTCGTGAGCCACAGAAGATGGGATCTCAAAATATATTTTCCAATGTTTAACTTATGTCGGAATCTGCCTGCCGAATGCAATCACTTGTTTTCAGATTCCTAAGCTTTGCTTCGCGTTCTTCACCTACTAATGTGTCATATTCTTCTTTGTGGACAGCGTTATAGTAACGTTCAACAGCAAATTTCTGGTGCCCGCCGATAGTCCGATGGCATAATAAGCATTCAGAACTGTATCCGTGTCGGGAGTGAGAAAGAACTGCAATTCCTAGTCCATTTTAAAGGACTGTAAAATTTTGCCATTCCTTCTCTTTTTTTTATGTGCTTTTCATAATGCAATGAGTTTGCAACAGTACTTTCAACGAACCGCCATCAACTCGTACAATACACCTGGCCAACTGCACGGTCAGTCTCTTTCCCCAAGAGTAGACACGCTTACCAAGCTCTTCACGCGTGCAAAGTCAAGTGTGCGGTAGGGACCAGAAAAATTAGCATCTATTTACAAAGTTAAAATAATCGCATGGTATTATTAATTTTAACAATTCCAAGTTTATGAAGTGCAATTATTGTCCTTTGTTCACACACAATACAAATTCATTGTTCAAACGAAAGCATTGTCAGTACTTCGGGATTGCTTTTCTTCAAAGTGCACTGCCTGTCTATAACTACTGTGTTGTAAAGAGAAAACACGTGCGCGCTATCTATATTGTTTGTTGGGGTCCACAACAACTCAAGACAGTATTCAGCAAATATGCTGAACTCTGTCTGAACTCCAGTTAATGCAAGCATGGCATCACATTTTTCACTTTCTTTCATCTGGGTTTGAATTGTATGTTTCAGTGAACAGTAACCAGACGAGATATTGTTTCGTTAGAGATCTGTTACTCCAAACAATTTCTCAAGCTCATCTAATTTATCAGTGTTATTCAAAATTATATTTTTTGGATACAAAGCTTGAGAAATTGACACAAAATACTTATGGTTGGGGTCTTTAGCTTTCAATGTGGCTAGCTTGCACTGTGAAGAATTATTATTATTAGCATATGGTAATGTACACAAAACAATACAAAGATTAAATATACAGGAACAGTAAGCACAAACTATTAAATACAAAATTACAAGATATACACATTATAACATTGAAAACAATCGCGCAAGCAACAGGGTTCAAAGAGTTAGATCTAAATTTTCAAGCCAATGTATGGCCTCAGCAGAAGCCACCACAAAGTCCTGGCTGGATCCAACGAATGCTCTTCCATTGCATTCGGTGACAAACTGTGAAGAATGAGCAGCTTTGACAAATGTGTCTCTACATGCAGCCTGTTGTAGAGGAGTAAGCTTAATCAAAGCATCATTAGTTGCTGTAGAAAAATTCCCCTCACAAATCAAGGTAAAACTGGCATCGAGGGCAGTTTGTGGTAAAGGAGATGAGAGGTAGGATACAGAGACCCTTCAAGCTCAGTAAGGAGATCAACCATCCAACTGCATGATCTGTGACCAAACACCATGTGGGAGTGAAGCCTATTCACTTCTCGGTCACTCAGATCAATCGGGTACTTAATACCACAGTTGTTGATCAGATAAAAAATTATATGTATGGCTTTTCAGGCGTTTGCTCTATTAACCAGCATTTCGTCTTAGGTCTGACACTAGACTCGTCAGAGTGGGATGTTCACCTGCATACACCCCAGCATCAGTGGGTACGGTCTGACACATCCCACTGACGAGTCTAGTGTCAGACCTAAGACGAAATGCTGGTTAATAGAGCAAACGCCTGAAAAGCCATACATCTAATTTTTTATCTGATTTTTTATATGCTCTATTGGTGGAAAGATATCTAGTTCCCTCCATGGGAATTTAGAATTTCCATTTGGAATTGCTAGGCGGGCATTAATTCCATTGTGGAGTTTTATCTCCCGTATGCAGTTATCAGACTGTGCCTCATAAATAGGCTTCTGATAAGTTCACCTGCATACACCCCAGCATCAGTGGGTAGGGTCTGACACATCCCACTCTGACGAGTCTAGTGTCAGACCTAAGACGAAATGCTGGTTAATAGAGCAAACGCCTGAAAAGCCATACATCTAATTTTTGATCTGATTTTTGATATGCTCTATTGGTGGAAAGATATCTAGTTCCCTCCATGGGAATTTAGAATTTACAGTTGTTGATGTCTTTCATGTCAGACATCTTGAAAAATGTAATAACATCAGTAAAGTAAGCACTCAAATAGAAGACAGCCTGAAACCAGCTATTCCACTAGGTTATGACAGGTGCAGGAAAAAGCTCTGCTTCCTTTGAAGCACCATACTTTGATGTTAACAATTGTAAATAATTATATTTTTGCTTTCTTGTATTCAAAAAATGCAAACTTTACGATCACAACCACATGATTTAAATCTGTCATCACTGCGACCCACTATTGTCAACCAAACTGATCTTATGTGCCCAGCACTGTACACGCATTAAATGATCCCCTATGACCACACTTAATGTTTCATAACACAAGGTCATGTACAGGGCACTGTCACTAACAAACACTTTAACTGCATCATATGGTACACTATAACTACACAGAGCTTCTAAAACAGAACGAGAGCAGTTTGTAGCATTTCCTGCATCAAGATAGTTCACAGAAATAACGTGCAGTTTTCTTTTTGATCTGGCTGGGACTTGGAATATGATGACAAAAAAGCAACCCATTCTATCTGTAGTTTCATTACAGAGTATGTTGATGTTCTTCCCCACTAGAGCCTCTGCTGTTCTTTTCTGGCAGTCAGATGCAACTTCTAGAAAGGAAGAAAGACCTCAAATTATAACAAAATAATTTAAAATTACTGGATCAATTGGGTACGGGTAAGATAGTTTGATATGGAAATCGCACTCAAATTCGGTATCCTTCAATTTTGCGTGTGGTTTCGATGTTGTAATACCTAAACCGTACCTGATAAATGAAATCGAAGCTTACCCGGTAAATATACTTCACGTAGAGTTCTCACACGTGGCAGCTCTTTATTTGAAAACTCAGTAATCGAGGCTCTTAGCTCTTTGCTTTCCAGCTTTTCCAGAGGTATATTTGCTTTGGCAAATACTTCAATTCAGGTCCCTTGTGTGCGGTAACTGTGCACACTGAAGTGTGCAGAGTTTGGGCATTGCTGTTCTACAGTATAACCCCGATTTTGTGCGACCTACAGTTTAGCATAAACCCACTTTTAACAAAAGAAATTTCAAGTCCCGAAAATTATTCCGTAAGAGTAACGTAATTTTATATTAGAATTAACGTAATTCACATTAGGACGAAACCCACATTTAGCATAAGGAAATGTCAAAATTCTGAAGTATTTGTTTCTATTAGTTATGGTTATGGGACATTAAGAACCTATGAAAAAGACTTCATTAACTTGCTAAGGATCTTTCAAGGCAGAAGAAAGATTTAGCGCATAGGTGCTTAGCGCTAAAATGAGATGTCAGGATCACACACATCTGACCGTGGGCGCTGTAGTACAGTAGAAGAGAACGCCATTGTAATGACAATATTGTTATACCTTCAGAAATTCCTAAATTAATATAAGCAATATCCTTCGGTTACAATGAAAACGCTTTCACCGATTCATCCATTATTATGAACAAATTTGGGTGCGTTAAGTGTTTCTGTTACCAATATTCATACACTCAACTTCAGCGTTTATACTGAACGAGATCGATCATCTCGCTACATGCACAAGCGAGCTCTCGCTGACTTTGATTAATACAGTGGAACCTCAATTCTCCATTTTTGCAGGGACCATGGGGAAAAAACGTACAAGACAGGAAAGCTGAAACTCCGGGAATGAATGAACCATCAACAATTTGGCCAAACAACACAAAAATAAAATATATATACTTATAACCTTACAAACACCCCTAAACCAAACCAAACCACAGCCCGAATGGGCCTTCCGCCTACCAAGCAACCGCTGCTTGGTCTGGAGGCCTGCAGTTTACGAGGTGACGCATGGTCAGTGTGACGAATCCTCTCGGCCGTTATTCCTGGCTCTCTAGACCGGGTCGACATCTCACCATTAAATAGCTCCTCAATTAAAGGTTCCGTTAATTGTAGAATGAGTGAACCTGGAAATAGCCCTTATATCCAGGTAAAAATGCCTGACGTGGCTGGGAATCGGACCCGCCTCTGAGTGAGAGGTAGGAAAGTTAGATCGTGGGGCTGGCTTCAAACATTAATTACCGGTACTTCCCCTATGGGAATCAACATCCACATCACATGACTTAAGAATTTCAAAACTTTAGTTTTACCAAGAAAACTTCGTCAGTTTCCTCTGAAAACTTCTTTCAGTTCAGCATCGAAAAATTTAATACCCATAACGCCAAGCCAAACAACAATTGACCACAAGTATTTTTTAATTCTCTAATCTAATAAAATAAAGCATAATAGATACCAAAGCGCCCAACATGGAGAAATCCCTTTTTCTAAATCTTCAATTGTAATTTGGTGTCTGGTATACTGTTCGTAGTCAGTTTATGGAAATCTTGTACAGCGTAAATTAGGCCTACATCGACTTTTAAAGATTATGATGAACTCAAGAATATGGTTACAAGATATGGTTACAAGAATATGGTTTCGAATGCAAGTATCGATCCTCAAGTTCTTGAATGCATTATATTCAATTCTGCCTGTCACTAATCATAATCAAATTGGAAAGAGAAAAAATAGCATTAGCACTTCCAAAATTAAGATTATTCGTGACCTTTACAAGTCGGTAAAACTGTGAAATGATACATAGTTTCTAAACGTAACATGCGCAAATAAAACGACTCCAGTTTTTATAACATTTCAACACAAGAACGTGAAATTCCCAGTCTTATATTAGGACGAAAACCTCCCAAAACCTCCCATGGCGTTATGTATGCAAGGTACATCTGTTCTGGTCTTGATAACAATCGTATACGATAATATTAAAATACTAAATTTGTGTTACTTAAGAAGGAGCAGTTTCGATTCCTGCCTGAAATCCCAGTGACTATACAGTGCCCTGAAGGAAGTGCAGAAAATCTTTTTTGGCAATACACTCGAAAAAAAAGTAACCCTGGACATAATGTAGATGTTTTACAAGTACGAACATTTGACGAAACTTGTTCCATCTTCAAGTACAGCTGCCGAAATGCACTCTGTCTCCTTCCAATTGTTGTGGACACTCTCTGCTTTATGATTTCTTGGGATTCTCTAAACAATACCACCCGAATGCGATGCTAGGGTGGTCCCTTATACAAGTTCACCGCCGATCGCTTTTCCAGTACGGTACAGTACTTCCTCAAATTACCGCAATGACGGGACGTTAACACCAAGATCCATAAATATGCTGTAGCTGTCCTTTCGCAAGATACAGTTTCTTGAAAAACACGTGATCGAGGATTTAGTGCTGATGGTACTGAAATTTCTGGACGGTTGATCCGGTAAATCGTTTCTTCGAGGAACAGATGATGCAGGATTTTTACAACGTGACTTAATTAGGACGCTCACGGGACCACATAATTTGAACGAATAATATGGGAAGACGTAGTTTCCAGGAACGTATAATTGAGGTTCTACTGTAATAACCCATAACTCTGAATGGTCGTAAACAAATATTGGGAGAATGCTTTTGTAATAAATGCACTGACACCAGATACAGTAGTGTGCATAACTAATTTCAGATGTTAGGTTATATACACTTGCATCTGGTTAAATTTCACAAAGGCTGTTTCCATGTAAATTTATAGTGAAAATGTTATGTAAGGGAAAAGGTTATGTAATTTCATGTATTTTATTTAAATTGCACCTGTAATCTATATTGCGCTACTGACACGAATAAATAAATACTCTACAGGGAGCGTAAAATATATTTTTGCAATAAATGCGTGGTAAACCTAGGTTAGGTGACGGTGTTTGCAGTAAGAAAATGGAAAAGTTTGCCACAGAAGCCCCTGGAGTGATGCTATTACAATTTTTAAGAATAAAACTGTACATGCGAGTTCACAGGCTATCGGAATTAGAAAATGACTAACTAATGATTAAGGTGCTGTATGGAAAACAGCCGCGAAAAGTTTCGAACAAACCGATTGCTGTTTCATAACAATTTTAATGCATTTTGTGCAAGTGTGGTAACTTTTCCAAGTTTTATGGAAATTCGTATATAACCTTATAAGAACAACCTTAAACCGAAACAGTTCTGCATTCACCGACAAAATCTGTTGTCAAAAGGAAGGGGTAATCAATATCAGGAATAATAGCAACTATATTCTTAAGTAACATTGAAAAGAATTTCTCAACCAACTAAGAGAAGTAGAGGGAGACCAAGGCAATTAGCTTTAAGAGGTGTGGAACTAAAGGAGGCTACAAAAGATTATGGATGCACTTAGTTAATTCACAAAGGCTTTCAGGCTGACTGCTAAAAGGCATAACAGTGTACAGTGAAGATGTATGCACTAGATGTCTGTGCTCAAAAAGGGCCAAAGCTAGTTATGGTGCAATATAGGTCTTTTGCCTAGATACCAGGAGAAGTTTAACACAAGAGTAATCTTCAGCACAAACAGTACAATGCTGTAACTACCGTATGGTGTGCAGGGTAGATATCTACTTGTTTTATTGCTGTCATTTTGTAAATAATGTGTGATGGTGCAATTTATGTTATTACAGGCAAAGATTACTGAAAAAAATGTGCTTCTATTAAAACCTCGATTCAAGGTAAATCCCCATTTAAGGTCAAAATATTCACGTACCTGTGAAAACACTAAATAGGGGTTTTACTGTATTTTGTGCATATTATAAAAGAATCACCCAGAATTCAGGATAAGGCTTTGTATTGAGCTTGTGTCCAGGTAGTACCAGAGACACATTGTTTATTTTTTTATTTTTTTTTGCTATTTGTTTTACATGGGAAGGAAGTGGCCTGCAGTTATCAAAAGAATGCTTCCAGTCACTATGTATTACATTCGGAAATATAACTTGTAACATATGCTAGTTATCAGCTGATGGTTTGAAACGCATTCAACATCACAGTTTTAACCAGGAGTGGCTTCTGCTAAACATACACCAGCTGGGAATATCAGAGACCATCTCCAGAAACCATTTGGGAATAGCTTCACACAGTTTGGACTCAATAGTTGGGAACGAAACTATTTGTAAAAGGTTCAAGAAGACGGGACCTCGAATGCCGTTGGTCTCTATTGTAGTGCAAGGCTGACGAGGTGGCATGGAAGATGACGTCACTTGGAATGACGACACGCTGGTAGCAGGGAAGTCAGCGGCGCAAGGCAATTAAAATGAAAGCAGTGATCAGGTTTACTGTGTGGTAGGCCTACTGCTGAACTGACAAGAGACAAATGACTGGCCATTGAATTATTTTGTATCAATATTGCATAATATGATAATACGATACCCTTATACCTTTTCTCTACGTGGTCGAGTATGAAGTGAGACGAATCTTATAGTGAGTTTTTACGACCGCATGCCCTTCCTGACGTTCGACCTCATCAGAGGAATTAATGAGATGACTTGATATGAGTAACTAAAATGGATTATATTTATTTTATATGTAGGCCTAAAAGTCGTGTTCACCATTTATTGACTTTTTACGTTTAGAAACACTGCCTTCCAATGAAAATAGCCAGTATAACGCAAATATATTCATAGGTTTGTTAAAGAATGGTGTAGAATGTTTAGATGTTCAATTTATAGCTCTTTAAAGCCTAGAAGTCATGTGTTCAGTGCACGAAATTTGAGGTTTTCGCATATTACATTTTTGGCTTTAAAAGTGGGTAAATACGGTAAATACGGTAGCTATCAAATCATTTTTGATGCAACATTTGTAAGGAGACATTTTTCACCTAGAATCATTCACGAGGCGATAGAAATTGCCAAACTCTGGAATAATTTTAACAAAGAGGACGGTTATATGAGTAGACCATGGCTACTCTACATAGTTACGTTTTCAACATCTTTCAGCTTGACTTTGGAGGCCTTGGAATGAACTACATTTCTAATAGGGTCTTTCTATCATGAGTCTACTTACTACGGAGTGATAATTGCCATTGACAGTATATAACACTCCCCTGCTAGTATCTACAAAATAAAGCCACCTCTTGCCTGCAAGTACATCGTCCTCTACACTTCGGATTGTCACATCATCTATTGTCAGCTGCCATCGCATGACTAGTGTACAACTTGCTCAACTCAGATGGTTGCCACATTTTAACGTCAATTGACGTCATCTTCTGGAACAAACTTGATTCAATTTTTCTCGTCCTTTCTCGCAAGTCAATATATAAGACCCATCCACTCCACTTAGAATTTAATCTACTTTTGACTCCGGTGTGGCATGAAGGGACTTCAGCCCGCAGCTGTGTTTTACACGCTACCATTATTTCCTGATCATCAGGACTGTTTTCAACGAAACTCTGGGTGAGCGAAGTGACTTTCCATTAATTCTGTGACAGAACTTGATTCCCACAGCCCTTCGTGTTACATACTGCTGCATTACTTCGGCCATGCTTATCCTTGCTCCTCCCAGTAAGTCAATGCAAGGAATTTTGAAAACATGAATCTAGAGTTATTAACCTGATCATTTTTATAAATCATTCTTCAAACCTTTTATAAAGAATTGAATAAAGTGTTAATGCTGCACGACTCCTCCTGCCCTACACCTGCTCCCCGTCCTTCTTCCTCCTTCAGGAAGGGTTCAGCACCTTGTTAGTATGTTTTTGGGCTATGTGCAAATTTATCTTATCTCATTTATGAAATAAATACAGGAAAACCTCGTTAAGAAGTTTCTGCAGGGGACAAAAAAACGAACATGTTAAGCGAGAAAACGTACTATATGAATACAAACTATCGAACAGAGATATGGAAACACTAGTTACAATTTTTTTTCCGACATGAAGGCATTTTTTACAGATGTTGATTTCCATAGGGAACCCGAAGGCTGGAAGGGTTTATGGTGTCCAATAACGGACCAACTATAATGGTGTTGTGGATTTGCTCATTCGGAGCGGATATTTCGGGTTCCCTATGGGAATCAACATCTGTATCATCTGATGGCCGGGCAGGCATCAGTTTTTGAAAATTAGACAGGGATTCTTGTAGTGCATTGGCACTGCCAGCGGCTCCGGGTGGCTTGCACAGTGGCCTCCACGGTGTGCGCCAATAAATTTTATTATATAAATATTTTTTATATAAATTTTTATATAAATTATACAAATTTTTATATAAATTTAATATGATGAGAATCGGGACTTCAAATTTACGACGTGCTAAGCGGGAAAACGTGTTAATGAGGAACCTTGAATGCTGTGGTTTCTGGGTTATACCACCCTTTGGAATGTTTTAAATGTGGGTAACACATATTTACGCATTTGTTCCTCTTCATGCTCAACCTTGTCAATCTTGTTTTAACTCGCTGTTAATCCCTTTCAAATGGTTTTAGAATTTGTATTCTCTCTTCTTATATTAACACTGTTATTCCAATTGCTTAAAATATACAGTCTAGTAGAAATGTTGAACTTTAAGTTTTTTCTCCTCTTTCCTATTTTCCTTGTCTTCTGTACTGACCAAGGACAACCTCTGGTTTTTCTCAGCTGCTTCCGATATAATTTATGCTCAGATAATATATTGGTAATGTGCCATTATTTTTGTCATTTCACCCTGCTTTGATGATATTGGTTATCATTACTATCATTATTATTACTGTCGCTGCTACTGCTACTAACTGATCATGTTACAACGGTTTTCATTCTACACTGTCATTGCACTGAAAACAATCTTGGTTGCAAGATTGAAACGCGTCAGTGTACAATTATTATAACACGACTTAGGGCCTGTACTACGACTCCCAGGTAAACAGCCAGATATGTAGGTTGCAGTTTTGCAAAATCGAAGTTAATTAAATATTTTCTTGCGTACTACCAATGGATTTTAACGGCGGTATTGTAATGTGGAAGTTGTAGTAACATTTTTATTGGGTTGGTAATAAGGTTACTGAAAATATAGCGAAATTTAGAGCGGTGGTATACGTGTTCCCTGGTGTTTTCGTTTGTTTAGTTATATGCCTTTTGAAACTGTATTACTAGAATGTCAGATTCTTATTAACCCCTTCGGTGGCGGGTTTTGGCAGACCTCCTGTGCCAAAAAAGTGAAGTTTTTTTGGAGGAATTTATTTATTTTTAGGAAGCAAGGAATGAGTAACAATTATTCATCATCATCCTAAACCATCTCCAGTTTCCCGGGTGTGGTATATGAGCCTTCTCCATCTCATCCTGTCCTTGTACCATTCTTCCTCCACCAACTTGTTCCAATCATGACCTCTCAGCAGTACATCGCTCTTAACTAAACCTATCCATTTCCTTCGTGGCCTTCCCACGGGTCGTCTTCCTTCTACCTTTCTGTCAAATTCCTTCCTTGCAGTTCTGTTTACTGGCATCCTCTTCATGTGACCAAACCACTTCAGTCTTGATATCTGAATCTTATTGAAGAGAGAATCATCTATTCCTACTTCTTTTCTAATTTTCTCATTCCTAATCTTGTCTTTCCTGGTTTTCTGGATCATAGTGCGTAGGAATTTCATTTCAGCTGCCTGAAGTTTGGAATTATCTCTATTGGTCAGTGTTGTGGTTTCGAGACTGTATGTAAGAATTGGTGTATAATAGGACTTGTACAATGCCATTTTTGTTTTCATGGGTATTTGCTCATCCCACAGCAGGTGTCTTACCTGGTGGTAAAATTGTATTGCCTTATTGATGCGATTGTTCACCTCATGTTTTGCTAGGTTGTCATTTGATATAACGCTACCCAAGTATTTGAAAACTAGAACGCTGTCCAGTTGAGCTTCATTTAACATGACTATTGGTTCTGCTCCTTCCCCATACACTTTCATCACCACCGTCTTGGTCTTGCTGATGTTTAAACCATATTTCTTAAACTCCTCATTCCAGCTTTGTATTCTCTCTCCCAATTCCTCTCCAGATCGCAACATCATCTGCAAATGTGAAGGCTTTGATATCTCCATGTTCTTTCCTTTTAATAGATTTCATTACTACATCCATTACAATAATAAATAGAAGTGGTGACATTGAGCTGCCCTGCTGCACTCCTCTCTTTGTTTCAAACCAGTCCGACAAACCACATCCTACTTGAATACAGCTTCTGTTTCCACTATACAACATTTTCACTTTGTCTATAAGGCTGTCTCGCACTTGAAGTTCTTTCATGCATTGCCAAATTCTTTCCCTTGGTACACTATCGTATGCTTTCTCCCTGCCAAATTCTTTCCCTTGGTACACTATCGTATGCTTTCTCAATGTCCAAAAATATTAAAAATAAAGGCTTGTTCTTCTCCCAGTATTTTTCCATTAGCATCCTAATTGCAAATATAAGGTCTGTAGTTGACCTTCCTGGTCTGAAACCATACTGCTCTTCTTCCAAAATTGGTTCAACAATATCTCTGATTCTGGTCTCTATTATTTTTTCCAATATTTTCAGGACATGAGACAGTAGTGTGATACCTCGGTAATTAGTACATTTTCGTCGGCTTCCTTTCTTGAACAGAGGTACAATGATGCCCATCTTCCAGTCCTCAGGAATAGTATTTTCCTCCCATATCTTGTTGAGCAGTCTGTAGAGCCATTAGATTCCTGGAATTCCTGCTGCTTTCAGCATATCTGCACTTAGTTCGTCTATGCCCACTGCCTTTCCTTTCTTCATGCTCTTGAGCGCATTTTCAACCTCAAGCCATGTAATTGGTGGTTCAGTTGTGGTTCCTCGGCTTGGCTCTCCTCTATCCGTTGTTACGTTTTCTGTATCTCCATTCAGCAGCTTTTCAAAATAGATCTTGAGTTCTTGTTTAATTTCTCCCTCTTCTTGTGCCAGAGTTCCATCATCCCGTTCTATTGCTTTTATGGTCTCTTGATCCCTTCGCTTGTTTTTCACTACTCTGTATAGCAATTTCATATTTCCTCTACTGTCCTCTTCCAGTTTGTCTGCAAACTCATTCCATTTCTTCTCTTTTTCTTCCCTTACAATGTTCTTTACAGCAAGTTTCTTGTTCCTGTACACTCCTTGAAGTCTTTGTATTTCTTGTTCATTTCGTTCTTGTCCCTGTTTTTGTTTTTCCTTGCCCAGTGCCTTCTTTATTTGGTTTCTTTCTTTCACCGCTGTTTTCACTCTATCATTCCACCATGGTGTCTCCTTTTTTCTTTTGATAGAACTTGTAACTCCACATAGGTTTTTGGCTTCTCCCACAAAGGTGTCTTTGAAGGCCTTCCATTCTTCATTAACGCTGGTTACTTCACACTTCGGCAAACTCTGTTGAATCCTTAGTTTGTATTCTTCCTTTATTTGGACTTCTTGCAACTTCCAAGTTTTAACCCTTGGTTTTTTCGTAATAAGTTTCTGCGTTTCATTTGCCTTATGTTTGAAGCCTACTACCAGCAATCTGTGGTCACTGTCCATGCTTTCACTAGGGATGACCTTTACATCTGTGATGTACCTGCCACCATCTTTATTTGTGATTACGTAGTCAATCAATGTTCTATACTGGCCATCCCAACTGTACCTTGTTATTCTGTGACTGTCTCTTTTTTTTTGAAGAATGTATTTTTGATTATAAGATCATTTCTTCTGCACAGATCTAATAGTTGTTCTCCTTCTGGGTTCCTTTGTCCAAATCCATGTGGACCAATGATGTTCTCGTACCCAAGTCTGTCTACCCCAACTTGCGCATTTAGATCTTCAATAATAATATTTTCCTCATTAACTGTAACTTCCAGGTCTTGCCGAAATTTCTCTTTGTCTTCCTCACTGCAGCCTGTATGTGGGGCATACACTTGTATGATGGTGTACTTAGTGTTCTCCAGTTTCATGAACATTTTTTTTATTCTATCACTTCTGCAGATAACTTCAGCTGTAGCATCAGTCCTTTCGTTAATTAGTAACAATTATTAAGGGAACAAATTCATATATTATTCAAGGTTAATAAAAACTTACTTTACACTCTATTTACACTTTTTTACAGTAGGCCTGTGATATAGTTTCATAAAATATTGGTGTTTTGAGTAGGGCCTATACTGTCCTGTGAGCAATGCATTTTTATTTCAGGCTTTTGTATTATTCCCATCAGCAATGCTAAAGCAATAAATTGCCAAATTTTGTAAGAGCTTCTTTTTTCCAAAACTGTACCCTTCCATGCGGAGATTTATTTACAAGGTTTTCAATGCACTTTTAGCATAGGGCCAACGAATTTTTTCGGTCACTGTCAAATTTACAACTTCACCTGTTAGAATCAGTTCAAAACAGTCAATCGCACTCACCTCTGGTAATAAGCTAAGCCTCACACCAGGATTTCCCGTAAATGGAATAATATTAGGTCGCACACTATCCCCAGGTTTACACTTTTTCCAAACGAATGTATATTCAACATCTACCATCACCTTAGCGTCTGACATAATATCTCCTTCACTTTCACTAGAATTACTAAGGTCATCATCTGAAGAATCAATAGAATCATTATAGCTACTATCAGAAATACTAATGTCACTTAGAGATTCATCTTTGATGTAGTTCCTTATTTTGTCTTCAGACAAACTTCTCTTCCATTTCGTGCTCGCCATTTCTGTTTACCTCGTCAGCTGGTCAGAGGTTGTATATATAAAGTAGAGAAGATAAGGCATATTTTAAGCCAGACGCTACGTGAATACAGCTGGAAATCCTCCCGCCATCTGTTGAGAATACTTGAAAACATTTTCCCAAGCGATTAGAGTACCCGAGAAATTATTGGGCGATCGCGAAATGAACACTGCAGCTAAACGAGAATTTCTCGGGCGGTGACGTTATGGGCAGGCGTGCGCCACCCGAGAATTTCTCGGGCGTGCCACTGAAGGGGTTAAGCTATAATGTGAAAGTTCAGGTCAAAAACAGAACTAGGACTGAAATCTACACATACGAAGAAATGTTGAAATTAATTAACTATGTAACGAAACTGTTATAGAAAATAAAAGGACTGAAAATGTAATCTGGACGCAAAAGTTAAGATTCAGGTTATGTATCTTTCTTTTTGTCTAGTACTAGTTACGAGGATGCGCGTTACGGAGAAAGTAAAGTTTATATCCGTAATTAACGCCACTGATGCAGCGTAGGATCATTAATTTGATTATTAATTCAATTTCTTGCTTGCTCATTGAATAAGTAGTCAGTTTCTTTCCTTTCAATACAATGTGAGAATAGTTATTGGCAAGCATTTATCTCACTTTAGTGTAAATACTTAGTAGCAAGTTGTTATGAAGTCTAAGAAATTTAACCTCCTTAACATCCTCACTCGACGGACGAATCGCCATGAACAATGTCGTATACCTTTACCCCATATGTGTGTCGCGGATAGATTTGGAACAGAACCCACACTTTTGACACGCATTCTAATGATTAGGAAATGTGTACTATCACCGCTAGTACTCTACCAACTAACATTTAGAAGATAAAAAAATGCTAAGCTAAAGGGACTTGAACCCACGTAGAAATGGATAGTAGCAAACGATGTTGCCGTAACGACCACAGCTAACCATAAAGCCTGAATGTTACTTGTTTGTGTGCAACTCATATAGTCAGTAGCAACAACTTGCTAGATTGGGAAATCTTTTAAGAATTTTGTGATAGTTGGACAGGAAACATGCCATACTTATAAATATATACATAGATTACATTGTAACAACTTCAGTTTCGTACAACATCATGCAGATATATATTTATCTTTATGTGTAGCCATCTTGATTCTTACAGTAGCATTCCCGATAGGAGCGAAGTCCCAGATAAGAGCGTTAACTGCCTCTACAACTTCGGCATAGCTAACCTTGAGAATATTCTCCCAGATTGCACATAAACGAAAGTCGTAGCATGCGTTTTCAACCGAACTTCCAGATAAATGTGCTGACACATAAATTTAAACCAAACTTTTATCTGGTTGTCGTAGTACAGGCCCTAAATATCACCACAACAATATAGCTGAATATCATTTGAGCTTTCAACAAACAAGAATAGGGCTACTCAAACATCAAAAGGTCCAGTACCTGGTTCAAAAATAATACAATAAAGTAACAAACTTTATCTGAAATATCTCTACAGACGGACGAGGCATTGCTTTATGTAATGTGGCTGTGTTTGCGATGAGGAACAACTTCACATTTCAATTAGGTTGTTGAAGGGCCCGAGTAGTAACATACATATACATATTAGTTCCGTTTTACACAGTACAAGTTTTATTTATTTGTGTATGATTCATTTCAAAGACATGTTAGAACTGCCAAGAATAAAGCCATCTAAAGCTCTCCACTGAACGAAAATGTATTTCAAAATTCGGCTAGGATATTTTTTATACAGATTTCTTTTACCTTTCTGAGAAATATGCAAAATGAAAAAGGCAGTAGATAAAAAATTTACCGTTCAGCAATATGCAGGTCATGACAAACACATGGCAGCCAAAATGTCAGTGGATAGCCGAGATCGCATAATATTCTAATAATGTCTATGTGTAGATGCTAGGTTATTTGGCTTGTAAAAAGTGAATTTTTTTAAAAAAATTGAAATATTATTGTAAGGTGTTTATGTGTCTATTATTATTATTATTATTATTATTATTATTATTATTATTATTATTATTATCATCATTATTATTATTAAAGACACTTAATTGCATTCATTCTATTACAACTTAAAAGTAACACAGGCAATGCACATATTTACTATTTTGGGTAAATGTATACAGTAAAACCTTGTTAATTCGAAGTCGTTGGGACGCAAAAATCGGACTTTGAATTAGGTGATTTTGAATTAACCGAAAACTCTTAATTCAGCAATGCCAACCCTTGCCGCGTCACAAAATATTCCAAGACCCGTTACTGCATGCAATTAACCTTCATTCACAGTTTAAATATTTCAAAAGCCATGGAAAAAACATTTTCCAAAATGTGCCCAACAAGATGTAATTACAGTATTCAAATAATACACTGGGATAAATCACTGGCAAACATACCTTCAAGCAACAAAAGGAAAAAAAACCCACAGGATTCAAAGAAGAGGACAAATTATTCTAGCTCCCCCTGTGCAAATGCTTTTTTTCTTGGATTACTGTACTGTTTGAATTTTTTTAGATGCCTTACACATACATGGAAAGCGCCCAACAACCTTTAAAACATCCTGGCTTATCGAACTTTCCTATAATGACGGGAGGAAGTCTCTCGCTTCCGTGTGCATTACAACACAGTACAATGACCCCCACCCTTGTACGATTTCCCGACTGGCACTACCCTCCTTTAAAACCGTTAAGTCCATTTGGGCTCAGCATTAAAAAAAAAAAAAAAAAAAAAAAAATAAATAAATAAATAAATAAAAAAAAAATGCACTTTCATCGGCATTGACAGTACTGTCCAGTACATACGAAATGATTATATGAGCCATGCTTTTCTGCCAACTGTTGGCATCGCCAGTGTTCACGGACTATGACACGTTCTAACATAATGCAGATAAATTTTGAATTTAATGGAGGTGAGCTGCATGTACTACCATTTAAACCACATACCAGCCCTCCTACCACTCTTAAATTTCTGGCAGTACCAGGAATCAAACCAGTTGGAATGTGTGTGATGCAATAAAAGCAGTAGCCACAGCCTGGGATTTTGTATCATCACAGCACCTATAAAATTTCTCTGCTACATGATATTGTGGCATTCCTTAAAACACTGAATACAAAATAATTATGATTTTACTCAAACTTAGCAAATATGAAGCACACTGTACACACACACTCTTAAAAATGTAAAGGCAGTTTTGGATTAAAAGTCTGAATTTTGGTACTGGGATCGACATTGTTCTTTGAATTACGAATTATCTGTATATCGAATTAAACAATTTAAATAACATACAAAACCATACCTCATGTTTCTGGGAAAGAGAGCTGCTTCGAATTAGGCGGGGATTTGAATTAATTGATTTTGAATTATCGAGGTTCTACTGTATCTGCCTTCTTATTTTTGGGTTATTTTCTTGCACATTTTTGTCGATATTTTTTTATTATTTTTAGGTTATGTTATAGATCATTTATTTGGCATTTATCAGGTCATCAAAATCTGAGCCCTGCTAATTTAAGATGAAGCTGGAAACAGCTGGTAGTACGAATTTGACCGAGCACGGGAAAAGTATGCCTCAAGTGATGTGTTCAATACAGACATAACGGAATTTTCCACACTCTTCTAAGTTGCACCCTAGGAATTAAAGGTGAAAAGTGTCATAGTGGGCTTGCACTAAACAATATTTAAATGTTATCCTCTTGTATAATGTGGACGGTCAAGAAAAACTTTGTTTAATGGGCGATTGGCAAGTCTGAGCAACCATATTGCTTTAAAAACATGAACAGGGATTTTTGACCTTGCATTACTCTCATCATAAGAAAGGTTGGATTAGCAGGTCAACATTTTGTGACTAACTCGCTTCAACAGTCATATGATCACTCAGAAAAGCAATGTCCTGCTGACACTGGACAGTCATACGGCCCGCAACATTAGTGAGCTGACCTTAACTGAAGTATACATTAATTTTTTTCTCGCCAAATGCAGCAAGTTGCCTTCAGCCCTTGGACAATTCATAATCATTTTTATAAAGTAAACTCATGTCCTCATCCCAAGGTTGTGCAGCTCTTTTCAGGCACAACCCCAATGGAGGTGAGCTGCATGTACCATTTGAACCACATACCAGCCCTCCTACCATTCTTAAATTTCTGGCAGTACCGGGAATCAAACCAGGGCTCCCGAGGACGGCAGCTAATAATGCTAACCGTTACACTACAGAGACAGACATCGCTTTCATGAAGAGAGTTCATTGCAAGCAAATTGTAAGAGCTGCAATTCGCACTGCTGAGAATGTTACTGCAGCCCCAAGTTGGAATGTGTGTGATGCAATAAAAGCAGTAGCCACAGCCTGGGATTTTGTATCGTCACAGCACCTATAAAATATCTCTGACAGAGCCTGGAGATGCAGTGATGCTACTCATGGCCAGGAATCAGATGGCAACATCAGTAAAACTTCACCTGACAAATGGGCTATTCTACACAACACTGCAAACCCTAGTGGTAGTTTTGAGGATTTCGTTAATACACACAATGACACTGTTGTATGTCATCACATAGCAAGTGATGTAGGCCTATAAGCAGGTGCATCTGAAGTTCAAGAACTGCTGCCAGAAGAAGCTGCCAGGAAATATTAATATTTTAGAATGTTTTGCTGCAACATCCGAAGTTACCAGTGAGTTTACATAAGTTACGGATACAGTTGGCCGTGAAGTTACTAGGTCTTTCATTCGCAAGAGCAATACTGAATCATACTTAAATTTTCCTCCAGAAAAGGACTTTTGAGTGCCTAACAATTATTTGTAGTGCCTGTACTATGAATGAGAACTCTAAATAAAGTGATTTACGTACTCAATAAATAAATTTAAAAATTTAGCACAAATTTTTGATTTTCTGCTTACAGTTGTATGGCACCTAGAAAAACTTCGACAATCTGAATTGTAAAATGGCCCAGTACCATGTTTATTTCTGAATTTGTTTTCAGGAATACAATGTGTAACATGTGAACTTGCTTCAGATTTCTTTCCAGACTATTTTAACAATCAGTTCCAGAGTTATGAAACACACACACATATATTCCATACTCCTATAAGGTTGAGAAATCACACTTTGGGCAGAAGTCTAATTAACTGCTAAGACACACACAATTGGTTAAATAATTTAATAAAGATCATACTTACAGGGCAACTGTAAATGGTGTTTATCTTCTGGTAAACAAACTGTTCTCCATTAGCAAGAGCCTGTTTGATCTCGTATATCATGTTGGTGGAGTTTAAATAGAGATTCTCCATACAACCTGTATAGTTCTGTGTTACAACCAAGCCTTCCTGTTTGTTGGGCACACCACCTATGTAGAACTAGAACACAATATCAACATTAAAATTACTTCACAACCCTAAATTGTACGGAAATATATCCCTTATGAAGGATCAGAAACTACACAACACTCAATACACTTAGTTGGTAAATAACCATGGTCTCTTTATAAAAAAGTGTAACAAGTTCACAGCTTCATATAAGAATACAACACATGAAAACCCTAGTTAATGGTTCAACACTTCATTTGTGGGCTACAATAGTGAAAAAAAAAAAAAAAAAATCTGAAATAATTGAGTTTTAAGTTTCTGACAGACCACAGACAATAATTAAATTAATACATGCAACAGAAATGAAATTCTTGAGAAGTATGGTGCAGAGAACAAGAAGGAAAAAAAGTGAGGAATGAGAAAATACATAAAAAATGAAAAGTGGGAAAAGTTATGTGATAAAAGTGAAAATCAGGCTTAGTTGGTATGGAAATGTTAAAAGGATGAGTGATGAAAGAATGTCAAAACACAAGACTGAGAAGCAAATGAAAGTGAAAAGAGGCTGAGGGACAACAAAGACTGAGAGGGATGGACTTAAAAACATAAGGCAGCAGATCATGGACTGGAACACACTGTTGGATGGGGAGTGGCGGAATGATGGAAGAAAATGAAGAGGAACCTTCTTTGCCCCTACTCAGCCCAAAGCCAGAAAATAAGAATTGATGATAATACACAAAATACTTACAGCTCTATTAAGATTCAGTTTTGAAAACTCTCCTTTTATCTTGCCATGGATTAATATTCTGTCCACAGAAAAGTGAATGTCCTTACGATTCCGCGAGATGAGTACATCATGCCAAAGGTTATCATCCAACAAGCTACCCACCGATAAACTTGTCATAACACCAGCTCCTATAATAACAGAACCATGAAATTCAAGACATGACATTATCGTACTTCAACATACACTTGCCTCCAAAAAAGTGTAACACTTGATATTTAGGTAGAAAACTTGTTTAAATTCTACACTGAATATGATTTCTATACTTTTTCTAATATTTATTGATTGGCTAGTGTTAAATGGACATTACTGAAGGAGAACCAACAATGAATAAAAACAGACTGCTTTTTAATTCAGACAATGGTGAGTGCTGCTGAATATTTCTTATTCATTTTGCACCAATTTTGAAAACCATTATTTGAAGCACTGCAGTCGCTCTTGTACCTTTGACACTGATTGACCAGTATCTGAGCAATACCTGAGCAATACTCATCAATATGCCTCTAAGTCATGTGGATTTGGCAAAAGTGGTACCATTGGTGAACGATTGCCGTGGCTATCACTATATAGCAGAGGTTTTGAATACAGCCAAAACTGGTTAGGACGTTTTTATGGGGACTGAAAATAAAAGTCATAAAGAGGGAACGTGCTAAAAAAACCAAAAATTTAGCTGTTAAATTTAAGGTTAGGTTGAATGTAAAATTAATTATGATAAAAACAAAGAAACAAGTGTTTAAAATTATAATCGATGAAATAAAGAGATAACATTTTAAGAACTCCAACATAATAAAACTTCCAAGGAAAAACGTTCTTAGAAACGCAAACTATACACGTCGCTAACAATTATGTTTAAATTTGTCAATGAAAGTCCAACATCTGGGTGATTTACACACGTTTGGCATCCACTTTCTCAATAAACTTTAATTTTCCATCATCTGTAAATTGTCTAGCTTTCTTCACCATAACTGAATGTCCTGCAAACTGTAAGTACAGTAGCCCTAATTTATGTACATTGTTACACAATTCATTTACGAATGTAAAAACGAGCACCAACATGTCAGTTGTATACCTAAGTACAGTAGGCCTCATTTACGTACATAAGTCACTCAGGCCTCTTTCAGACGGCACAGGAATAAAACTCGCCCGTGTGTATGCGCGGGTGCACCCACTTCCGCTGGGTCTTACACACACGAGTCTAATGGTGCAAAACTCCCCGCGCTTTCTAGCGGATCATTTTCAACACTCTTTTCAGTATGGGTAATAAATATGGGGCATCATAGTCTTCGTTTACACTTAAGAAACTACAAAAATAGTTCACGCTTGCTGTGCCCTTCACATTTCTAGAGATGCCAACTTTCTAGAAAAGCAATTCGTTATTCACCCGTTAGGGCATGGTGGGGGGGCAGGGGGGCGGCGGCAGCCGTAAAAAAAAATTTCCCCCGAGATCTTACTAACTTACATATCATTGAATAATCAATGAACAACATACAATTCCACAAGATGTAACAATTTAAAGACTGGCATATGAAGAGTGTATGATTCTTACCTGCTGAAGTAACAGGTGAACTGCAATACACATCTGAGTGGAGGTTGAAGGATTATTTCTTTTGTTGAGTACCTACTGTACCTGCTCCCTTAGCACATACCTGCCAACTTTTAGAAATCAAAAATAGGTAGTTTTTTAAAAATCTTGGATTTTATCACATATATTGCACCACGGTCTAGGTGGAAGAAAAGATCAGAATAAAAGGCATAGACTTACATATGTAGAGTTACAATGTGAATTGACCATTAATTTTAAAATCTTATACTAATAAAACATAAACATGGTTACAAGACAATGTACCTAATCATTCTCATTTATGACACTTACATACGAATAATAACGTTTGTGTCACACCGACACACGTAACAAAATGCATAATAGTTTTCTTTATCAGACGGTAAAATGAACGGATATTTATAGGTATCTCTGAACACTTGGAGACAATGTTTGGTATATATTTTGGCCATAACGAGAAGTGAAAATACCCGAAACTGTCACCGACACAACCCCCTTAAATACATTCAACTCATTAAAATTATGCACTTAAGTGCGCGAAACTACCACATACAAAACAATTTAATGTGTTCCATACATTATTAACATACGACTTTGAAAGGGGGTGCGGGAGAGCATAGAAACACAAGAAAAAGTACGTGGCCTACAACACCGACGAAACTACGCACAGAAAACAATGTTACCAGCGCGCGAACCACACAATAACACACTTATTCTTTCGTCCCGATTAACTGAGCTAGCGCGCGCTAGCCTCTCTTGCTTGCAAGACGATTGCCGTCCCGAAGCCCCAGTTGTATGAAGCGCGCACGCTGCTGTGGAGAGCGTAAAACGCGATACACGAAGGCGACGGACAAAACACTCGCGAAATAAAGCATCAAATAAATGCGCTTGAAAATGAGGTTTTGTAAATTACCAGTTTGTCTTTTATCCTAGGGCAAGAACAATGACCGCACTGGAGGTCATATTGGTCGAAAATAGGAAGAAGTAAAAATAAATCGGAAAATCGGAAGACGAGTTAAAAACCGGAAAGTTTCCGGGTAAATCGGAAGGGTTGGCAGGTATGCTTAGCAGCTTGTAGTTCCTGTTTGGTAAACATATACTGGTGACATGCTTTTTCTTTTGATATCATGTGCATCCTCTGCACTAACAGAGCACTTAACAGTTTAGAGTTCATATTAGCACGGAATTCAGTCTTGTTCTTCCTCATCACGCGCATCTGAAAAATCGCTGCTACATACACTACAAAACACGTGCAAATGATATTTTGAGGAACGCAGTAAATAGGGCTATTCATTCGAGTATTCCTTCCTAAATTATTGAACTACTTTTGGTTTATTACTAGCGTCACTAGTCACGGTAACGTCATTACACGTATTTTCCTGCACATGAAATTGCTTCATTATTTCAAACCTTTCGCCTTTCGTAACACACGATTAGTATATATCCTAGAAGAGCAATATACGTAAATTTGGCAAGCAAAATCGCAATAAATACTTCAACAGTAATGCACACAGTATTCACAATGAAACGGAGTTTATCACCAATTTGCCGCCAAAACAAAGACAAAAGAACTTGCATACTTGCATGGAAGCAAATACAGATGGAAGTCTGATCATGTAACAAACAAAGACAACAACTCCGCAAGATATACCACTTGTCTACTTCACAGGTGCCTATTTTTTCGGTACTGGAAGCACACACTGTGTTCGGCGCGTGAAAACTCGAAATATTCTTAAAGAAGGGACATGAAAGGGGCTTAAATGATGACTGAGAAATCCGAAAAGAATATTCTGAGAATTCAAGCTGTAATGGCATTTCTTGCATATCCTTTTGAACACTTCATACACTTACATGTTAAAATCAACAAAAAATCGTAATTTGTTGTGTGTGATTCGTAAAGGCGTAATTATGATGGGCGATTCGTAATTATTACGATTGAATCGTAATAGTTGGCACCTCTGCATTCCATTAGAGAAGATGGGTACAATTTTGAGGATACACTCTCAATAACTGATCTAAATATATTCATGCTTTCCCAAACACGAGACCACTGGCATTAATGACCTTAAAGTTATTAAGTTCTCAATGTCTATTTCGCGCTCTATAATAACCACTGTACATCACACAGAAAAGAAAAATAAGTACACAAAGAACTTTTACGTATTTACTCGTGTATTAGACCCCCCCCCCCGGCTTTTCAAGATGAAGAAAATGAAAAAATAAATCTCGCCTATAACACCCCCCAACGTAATTCATCAGAGAACAACACGATTCCACTTCGAAGCGATTACAAGTCTTATTGCAGCTCTGATGACATCGCACAAATTTGTGAATAGTTTCGTCTGTACGACCTACGCAATGAAAACGCGTCAAATCCATGCGGTACATCTGTGTTTCGTAGTTAAGAAATGTCTGCCTCTGTAGCATAGGTCTACTGCAGCTCTGATGACATCACACAAATAGATGAATAGGCCTATATAGCTTCGTGTCCAACCCGCGCATTGCAAGCATGCATCAGTCATGCTATATGTCTGTGTTTTGTAGTTAATAATGTCCACCAGCGTAATGGTTAGCACAATTAGTTGCTGTTTTCGGGGGTCTGACTTCGATTCCCGGTACCGTACTGCCAGAGATTTACGAATGGCAGGAAGGTTGATGCGGTAAAAGCGGTATATGAAACTTCCCTCCACTGGGGTGTGTCTAAAAAGAGCTGTACCACCTCGGGATGAGGAAACGAGTTAACCTTAGTTGAGAAATATTCGCGGTTGTTGCTATTTATACAGCAGGCGAGATCATTAACAAAGTGGTCGTTTAATATCTCGTAACTCGGGCCCATATAGGTATATATTTGGAGAGAAGTAGGTTTAAAACATGATAAAAGCTATCCAACTAAAACAACTGTTTTACTCGCCAACGTACCTAACAAATAATAATAATAATAATAATAATAATAATAATAATAATAATAATAATAATAATAATAATAATTTTATGTCCCCACGTACTTTAAATGATTTTCGGAGACACCCAACAAAACATACTAGGGTATGCGTTAATAAAAAAAAGAGACAACGAACGTACAAAATTAAACATTATGATGATAAAGCGCATTACCGCCACACCTGTAGATATCCATAAATGCAGTATATTTTCCTGTTATTTATTTTTTCCGTCGAACTTTTGGCACTATCAGGGCGATAATATACCTAACATCAACAATGTGGTCTGTCTTATCTCATGGACAGCTGTTTACCGAAATCCTGATGTGATAAATGTAGAAAACAAGCATGAAATGTACTTAAAAATAAGAATCTGTGTTTCAACAGCCGCAGTTATCAAAAGAATGTTTCCAGTTACTATGTATTACATTCGGAAGTACAACTCGTCAACATACGCTAGTTATCAGCTGACGGTTTGGCTTGCCTTCTACGCATGGCTTTATTCGGAAGGACTGCCTTCTGCTACACATACACCAACTGGGAATATCGGAGACCATCTGGGAATAGATTTACACTGTTTAGACTCTATAGTCGGGAACAAGATTATTTTTTAAAAGTTCAAAAAGACGGGACCTCGTATGCTCTTGATTGCAGTGCATGGCACAAAGAGAATGAAGCATGGCTGACGCGACTGACGAGAGATAGCAGTGAAGATGACGTCACTTGAAATGCCGAAACGCTGGTAGCAAAGCAGGGAAGTTGGCGATAATTCAAATCAAAGCAGTGATCAGGTTTACTGTGTGGTAGGCCTACTGCTGAACTGAACAGAGACAAATGACTGGCCATCAAGTTCTTTTTACGGCCGTATGCCCTTCCTGATGTCAACCTCACCAGAGGAATTAATGAGATGTAACGAATGATATGATATGAATAATCAAAACAGACTTTTAAGTGTACCGTAGGCCTAAAAGTCGTGATCACCATTTATTGTCTTTTTACGTTTAGAAATACTGCCTTCGAAAATAGCCAGTATAACTTATATACATTCTAAGTTTGTTAAATAATAGTATAGAATGATTACACATACAATTTATAGCTCTTTATAACCTAGAAGTCATTTGTTCGCTGCATAAAATTTTGAGGTTATCGCATATTGGACCCCCCATTACAATTTTTGGCTGTAAAAGTGGGAAAAAAAGGGGTTTAATAGGCGAGTAAATACGGTAAATTGAAAATGAGAAATAAATACTGTATGTCAAATGGGTGAGAGCGGGCCTACTTTTGTTTAATTAAGACCTTCAACATAATATTTTAGACATACAGTTGCAATATTGTACAGAATGACATATATGCCAGTTCACGCTAAGACTTGCCCCATTTGTATGTGACTAAATGTACATCATCATCATATAGCATTCCTTTAACAACACAATCTTAATCAAAGCTTCATTATATAAATATGTATGTATGGTTCAGCTGAAGATGACCTTGTATATGAGGTTGAAACCGGTCCTGTAACTTAATATATGCAATAAATAAGTACTGATTGGTGGAAATCCTCTCCTATTTTTAATTGTGCAATTCGTCAATACGGAAATGAAGATTATAGATTACGACTACTTTTGTTTATCGTCTAAATCCATTTCTACTTTCTTTTAGGTACACTATCAGGTTCTGTATTGATGTGAGCATGGTTGATCCATTGTGTATGATAACAAGCATAAAAACTGATGTCCAATAACAAGTAACTGTGGGCTTGGGACCACGACTCACCACAGACTGCCCGCTCAAACATTTCTCCCGCACACTGTTACTTACCGCCTCCGCATCATCTGAAAGATGATATTTGAACAATCAGTTCTTAGTTTAGGCCTAGGTGGACCGGTGGCTAAGCGCGGAAGCAGGTCGAACCCGCACCGTCTGAAAGAGGCCTCACGAACATAAAATTAACCCATTCACATACCATTTAACTGAACTTATTTATGCCTTGGTGTACCATTTATTTTCAATACTTTGCATGATATTATCACCAACACTGAAAAAGCATGCTTTACACCAACGTAATGAGAGGAAATATCCAAACTACTGTCAGATGTACTTTGTGTGAAGTCTTTATGAATATGGTAGATCATAAAACAGTCATATTCGTGCATCGTCACCTTGCACTGGTGGCATTCAAATGAAGATTCCTTCCTCAGACCCCATGTCACATAGACTTTGGATCTCTGTGATGGGATAACCTTCTTCGTTGTTGGGGGTATTTTGGTCGGAAAGTGACCCCAGTGCCTCTCTTGAAGTCTCAGTGGTGTATCTCCAAGAGCTTGGGTGCCTTATTTTGGATAGTCAGGCAAGGTCACACTTGCCAACTGCTGTTCGGCCAAATTGATCCGGAAGGTGGTAAAGCCTACTTGATTCTTTTCAGGGTTGAGGAGGGGATGAATGATGTTGGAATTCAGAAGTGTCATGTCCAAGCATGTAGAAGTATATTTTTTGTATCCTTTTACATACTTCCTTGTTAAGGGGAATGATGCGAGGCCCTGCTCATGGGAATCAACACCACCCTTTCCGCAGTTGTAGTCAACAACAAGATTGGGTCTGAACGTCTTTTTTCCATCATACATTATCACTTCAAGGTAATCTGGCCTTCATTTCATCCCCAGATACAGGAAACCAGTGTTCCTTTCCAGATGACATTACCCTATTTATATCCTCGGCAGCCGATACAAGACATTTACCTGCATAAGCATTTCATTGGTTAGATGTTCCCGAAAAGTCTGCTGTTAGAAATTCGTTCACAACTTTTAGTTCGTTCGGGCATTGTCCTAGGTGCCTTTGGAAAATACTATTTCACAAGTTGCGATGCATGAATGATACTCTGGAGTATTACTTACGTGCTCCCAGTTCCATTCCCTATAGCGTAAAACATGATTAGAAGCCGCTGGTGCAGCATCAGTTGTAAGCCTAAAATTCAGTGACATATTTGACGGCAAAACAGCACTTTGTTCACCTCTACCAGCGCTAAAGTTTATATCACACGAACTACTTTCACTGCTTTCCATATCCACTAAATTATTCGTCGCTTATTTCTATATCAATGTCATTCTCTTCTAAAAATTCCCATATAATCGGTTCGTCACTCAACATGGAGGCAGCCATGATTTCGCTTACGATGAGGTTGCTAAGATACTGGTTATCTTTTCCGCGGAATAACTGCAAAGACGTGTTTATCGAATACATCAATGGAATTAAACAGTGATTCCATCTGTCAAGAGATTACCTTACAAATATCACATCCTTTCACAAAGGAAACCGGCTTGGAGCGGGTCCGGAAATAAACACTACGCGCAGACGGAGAGATCTGTCTTTGTACCGGAGTGCAGTCGAGAGCCAGGACGGAGAGATCCGTCAAAGTACGTCAAGTGGTTAAGCACCAACACGTCAGATGCAAAGAGAATAAGACTGGCTTGGGACTAACGTCCCCTGCAGCTCTAGGTCGACACGCAACCGCACTCCGCAGCCGTGAAATTAAGTTCTCTACCAACTCCTCATCCAGGCCAGTTGTTGCTGGCCTGTCGTGCGCGCAACGTGGCCGGGAACGGTATTTTAAATTTCTTATGGTGGGAGTTACAAATGTACTAAAGAGTGACGTAAATGTGCTATCAGGTTTCTTTAGCATGCATTTAATAGGACACATCCTGAGTTTCGAAATCATGGCGTAATAACCAGGGAAACGCGCTCGAGAGGAACGTCTTAACCAGTTTTGACTGTATGTCTCCTACAAAGATTCAATGGGTAGTGAAATGTTTCCAGAACCATCATACCTTACACATAAAGCCTGTTTCAAGCCATCCTAGGAGCACTTCTGCCTTGGAAGATCACTTTTTGAGGCTACAAGTGCTGAGAAACTGACATACAGCAGTTGAAGCTCAGAGTAGTCTGATGTAGGTCCACGACAAAGCTGAGAGTGGGAACGCAGGCAGAAGGAGGCTCCGTGAGGCAAATATACCCTCTAGAAAACAAGCCACAGGACCAGCACTTCTGCCACAACACTGTAGAGACCGTCTTCATTTTGTGCAGGTGCATGAACATTGGATTAAGGATCAGTGGGGACACTTACTCTTCAGTGATGAATCGATATTCAACCTGAGGGCACCTGACAGAAGAGACAGAGTGTAGAGAAGGGCACGAGAACACTTTGCCAAGATTACACCGTTTAGAAAAAGATCTCGTCTCATGTGAGGTGTTTATTTACAATTGATTTTCCAAGTCAACTGTTTTCCAAGAACTTAGCAGGAGCACAAATACTCATTCAATTATACTGATTTGCGTTGTATATTTCTATATACACGTACTTAACTTCCCGCAACCGAGACAAATACTGGACCTTCAGGATATTCTCCATTCTACTTTGGCGTTCGAGACCGCAGCGCATGACCTTGAATGTGCCGCGCTGATCACCGGGAGCTGGCGGTTTGCTTCTACAAATCTATTCGTCTGCGACTTCAAATTATTTATGATCTTCATATATTATTTGATAGTGTTGTGACTTTGTGCCTGACCGAGTGTGGAAAGTGACCCTTTTGACTGTTCTCCAATATTCATAAACATTGTGAATCTTCGCCTATCATTGCGTGTGCCATACTACCATTCTTAATATTACGTACTGTTTCATCTTATACCGATCCAGAGTTTAATTAATCTTTTTCTTTTTCTTTTTCATATGCATTGTTTTACATGTTTTTACGGCTGACGATGACCTGGACTAAGGTCGAAACCGGTCCCATTTATTTTTACTATTAAATAACATGTAATCACTACATTTCTTTCCTATGTATTGAATAGGTTGAACCTCTTTCAATTATTTAATTTTTAACGTTTATCGTGTGAGGTGGCATAACTTCAGATAACCATACCGAACTTGAACTCATTGAGAACGGCTCCCTAATGGCACACAGGTATGTTGAAGAGATTCTCTTTAATCACGTAATGCCATTTGCATTCACTTTCAACGAAAACTTTTTTATGCACGATAATACAAGACCACATGCTGCTCAGTATGTCACGAGTTTCTTCGGAAAGTCAAACGTTCCCACTCGACTGGCCAGCCAAGAGTCCAGACCTCAACCATATTGAGCACGTGTGAGTCGTCGCCTTCGGCACCGAGTTTTCAACAATCTGACTGAATTAAAGGTGGCGGTGCAGGAAGAATGGGAGAACATATCGCAAGAGGACATCCGGGGCTTGATCAGGAACACGCCCAGAAGACTTGCAGCAGTAATTGCAGCCAAGGATGGCAATACCTCCTATTGATAACTTAATCAATATTCAACAAGTTTCCAGTACATTTCCTGAAACTTAAATCATTAAATATATAATTTTGGTAATCAGAAAATCTGTCAGATTCTGCTTCATTTAATTTTGGACTTCTTAAATCAAAATGTTTTGAACATTGTTGTCTCTGGAATAGGCATGTAAAGATTTTTTCTTTTATTCTGTAATGCTGTTTTGAAAACAAAAAACTTTGCTACCTTAAACTAATTATTTTTTAAATATCAAGTGTCACACTTTTTTTTTTTTTTTTTTTTTTAGAGGGCAGTGTATATGCTTACAAATAAATTGCACCTTCTTATCCAGAATTGTACACATCAGCCTTCAAAGTTATGCATGTTTCAACAATTATTAAACCTGTCAAATATCCACTTCATACAAGGACTGATACACTATTTGGTCAAAAATATCTGGACATCTCTGTTGATGTCATCATAATCACACATCCTTATACAATATTTCCATAGGAAACCCAAAATTGCAGAAGTTCAATATGTCATTCGGTCATGGCAGATGTTCATTCTTCAAATCATAACCCCAAGACCTTGGTAAAAATAAAATTGTTCATCTAAGCATAAAATTCCATAAATTAAAATATACCGTATTTATGATGTAGATGTTGATTCCCAATAACGGACCATTTATATTGGTATTATAATACCGTATTTACACGAATAATCCCCGCATATTTTTTTAAAAAATTTGCGATAAATTGCGATGTGGGTTTTATTTGCGTCAAGGTTGGCAACATGCTCCTGACTAACCTAGTTTTCGATGTTGGCATTAATTCACCGCTAGCGAGGAGATAACCTACCTGGCAACTGAAAGGAAGTAAATTTATGAAATACTACGAATATATACGAATCTGAATGGCGTTGCTATGATGGGAAATGTGTAGTTGTGCGTGGGCCCAGTGTTGCCAATTCAGCAGTTTTCCTGCTAGATATGGAAGCTTTTAATGTTAACCCATTCAGATGCAATTTTTCAGACAACAAACTGGCCATGCATTGCAATTTAATTTACAATGAAAACTATCACTACAATTGTAACGAATTATCTCAATAATGTACAAAACTACACACGACAATAGTTCAACACAGTGTGGTAGAGCTTAAAGCTCTCATCAATATGCAATGCCAACTTGCACTTATTGCAGCCATAGCAAGATTCACCGCTATTCCTTCCCTCGGGATTTTTTCGGCGACTATCATAGAACACCTTGCACCTTCTGGATGGGCTCTTCTTGTCTGCAGTGGGTTCTATCTTCACAGGAAAATGCCCCCAATGTTTAGCTTGCAATCTTAGGAATGTGCTTACAGCACTTTGCCTAATGCTGGTCTGGTAATCAGGCAGAACAACCTGTTCCAAAAGTTGCTCTGCAATGTCAGTAATGAAGTTTGAGAAACTTCTTTTCTTGCTGGGATTCAGCATGGGATAAATAACACTAGCATTCAAGATTGCCATATCAAGCACACAGAAATATATCTTTTTATACCCTTTGGCATACCATCTCATTAGTGGGTATGAAGTAAGGCTTTGATCAAGAGCATCAACACCACCCATTCCAAAATTGTAATCCACAGCTACATTTGGTTTTAGGACAAGTTTCCCTCTTTTGTTTGTGGTCTCAACAAAATCTGGTTTTTCATGCACTGTTGAGAGGAAATGGACATTCCTTTTATCAGCCCATTTTGTGGCCAGAATTCCATTTGCTGAAGCAAAAGTAATTTCCCCTCTCTTTAGTTTTGTTGTTGCAAAGTGTGGTGGCATTAATTTTCTGTTTTTACGTACACTTCCAACAGCACTGGTGTTATGCACAAGTGTACCAACTGTACCAATTGTCCGTGTAAATGGCATGTCCTGATCCAAGCAGCTCATTATAAAGTTCAAGCACAACTTTCTCACTACATGGCAATTTCCGGGCATCGCCTGCCCCAGCAACATTCTCACCTTCCTTTCCAACATACATACCTGCCAACTTTTAGAAATCAAAAATAAGGAGATTTTTAATTCTTGGATTTCATCAAGTGTATTGAGCCACGGTCTCGGTAAAAAGAGGACAAGATAAAAGGCATACATATCTACAGTTACAATGCGAATTAACCATTACATTTAAAATCTTAAACTACGAAAACAGAAACGATTGCAAGAAAACGTACCTAATAATCATTCTCATTTATGACACATACATACGAATAGTAACATTTAGACAGGTAAGTCAAGAACTGACTACAATTTACCAAATGGTGAAAAATATACACATGTAGGTGATAGAGACTGCTGTGTCTGTTTAGCATTGAACTGGCAGCTAACTTTGCCCTCTTCAACAATGCACTATCATACTGCTGCTCATAACACTTTCCACTTAGACTTGATTTGACCACCAATAGTTTACTGAGATTTTTGTCATTCAGAGATGATCGGAATTGTGTCCTCGTCTTTTTTACCTGGCTGAACATTCTTTCAAACTCGGCACTGCTGTGTGGAATTGTCAATATTGAGAGCATTACTTTTGCGATTCTATCATATTTGAAACACCCATCTGCACCTTGCATATACCCTATAGCAGACCAAGAACAATCTACTCTTTCTTCTTGCACAACAGACAATGGTAAATCCTCCACTTGAAGAGCACAAAACTGGCACTGTAATGCATCCATTGCTTCTTGGTCATCTTCACCATCTTTCACTGGCAATATAACAGGAAACTTT
Organism: Anabrus simplex; assembly: GCF_040414725.1. NCBI lineage: Eukaryota > Metazoa > Arthropoda > Insecta > Orthoptera > Tettigoniidae > Anabrus > Anabrus simplex. The sequence goes on along the minus strand of NC_090267.1, from coordinate 99,316,618 downwards.
GAAAAAATATACTTTATGGCATTGAAGGAAAAAGTCTGCAAAGAATTTATCTGAGCTACTTGAGCATTAACAAAAACATCACTATTCAAATTAAATTTATGAATAATATAATCACAAGCTGCAATAAAATGGTTCCTGGCGTACAAATAAATGTTTTTCTTCTCCTCAGGTGCCAGATTTTCTACAAGACGAGATGTTGAACAGCCAATTACTAAATCATCATCAGCTTTCTAATTCTCTCTCGTGTGATAGACCACTTCTAAAATTGTAGGATATATTTTTATAACCACTGGCTTAAAACAAACCTACAAAGAATGTCCTTCAACATATCCATCAGCACTGATCTTATGACATGAATGTGAGGTGCTTGCGACTGAAGAACTTTATTAGTTTTCTCAAATGTAGGGATGATAAATGCCAGAAATGAGCAAAATGCTTTATTAAAGTTTGAAGACAGAAAAAGAAATAGTCTCTTCTCTCGTGAAATACTGGCAGTGCAACTAGACTCCTTTATTTTCTTCACAGATGGGGATGAACTACTCTCCGCCTTCCTTTTTCCAGAAATAACAGAAGCCTGGGCTTGTACTCTACTGACACAAGGACCACGTTCCATTTCTGTATCTTCATGTGCCTTTAGCTTGGGAATTTGGAAATACTTCAGAGATGTGTCTGTGCCATTGGACCGCTTTACCTCATCCTTAAAAAAACTCTGAAGTGGCTCCCACTCTGAAATCAATCTTTCCAAACATTTCCCCAAGGATAACCAGTGTGTACACACATGCTTTAATATTTTTCTAACATCAGTTTGGTACAAAGCTTGATTTTGAGATGATCTTTTCTCTTCGAGCTTTTGTCTTTTTTGTTTTGTTTCTTTTTGCTAATTGCTTTACGTCGCACCGACACAGATAGGTCTTATGGCGACGATGGGATAGGGAAGGCCTAGGAATTGGAAGGAAGCGGCCGTGGCCTTAATTAAGGTACAGCCCTGGCATTTGCCTGGTGTGAAAATGGGAAACCATGGAAAACCATCTTCAGGGCTGCCGACAGTGGGGCTCGAACCCACTATCTCCCGATTACTGGATACTGGTCGCACTTAAGCGACTGCAGCTATCGAGCTCGGTGAGCTTTTGTCTAAATAATAATAAATATCAATAGGCATCTCATCAATTTTGACAGGAAGGGAGTCTGCACCCTTCATGGCAGCCAGATTAATCAAATGACATGGGCATCACATAATAATAATAATAATAATAATAATAATAATAATAATAATAATAATAATAATAATAATAATAATAATAATAATGTTTTCGCACTGCTCTCTTAGTTTAGCAGCAACATCGTTTTTTCTTCCCATCATAACAGGAGCATTATCTGCACTAAAAGCTATACAGTTTGCCATCGGAACGTCATATCTTTTCAGAACATCCAGGAACAAATTAGCAATATTAATACCAGTAGAACTGCCTTCCAAATTTTCCATGGATAGCAAACGATTTTCAATCTTTTTCAATTCTTTGTTGAAAAACGAGACGACGACAGGATAGAGCTTACTAGCTTTATCATTGCTACCATCAGTTGAAATCGCAAAAGGTTCAGTCTTTAAAGTTTGAATCACCTTACTATCTGCATCACAGGCCATTTCATTAATTATGGCGGATGTTTTTGTTCTAGCACACGCATATTTCTTCGCAATGTCTGAATCTGGGAACATCTTTCTGAACAATGGCCCTGCGTGATCAGAACAAGACAATGCAAGGTTATGTTCGACAATGAACACCGTGAACAAACATTCTGCTCAAGTGACTGCATCATCTTCCTTCCCACCTACAAAAAAATTACTTAATTTTTTGTTCCTCTCGAGACAGCAAGCACTATCTTTGTGTTTCTGTGTGAGACTGTGAGCTACAATATCTGTTTTCCCTCCATGCGAGATATTAATATCACACCGACACACGGAACAAAATGCATAATAGTTTCCTTTATTAGACTGTAAAATGAACAGAAATTCTGTTTTATAGGTATCCCCGAACACTTGGAGATAACGTTTGTTATGTTTTGTAGTCATGTGAAGAGAAAATACCACAAACTGTCACCGACACAACTTTCTGAAATACATTGAAGTCATTAAAATTATGAACTCTGATCAACACAAAAGCACTGAAATACGCGAAACTACCACATACAAAACAGATCAATATGTCTCGTACATTATTAACATTTGACTTCGACAGGGGGAAAGGAAAGAATTGCAAGAAAAAACACGTGGTCCAAAACACCAACGAAACTACGCACAGAAACGAGCGCGCGAACCACACAATAACAAACTCACTCTTTCGTCCCGATCAACGGAGTCCCTAGTGGTCGCTAGTGCGCATGACCTTCTCTGACTCGTAGGACGATAACCGTCCCGAATTCCCACCTGAACAGCACACACGCTGCTGTAGTGAGCGGGAAATACGATATACAAAGGCGACGGATGATCCTGCAAGATGTTGCTCTTTCAAGATATTAGTGAGTTATTAGACAAATGTGTGCAAGTTGATGCTATTGTAATTGATTTTGCTAAAGCATTTGATGTGTAACCCCACGACATTCTGATCCAAAATTGGTGGAAACAAACATTGATAAAAGGGTGGTTCCGTGGATCCAAGAAGTTTTGACAGACCATACGCAGAGGGTAAAGGTGGGAAGTAAATACTACAAGGAAGTTTCCATAACATTGGGAGTAGTACAGGGTAGTGTTATAGGGCCACTCCTATTTACAGCGTTTATCAACGATCTATCGAACGAAATTCAAAGTGAATGCAGATTGCTTGCGGATGATTGCATAATATAAAGAAAAATACAGAATGCTAGTGATAATATTTTATTACAAGCCAATATAAATATACTCCATAAGTTAGCACACTATAACAAAATGAAAATAAATTCTCAAAAAAGCAGTCCCATAGGAATGGGAAAGAAACTTTCAATATTGTCTTGGATCAGATGCTCTAGTAGAGAACGACTTGTGCAAGTAGCAAGGAGAGATCTAAAATGGGACACCCAGGTAGGAAGTGTAATTTCTAAAGCATACAAGTCCTTACACTTCGTGGTGAGGGTGCTAAAGGGTAGCGGTTCCCAGGTGAAGGCGCAGGGCTACATATGACTCATTAGGCCAGTCCTGGAATATGGAGCAGCTGTATGGGATCCATACCAAACAGGACTCACTAAGGAACTTGAGATGGTACAGCAAAAGGCTGCAAGATTTATGCTGAACGATTTCAATCCTAGAAGTAGTGTGACAAATATGATAGAAAAACTTGGGTGGGAGACACTGTAGACTAAAAGGAAACGAACACGGTTATGTGCCACGTATAATGCCTACATGAATAAGCCAACTTGGGGAGAACTGAACAGTCAACTAGAAAAGCCCTCTTATAAGCAGGACAGATCACCTGCATACAGTAAAAGGTAGATCACAGAAAACTTAGTAAGGTAGATATTCGTTTGTAAATTGGGGAATTTATGATTTGATGCAAGTGTGTAATGAACTAATATAACTTGGAAACGATTCTCTGAATCCATGGGTAAGTGTGAAAATATCGAGCTGGATTAGTAGATGTTATTGTTATCATTATGACTTTTGAGGTGTAACTATGAAGTTGTTTACATCTATTATTACTATTATTATTATTATTATTATTATCATCTATGTAGTTATGTATGACAGGTTGCAAGTACGGACTTTATTTGGTATAAATCGTAGTCTTATAATTACTTGTGTGTTGTATGATCCATCTTGTGTAACAAAACATGTGAGGTTATGTCACGATACTTCTCCTGTATGTTTATTAATAAGACTATATAATGTAAGAACACTAATTTAATAATATATTTATATTATTACCTGAAAATTTGATGTATAAATCCAATGTAATGTTGTGCAACACAGGGTAAAGTCTAGAACAGTCCCAAAAAATATTTCATAGCTCGTTCAAAAATGCATTAGTTTTTACACACCTTGAAGACCCAAGTCAGAACTAATTATTCTTTAATACTATTTCCTCTTTTCAAGTATTCACTTGTTCTCAATAGATTATTTTTTGTTTTAAACATTTTAAAATCCTTTCGGAAACGCTGAGGTCTCAAAATTTTGTCCCGCAGGAGTTCTTTTATGTTCCAGCGAATTTACCTACACAAGGCTAACATATTTGAGGACCTTCAAATACCACTGGACTGAGCTAGAATCCCAGCGCCTCAACCGTCTCGGCCACTCAGCCTGGCTCCCAACTTCACTCTTTTATGCAATTTTAAAAGAATGTTTTAAGCAATTAAAATTATCAAACCCTTGTTTCAATTGAACTATGCATGTTATTTCATAACGGTGCTTCTGTACTATTTGCAGAATTTTACGAAAATTGGCCTATTCAAGTGCGGCCCGCGAATATGACTAAGGTTTCCAAAATGGCCCTCGAGCCCTTACAAATTGGAAACCCCTGGTCTAGAACAACAATCTTGTCACTCAAGCTTTATAAAATTTGTACATAGGTTAATGGAGACTCGAGAATATAGGAGAAAGCCTGCTGTGTCATACTTTTCTAGAAGCCTGGCCAGGCAAGATATATATATAGAGACAGTCTTGGGTTGTTAAGTTAATTCAGCAAGAGTTGTTAGTGAAAGTCGTTAGTCGAGTATGTGAACTCGTGTTGTGGTTTTGTTGTGTTGGTAGTTGGTTGACATGCTAATGTGGCTGTCTTCTTCTTCTTCTTCTTCTTCTTCATGGTTTAAGATGGAGGTTTATTAATGTATCTTCTTCTTCTTCACCCATTCCCTTTACCAGACTCTCTCTGGGTAGGGTAGTGTACCAAAACCCTCCACCTTTCTCGATCTTTCCACCATTTCTCTTCTAGTACTTTACAGCTATCGACTCTTCTATTTGCAATACAGTCCACAACAGAGCTCCTCCATCTC